>NC_140187.1:1208491-1305991 GCF_965226575.1 Pagrus pagrus | reverse complement strand
GCTACACTGATCGCTCATAATGGCCCGGCCGGCCTGCTGCTGCGCCGTCTCCCTCTGCAGCACTACACAGCTATGTCAACTGCAATTATACAGGAAACTGCCACTAGGAGCAACACTGTAATCGCTCCAGAGCTGCAGACACATGGCACAAGTGTTGTCACGCTTTCTCACAGCTTGAGTTATGAAAAAGAAGAAGCTTTTCCCACACCGTCTAAACACGGACGCTTGGAGTCACTCGGCGTCTCTGGCTGCCAGCGTTATGCTGCTGGATATGAAAAATAATCTGCTAATTTGAGGACCTGCTGATGAAACAGCACATTAGGAAGATATTTATGGTCACGGTTTTCAATTCGGTCAATAACTCAAATGTTTGAAACTTCTGCCACGTCAGATGGATTTCAAACCACACACATATACTGCAGGGAGGATTATTCCTGTTGCTGGGCGGCATAATGAGTCACCATAAGAATAAATCCAGTTCAGGCACACTTGTGATTAAGCATCCGCCCTGCTGAGCTCCCTGTGGAAGAGGAGAACACACGTCCATCAAGAGATCTCTCATTACCACACTGCTGTGTGTCCTCCATCTCCTCTGCTCCGCCACATCACAGCTCACATGTTCCTTTAGTCGCTGCGATTCAGCGGCATCAGGATCAATCCACGGATTTTCTTCTGTGTAGTGATGATTTCATAACGCAGGCGATCCGCTGTGATAAACACATTCTGTCTGACGTGATCTGTTCTGATAACAGTGACGACGTGAGTGATGATTGTTTAAAGCCGACAGGTGTTGATTGGACTCTTGTTTGTTCGCTCACAGGGCCGACGTGGCTCCGGGCCAGTGTTCAAAACTAAAAGTGTTAAATTAACTCTGATGGGTGTGAACTTTTATAAACACTGACACAGCACAAATTTATACACTTTGACTTGAATGAATCATTACGGCTTTACTGCATAAGAGCGCCGGCTGATGCACATTATGTTTGTGTAGAGCTTCCACACATGTAGTCGGCCCGATCCAAAGAGGAAACACCGGCAGCTTTGTTATATTGTTGTTGTGGCTGCAGCAGAGTTCACGTCCTGTAATATTTCCCCATAAATAATAAATAATACGCAACTCACGTTCTAATGGTTTCAGACAGACTAAAAAAACCTCACATACTGTCTCACCAGACTAAACAGCATGTTGGTGCGGATTTCCAGACCGACCATTTTTACTGTGGCGGACAGTAGAAATAACCAGTTATCTCCAACAACAACTTTTCCAACTAGCTAATTAACCACCTGATGTTTAAGCCTCGTCGTGCTGGTGTCAGCTGCAGTGGTTCGCCTTCAGGCCACACATCCCCAAACCTGAACAACTGAACAGGTCGACTGTCAGGGTCGTCTAAAAGACATCATGACCGGTGCAGTGCACTAACGACACGTCATGCTGTCACTGTTTAGGCACTAAACTACTTGGTTAGGATTAAGAAAACTATGTGGTTGGATACCAACGTAATTTGATCCGTATCCTCGCCCGCTCAGTTTACAGCGCTGTTGGTTCGACAGGCCTGGTGGGTTCCCGGTGACGTTGACTAGTTTCCAACAGGTGAGTGAAAACAGCAGCTGGAGACTCGTCTGCAGCGTGGGGGGAAAAAACAACAGCAGCTCTGACAGACTGACGGGCTCTGCACCGAGCACTGTAACCCAGAGGAAATGTATGCCAAAGAATTACAGCTCATGACAGCAGCGACTGTAGATCGCAATCAAAAGAAAACGCAGCACAGCATAAATGTTTCTGCAAACAGTGAAGCAGGGAGCTGTTTCGAGGCCATTGACTCATCTACAGCACATTATGGATTAAACCTCCACAGAGCAGACTGTCTGTTCGGTTACACGTTTTTATTGGCCTCTATTTTAAAACATATTGAAACCATGACAACTGCAAAAAGACCAACTTCAGCTCTCTGTCCCGGTTTACACCGTCGGACCCTTTGAATCCTGCAGCCGGCGTCATCAGCAGAAGCCCGGTCTCTGCTCTCTGTTGTTATCTTCCACTAAGAATAGCACCGGGACGAGCCCGGCCCCACACCCTTTAAAAACCTGCAGGGCTCTTCAAACATCCCATGACTGTTTTATTTTCGTGTTCTGACAAATGTGCCGTATGTGCAATCGACAAGTGGTGTTTCACTCCTGTCAGGAGGAGCATGACTCACAGCGACAGAATAGTAGCCAACTGTAGGCAGAGAAACTGGAGATGCCTCATCCCCCTATTTTAGCCCAGAAAGGCGGCAGGAGGAAGAGAGTGAGAGTGAAGGATCTAAATCTCATCTACCGACGTGATAGGCTTACTCCACGACACGCACACATCAGGGTTTTTACTTTTCTCCAAAAGCTTTTGAAAATGGAAAGGAATAAAAAGAAACTGTCCTGATCTCTAAACCCAAAGAAGAATCCTGCTTTCCACTTGTAGCTGAAGTTTGAAAAGCAGGGAGCCAAAGATTAGACTTATCTCGTGGAGGATACACAAGGTGTTTCATAACAGAGGAGCTCAATCCTATTTTGGATGATATTGATTTATGAAATAGGGAGTAGCTCAGACGTAGACAAGGAAACACCGTCAGAGAGGCGAGGAGGAGGAGGAGGAGGAGGAGGTGTCTGGGGAAGATGTTTGACGTCGTCTTTATGACAAAAATCTTGATTGCCAAGATGAAGATGGGATAAAACCTGAAGCTGCTGTTGGATAAAAAAAATAATGGATTTCAAAGCTGTGAACTCTTCGGGGAAAAAAGAAAATAAAACCAGTCTTGTTAGCAGAGCGATGAGTCGGGGGGTGACTACTAATCAAAAATCGATCTAAATTAGCTTTTCGCTCTGATCTTTAAATCCTGCAGGTAGTATCAGATGGTTTATTTTCTTCTCAGAGATGATTTATTGATTTGTTTGTGAAGACGGGACAGATTTGAGAAACTTTGTCAGAAACTGAATTTCTATCTTTCGTTTTTTAGTGTCGAATCTCTGAAGGCTGTTTTTTATTTTTTCCTGGATCTTTTTATTTTTGGTGAATATCATTTGCACACTAACCTGCACAAACACACCAGGATGAAGTCAAGCTGCTGATTTAAAACACCTCTTATCTTTAAAAAGAAGTCTGGAAATGTAAACGAACGTCATCAGGACATAAAACAAGCGATCTGTTGAACTTTACTCATCCAGATGTGATGGATAACAACGACACAGCTGTGCGTTTCGAAAATAACATTTAAATTAAAATCTCCAGACCACGTGTCACTTACGGAGCCTTTAACAGATGATAGGAGTCGTTCAGAGCACAGGATGCGTCTGTCCACCACATTCGACTACAGAGAGTTCGTCTCCACCGTCTCCATGAATGACGTGCAGTACTTTGAATTTCTACAACCAGTCTGTACCGAGCTTCTCCGGGTCATCTCGGGTCAGAAGCTTCTCAGCACATCAGCGATTATGTAAGCTTTGAGCGGTGAAAGAAAAAAAGAAAAGCCAAAGACGAGAACCAAAGCGGCGTTCCAGGGTTTCCTCACAAAACCACAGAACAGACCCACTGACTTTGTTTCCCTCCTCCAGCACACAGCAGGCCGAACACACAGTGTGCGTTACATCTCGTGCAGCGCTGCTCAATACCTGTTAAGCTGATCATCACCTTGAAGAGACGGTCGCAACAAACGGCTCCGCTGCCTCCTCGAGGTAATTTAAACCTCTTAAGCCGAGCAGCACATCTTTCTACTGGAGACTGAGGAGCCTTTCAGAGGCGAGCTCTGCTGGTGCCGCCGCTCCGACACACAAACACCAGCACCGGGAAACACACAGCCGCACCACACACACACACACTGTTTACTTAACCCTTGAAGGTTAGCACAGAGATCTCCTCTGTGAAAATGATAGAAAACATTATGACGAACACACACACACACACACACACACACACACACACACACACACACACACACACACACACACACACACACACACACACACACACACACACACACACACACACACACACACACACACACACACACACACACACACTGAAGACTGGCCCTCTTTTCATTGCAGAGGGAGAGAGAACAACATACAGAGTGTTTCTCACCTCTTTGTGTTGTTACAGCTCTCCTCCTACAGCGCAGTGATGGAGGTGCTACACACACATCCAGTCAAATACACAAACAGGTGATGTGTGTGTGTGTGTGTGTGTGTGTGTGTGTGTGTGTGTGTGTGTGTGTGTGTGTGTGTGTGTGTGTGTGTGTGTGTGTGTGTGTGTGTGTGTGTGTGTGTGTGTGGCAGGCTGTGCGTCCTCATCAAAAAAAGACAAGATGAGGTTATTTACTGCGACTGCCTGGGACACTAATCTGTTTTATAATCCGTTTTTTTTTTTCATCCGGGGAAAGTCGACTGAACACGTGTGGCTTTTTTTCAGCCTCATCTTCACACACAGACACTGAGGACCCAGGATCAGGGTCACAGAACCATCTGACATGTTGGTGTTGCTCTGAGATCATCAAAATTAATGTTGATCCAGGACCAGTCGAGTTTTTGTGATGTCACAGCGTCGCAACTCGAAGGAAAAGGACAGAAAAATACGCACATAGGAGAGATTATCCTGTAAAACACGTGTTTAACATTGTATTTTGAGTAAATTTAAGCATGTTGTTGCCTAAAAATGGAAAATAATAAATAACCTCAGTGAGATGAGATGAGAAGTAACCTCAGTGACTGTAATATCAGTAATAACAGTGACTGTAATATCAGTAACATCAATGACTCGCTCCAGATGCAAACTTTTAGGTAATTTGAAATGGTCAGTTGCAGTGATGGTTACCCAGAGAGAAAAATGTACCAGACACCCTCATCTGGACCACATACCGTGTGGGATGATCCAGACCTGGGCCTGATCCAGCCCACCAGAACACTTGGACCAGTTCTGGTTGATGTGATTGGCTCTTGGCTGACATCAGGAGTGGACCAACCCAAGTGCCATCGTTCCACACAGTATGTGGGCCAGATGAACTCATCTAGAGTGGGCCGGATCTGGACCGTGACAGTTTTGGGTAAGGCATATTGTGATTATTTTGACAGATATGATTCACGATCAGTGGGAATCATCTCTGCATCTCATTTAAATCCTACTGATAATGTTGGGTTCTGATCCAAACCAACAAAGACCTGTGGGTCAGGACATCTCTGCAGCTCTACAGAACTTTATTATGAGTCACATTTGACCTTCTTGCAGCTTCATGCAATTTTAATGTTGTGACTTTGATTTAGATTTCACTTAATTGTGCAGCTTCAGTCCTGGAACAGCTCTAATGATGATATACAGGGATCAACACCAACATGCCTGACCGTGGGCGAGCACACACCAACACACACACACCCAGAATCAGCGTGCACACACACACACACACACCTCAGTGAACAAATTAACAGCACGGCGTAGAAACCAACACACACGCACAGATCATCAGCATCAGTGGAGGTGGTTCCTGCCGCTCGGGGGGGAAACAAACATGGTTCTCTGTGTCGAGGATTAAAAGACTCGCTTGTCTACGAAACACGGCGGTCCCATCAACATGACGCCTGTTTACACACACATACAAGCAAAGTGTGCTCAGCTGCAGGTCGGCCTCGTTTACGTCACCGAGGAGAGCAGAAGAGACCAGAACGAGCAGACGAGCAGAGGATCCGGCCGCTGCACTGAGAACGTATTGATTTACGTCCAGTGGGGGTAGCAGGAGAGTAGGTGGACCTCCAGGCCTCCTCTGCAGGCCTCAGACGGAGAGTAATGGCCCCCACGGGACCACTCAAAAGCCTCCAAATTGCCCATCACTGAACAAGCAGAGTCCTTTAATTCATTTAGGGCGTGTGGGACGGAGCAGCCAAGTATTCCTGAACAATCAAATGACATTAAACCAGAGCGAGCTGAAAACACGACGGTGGAGAAGATGTGAGGAATTTAACTCGCTGCTACACAAACTCTGCAAATCAGACTCAGGACAGCAGCCAGACATGAACTGAATCACCACCAGGACCTCAAAGGTCAGGTTGCAACAGCCAAGTGTCTAAAAAAAACACCTTTTGTAGTGGAGCCAGAGCGTAAGCCTCAGCTCCTGCTGACGGACAAAAAGCCCTCACACAGGAAAGCTGAAGACAAAAAAACAAAACTAACATTAGGAGAACACCAGAGACGAGTGACGGGGTGAATAACGATCCCGTGGTGCACCTTCAGGTCACAAACTGACACATTCACACGTCAGAACACGAACATGGAGCTCGCTCACGTCACTGTGGACCAGGCAGCTCAGGCTGAAAGTGACCAGAGCAAACACCTTCTGTGCTGAACCGCTCTGCTCAGAAAATAATGAATAATGAGGGAGCGTGCATATATTATATTATTCATATTGTGGGCTTCATATAAACTGCTGCTTCTGGCCCCACCGGGCGGCTGGAGACAGATTATTCCTGATCGCTCGCTCTGTGATCGCTCGGCTGCTTGGGCCATAAAACATCTCAACATTCTGCAAAATGTTGAGATATTTTATCCGAACTCGTCAGTTTATAGAAGATATTCAGTTCACCGTCACAGAGGAGATGAAATCAGAGTTGTTTCCGAATACAACAACTCAAAGTAATTAATCACCCATCAACATAGTTTGACAACTAATCGACTGATCGGCTGCAGCAGCGAGTCTTCCTCTGCTCTCTGCTGCTCGGGCTTCCCTCAGACTCAACTCAGCCTTACTCAGCTTTCTGTAGTTTCCTCTGCCACTTCATCCACCTGCAGACCCCCTCTCCCCTCTCTCCCCTCTCTCTCCCCCCTCTCTCCCCCCTCTCTCTCCCCCCTCTCTCTGCCCTGTCCCTCGGTCAGAGGAGACATACCCAGACCGCGGCAGGCTGTCAAACGTCTCCATGGCAAAGCAGACGTGAGAGGAATCACGACGAGGTGGGCGAACATCCTGACTTCACCTCTACAGCGGCTCCACACATCATCACACAACCGGATGTGGCTCCTTTTCTGTTTTGTATTCCTTCTCCAACATGTCGGGATTACTGGGCTCATTAATGCTCCTAATGAGGTCTGTGTCCCCCCCAGCCCGCCGCGTCTCCTCCGTCTGACGCGCTGCGACGTTAAAACCAACTTCCATTGGCGCACGAGAGAGAGAGAGAGCACGCGCAGGCACGCAACAGCACGAGATAGACAGAAAACACAGGATGAAGAACAATGAGGTCACTGACTCAGTTTGGGTGCAACGTTACAGACTTCATCCCAAAATACACCGAGAGAAATACAGTAACAGGCCCTGCGCTCCTGGACCGCGGCCCGGCTTTACAATGCACCTGTTCGGGTTCTGGAGCCAGAGGAATGAGCCTGGTGTGGGGCTTCAGCTGTCCGAGCACCGGGGGGAGGAAACACAGCGAGGAGACGAGGGGAGGAGGTGAGGAAGGAAGGAAGGAAGGAGGGGAGGAAGGAGGGAGGGAGAGAGGGAGAGAGAGGGCGCAGGGCGGAGAGCGGTAGCTGGGATAAGTAGCCCAGCGAGCAGCTAATAACACAGATCTCCTAAAAATACCCCGGACACACACACACACACACACACACACACACACACACAACCCGGATGTGTTATCAAAGATTTCACTAGTGTGTGTGTGTGTGTGTGTGTGTGTGTGTGTGTGTGCGCAGTCATATTCCGACAGTAAACATTTCGCTGTGATTTTCTCCTTGAATCTCTGCCCCGCGCACACTTTCTCTTTCCAGCAACACACACACACACACACACACACACACGCAGGAAGGACTGAGATCATGATTTAAACACAGACTGACCGTCAGAGTCTCCTCCACGTTTATATCCTCCCCGTGTTATTCAGCCTAAATCCTTCCTCTCTCTCCGCAGGCTCCGGTGGAGGCTCCTGCTCCGGTGGCTCCGGTGGTGGAGGCTCCTGCTCCGGTGGTGGAGGCTCCGGCGGTGGAGGCTCCGGTGGCTCCGGCTCCGGCGGTGGAGGCTCCGGCTCCGGCTCCGGCGGTGGAGGCTCCGGCTCCGGCTCCGGCGGTGGAGGCTCCGGCTCCGGCTCCGGCGGTGGAGGCGGGCTGGTGGCGGAGTTGGCGACAGCGGAGCTTCGGTTTGTCCTCCTTCCGTCTCCACGCAGAGCCGCGCGGACAGAGAGGCTCTCTGCTCGGCGTCAGACCCGCTCCTCCCCGCTGGCGGCAGGATGTCTCCGGAGCTGAAGTTGGAAGCTGAAGCTGCTTCTCGGTGGAAAATAGGAAAAAAAGCACCGAGTGGAGACTTCAGATGAACCCAGCAGGCAAATCCTCAAGTAGAGCAGGGAAACAGGGAAAACAAGAAGAATGGAAGAAGGAAATGTGGGTTTGGAGGTGAAGCTGAAATAAATCACATCGCTGTGTGCTGCAGTGGATCAGAGCTCGCTCCAGCCGGGCCACAGAACCACGAACCGGGCTGAGAGGCTGCTGCTGCTGCTGCTGCTGCCGGACCTCAAGCCTCCACGACTGAACACGTCCCGTCCTCCCGAGCTGCTCCACACAAATGTCCGCTGCTCAGCCTGAAGGATGAATTTCCACCCGGAGGAGGAGGGGGGAGGAGGGGGGAGGAGGGGGGAGGAGGGAGGGAGGCAGTGCCTTGCATTCTCTGAATTACTCCACCCACAAGCTGCCTCCCCCTCGCCCTGTTTCCAGTCCTCCACCTCTTTCATTCAGCAGATCTGCTCTCTGTCTCCCACATTTCTTTTCTTGTCCTCTGTTTTCTCCCCCCTCCTCCCCCCTCACAGCCTATCTGTGTCTGTAAAGGCTCGCGCTCTAATCACCAGCAAATAAATCAATATGTTTATTCAACGCCTCCTGCATGGAGTTATGATGAGGACATTGATCCGGTGTGAATGATCATCATGTCGGTTCCTGTCGATGTCAGTGTGGCAGTGAGTCTGATCCACACAGAGGGAAAGTAACTGAGTACTTCAGTACAGCTGTGAAGTACTGGTACTTTCTCATTACTACAGTACAGAGGGAGCTATTGTACTTTTTAATTTCACTACAAGATACAAGATGTTTGCTCACAAAACAGATGAAATGTAAAAGTGCAGTAGATATTTTGATATCGTCATGATATTTTAATGATTTAGTCTTTTTTCATGAGCAAAAACATCCGGAAGACGTCAACTCAGCGTGTTTGCCGACACTGACGACAGCTGAAATGAACGTTTGTCATTCGAACAGTCGAAAGTTCAACCAAAAATAAAATCTCAGGCGAAGTCTCGTAGTTCACAAAACATTTCTGGAGCTTCACAGTAAAACAAACAAACATTTACTGGCTGTCTGTTGTAATCCAGAGTATCCAGAGTATCCAGAGGCCCCAAGACCCCACACTGAGTTTTACAGTCGTGACATCACTGTCTTCACTGTAGCTGCTAAGCTAATAGTGTTAGCATGCAGCCCGTCTGAAGGGTGATCGAGCTGGACTGTGACGAGGGTAAAAATAATAATATAAATAATCAGTTTTGCCGGTCTGGACGAGCTGTGTGGACGCTCCTCACGTGTGCAGAACTTGCCTTAGAAACATCATGTTTTTAAGGTTTCTTCAAAATGAGAGTAATCCAGTGATAGTTATCAGTTCATCCACGAGTTCACTGCAAACAGGAGGTGCTAACAGCTGATTCTGCAAAGTTTTAATCAAGTGTTTTTTGTTTCTTTGGTTGTTCTTCTGTTTTAAATCATCTCCAGCTGCTTCAGTTGAAACCTGCAACTCTGTTTTACTGTGAAGCTCCAGAAATGTTCTGTGGACTACGAGACTTCACCTGACTTTACGTAGATTAATGATTCACAGATAATGACTGGATTTACATTTTTGAGTGAACTTTTCCTTTAAGTTAAGGATCTAAATAATGTGTATTCATGAGAGTAGTTATGGTTAAATACACAAAATCAAAACAATCTCATTGGTGCAACAACCAAACAAGATCCAGTTGCTCAGTTACACTTATTAATAAAATTATATTTGACATTGAACTTTTCTTTAATGAATATTTCTCCACATAAAAAAAGGACCCGAGTCCCTGTCTCTCCAGAATAAGGAAACATGTATCTTTGTGAGGTAAAAGCCTAATTTATTTGCTGCCTTTGCTCATATTGACTTTATGGACACGCTGACGGCACCCGGAGTGGTTTTATATGTGCCTGTGCATTTGAGCGCTGCATGAAATAAGGCTTGATTGGATATAAAAGCTCAACTAAGTGTTCTATGAATTCATAAAAATCCCTCTTTGTCTGTGATAAAAGCCTCATGTTTTTGTCTTGTAATGGCTTTCTGGTCTCTTTCAGCGGGAGCGCGGTTCATGTTCACCTCTCAAGACTCGACTGTAACCTCGTGCTGGTGGCTGCAGGCTCCAGAAACAGAGTTTTGATTTGGAAAATTCAAAAACAGAAGGATTGTGACCACGCATATTTATTCAGTCCGTTGTTGCTCCTCGCAGCACACATGGTGTTAAAACCCAGTCCTGCTGAAGGCAGCGTGCAGGAAACACAGTCTCCCGGACGAAATGATGATGCGTTCACAATTGTACGTGTCGCTGACTTAATTACACCATATGGACTTGTGACCCGACTTTCACATCAGCAGGTGGAGGAGATGGAGGTGGAGTTACAGGTGAGACGGCTGCAGAGCCACTGGCCACAGTGTGAATCCACTGGATATTTTTTGGGAGCCCTCAGGACGATATCCTGCCGTGTTTGTGGTGACTAAAACTGGTACTTTAAGTCGAACCATGAGGTTTTCCTGATCCTCACCGAGTTGATTTTGCACATAAATCTAACCGGAGCAAACGCACAACGTTGTGACGAGATAATATTGAAAACGGAGCATAAAGAAATGTAAAGTTGGTTGGAGGTGGACAGTAAAACAGACACAGGACCTTCACCTGCTGTTCAGCCCGCTGGGAAAACAAAAGTCTGAGTAACTTTGTGATTTATTTAACTGACGTTACGTAACTTAAAGATCAACTCGTCAAATACTGATGCTCTCCACCCGACCTACAATTCAGAAGCGTCAGTATTACTGTCTTACCTACAGGAGCTTTGAGATGCAAGTATCACACCAGGATCTTCTCCTGAACCTAACCGAGCGGTTTTACTGCCTGAAGCTGAGGAAACTGCAACGACACGACAAAGGTCCAGAACGCCGGTCGCAGTTTCACTGAACGGGTCACGTTGTTTTGAGGGTCATCGACCTGTCTAGTCGTTTAGGATGGGATGTTATTGAAGCAGGTAGCATGTTAGCATGCTAAAATAATGATATTTAGCACTGAACACAACACACAGCTGAAGGGAACGTGATTAGTTTAGGTATTTGGACATAAACCAGAGTGGGTCAGACTACAATGTGGACCTAATGAATGAACTACAGAAGCAGCAATCCATCCACCAGTTGAAGACACACTGTAGTAAAAACAATCATGGTGGTTCTGCAGGAAAGTTTTCTACCTCTGGAACCACGAAGATTGAAAACTTCAACACAACACAATGTTTCTGGCGTTTGTGTTGAGAAGCGGAGCTGTGATGGAAGGTCGCTGCCCCAGATCCTGGTGGTCATGAACAGTGAATGAGTGAGCACACTTCCCTCCACACATAGTTGCTGTTCGGGTGCCTACGAGCAAGGCACTTAACATGCAGCGGTTCTGGTGAAGGTGCAGAATATGTTATGGTCTGGGTGTGAAGTGGGGTCATGGTAAATGGCTCATGGACTGCATTTATACAGAGCCTCGGTACAGAGAGCACTGAAAAGCACTTTACAATATCGTGCATTCACCCACGCACACAAACAGACTCACACACCGACGGCAGCGGAGCGGCCGTGTGCGGTGCAACCTGCTCATCGGGGTGTCAGGTTCAGGGCTTCATGTTTGGCTCAAGGACACTTCAACATGCTGTTCACAGGAGCTGGGAATCGAACCAGAAACAATGGAAACAGGGCTTTGTTGACGATTTATATGACAACAAGTCGGCCAGTTGATCCAAGAGGGACAGGATCTTCTTCTTCTTCTGTTCTTCGTCTGTTGCAGATGTTATCCTCGTGTCGCCCGTCGCCTCGAGAGGCTGGCTGCCTGCAAAAACTGTTTAATTTGATTCAGCTTTGTTCTGTTTGTATGAGCCGAGCGTAGGTGTCACTTTTGAGTAATGTATGTCTCATTTAGGAAAGGAGTGTAATGTGAAACTTGAAGCCGCTCATTTAATTTGTTTCATTTCATTTATGTTTAATTGGCAGTTGAGTCTTTGTAGATCAAACAAACAGGAGAAGCTTCTGTGTGAACCGGCTGCTTCTGTGAACGATCATATATGAAAGAGAAGAGGTGAAAAGAAAAAGCAGCGAGCGCAGAGCGGTTCGTGTAAAGTGGATATTTTTAAAAGCGAGTAGAGAAGGAAGATATGTAGTTGTGACGACGTACAGAAAATCTCTGTCGTGCCATTAAAGAAGCCATTGAGCTGAAGTGGAGTGATCGAGGAGAGGGTGATATGATTGAGGGGGAAGAGCAGTGAAACATGTCTTGGAAATTGTTGGTGTTTTGTCACAGAACTAGGCCATCTTTGAGAGTGTTATTAGAAGTGACAGCAGACATTGTCCCTATTGTGTAGAAAAAATGTTCCATGACTCCGGGGCTGAGTCACATAATTGAAAATGTTTTGTTAAATGTCACCAATGAAAAAAGCTAAAAATTGGACGATTGACCACCTCAGCCTCAATTCTTTGGGAGAAAAGCCTCGATTTTTGTTGCAGTCGAAGCTTTTCTGGAGGACGCTGGAGGTTATGTGACAGATCAGCTGAGGGTATACACAAACATCTGAACACAAACATCTGAACTTTCTCCTCCTCACAGCTTCAAACAGCCTCGTTACTTTAGTTTGATGCATTTGAGGTGAATTATGGATTATTGTTATTTGGCGTCATCACACGCCGCCTTCCCAACATCACAAGACTGATGTCGACCTATCAGAGCACATCACGCACGGCAGACGCAGCGAGACGAGACAAAGACGTGAAAGACGTGAACAGACAGAGAGGGAGGCTGAATGGGGAGAAAAGGCGTGTTAGTGTCTCGTATCTGCAGAGAGTTTCTTATTTTCTCTCTTTGTTGCTGCTCGGGACGCTTTACCAACCCAACATGTGGCTATTTGACGTCCTGGGAATGAGACTCAACAATCAACTATCTTTGTGGTGCGTTCAGGAACAGCTGGGACAAATCCTACTGACTCTACCTTTAACTTTAATAGTCTTTGAATTATATTAATATGACGTGAGCTTCAGTTAGCTTTGACCACAAATGTCCTTCAGAGGGAGACTTTTTACTCTGATACTCTGAGTACATGTCAGAGCCTGTACTCTATTACTTTTACTGGAGTAAAGAAGCTGAATCAGTACTTCTACTTTTACCAGAGTCTGTTTTTACACAAGTATCTGAACTTCTCCTGGAGGAAACAATGTGTGGAGCGTTGACTCCTCTGAACCAGAGCGGGTCAAACTAAAAATGCTGACCTAATGATGTCACCAAAGTCATTAGCATTCATCTTCTGGACACCTGCTATCTCTACCTAATTATATGGCAATCCATCAAATAGTTGTCAAAATATTTCACCAAAAAAAGACACATTTCAACGCGTGGTGGCGCTACAGGAAAAATCAGTTGGTCACCAAAGTCAGCAGTAATCATCCCCTCGTAACCACGAACGTCTGCACCAAATTTCACACCAATCCATCTGGTAGTTGTTGGGATATTTGAGTCTGGACCAGAGCAGCTGACCGTCATGCTGCTAGCTGCATGGCTAAAAATAGAGGATGACTTGAGTAGTTAGCATTCAGAGGGAACGCCACTATAACTGAACAGACAAAGAGAGGAGTGCCTACCCTCAGCTAACTCATCGACACCTGTGAGGAGAACAATCTTCAGTTGTTACTTTTACTGAGCAGGAATTTATGTAAATGCATGTTAATTCTTTCTGAACACTTCGGCTGAACTGACAGAAAAATGAAAATATTCTGATGTAAACTCTGATTGCTAACATCTGCATTTTACTTCTGTAGACCGCTGACTCCGAGGTCAGCGGACTGTCAGCTGTACTCCAACTGTACTCACAGAACGGACTACCAGACTTCCTCCGCTCAGTGCAGCATCCAGGCACCACTGTAACATCTTAGCGCAGAGCGAACACTAGCTGCTGCAGGAGGTATCCGTTGCTCCTAACATCTTCAGACAGGCCAGGCTTCACTGAGGGGGGTGGTGTTTCAATATTCATGACGGTACATGACAGAAGCGTCGATGAGAGGAGAAGTAGGAGTAAACCAACGCCACAGAGGGAGACAGGAGAGCCGGGAGAGAGAGGCTGAAGGGAGGGAGAAGTGATATTGAGTCTGACAAAGACAGAGAAAGTGTGCGAGCTGGAGAGGGAGAGACTGGGAGAAGGTATGATACTATGAGCTGCCAGAAATATAGAGAGAGCCGGCCGAGACAAGAATACACTACAGGCCACAGTATGTTATATCAGACAAAGCAATAATGGAGTTTTCAGTTGAGATAGCAGCTGCCGCCAGGACCACTTCAGTCACAGGACATAGTTTAGTTTCAATAGTTCAATCAATTGTCCTGAACTTTATGTTCAGGATGATCAGCATGAACATGTGGTTCATATATTCTCATGGACATCAGTTTAAATGATTTCAGCTTCATCTAAGCTGCTGTTGCTATGGAGAAGAAGCCTGGAGCAGATTCAAAATGTTTCATAGTTGGCACCATACTTCCCAAATTCACCCAAAATTGATCCAGAATCCAAAAAACAAACTGATCTGAATCAAATTTCAAACGCGAAGACGTTCATTTCTCTTTCTTTTCTGTAATGAGAACAAACGAGTGCATCACTGTGAATCACTTCCAGGAGAGAAAGTATGAAAGTGTGTGTCGCCCCAGAGATTTAGCAACTTCCAGCGCTCTCCATGACGGCTGGCTGAACCTCACCAGAAAGTTTGGCCATTAAACCAAAACACTTTTGCCCTCTGACGTGGTCGGATGACACAGTGTACAGGCTGGTTTCTTTTCTATCTTAACCTGGCCCTTACTTCTCCCCTCAGAGGGCAGATTATTTTCCTGCGTTGGCACTGCACACTGCCACAGGACGTAAATCATGAGGTGCAGAATCATCCAATATGAACATAACTCTCATGGATACTTGGCTCGATTTAAACAGCTGAATGTGTAATCAAGTTTCTACGAAGAACTTTCTCAAGTTTCTGCTCTCTGAAGTTTCTTCGGGACAAAGAAGTAGCCTATACTGGTTACTGGTTAGTGTATCTGTAAAATGTGACATGTTTAGATCAATAACATGTTTCTTCTTTCATAAATTGAGTGTAAATGGTGAAATCAGTGTAAACAGTGTGTTCAAACAGCTGCTAAATGTTGGCAGGTAAGACTTTAGCACTTTAGACACAGAAGCAGACAGGCTGGTACAGCCATGCTGCCACAAACTGACACTTTTTACAAGGAAACACACAACTTACTGTTTTCATTTAATGCTGAAGTTACAAGAAGGAGACAGTGATTCAGAATCTGTCAGAGACAGAGTTTCACTACGTTACAAAGTTTGTTTTAACTCAGCAACTCTTAAAATCTGACCTTTTTTAAAGGGAGTCTGGTGATGTTGTGGTTACTAGTTATCTTCACGTTTTGATTTAATGCTGAATTTACAAGAAGGCACCAATGATTTTAGAATTTGTCGTAGCTGTTCAACAAAGTCTGTTAAGTTTCTCCTCATGAAACAAATCTTAAAATCACAACATTTGTTAAGGGAGTCTGGTGATGTTGTGGTCACTATTTCAATGGTTGGATCAGTTGAAACAGACGGTGTGTTCACAAACATCTGCTGCTGACATTAACAGGTCAACAGAGAGCAAACATGTAATTTACATCACAATGAAGTACCTGGAGATCAGACAATGTGGAATCCATTCTTCTTCTTCTTCTCCTTCTTCTTCTTCTGTCACAGAGGACGTCAATTGAGTAGGCAGTCCTTCAATGTGTCCCAGGACACGTGCGTACACACTGCTAAAAGAAAGATGTGGTCACATGTGGCCCACCACCTCTGGATGTGGTCTGAGCGGTCTGATCTCAGATGTGTCCTCAATGCATCTTGGAGGTGTTCACACCTGTAGTTACCAGCTGTCCACCTGTGATCAGATCACTCAGGCTGGATGTTAACACCCCGTCTGAACAGAGCCTCACTCCTCTAAATGTGCACAAAACGAACCGGATGTTTACATCTTGAACTAAAATAACTCAAGTCTCTCTAAGTCACTCTCTCTACTGGTCGTACAGTAGAGAGAGTGAGAGACACTGTAAACATGAAGACACACAGACAGACACAGGGGACAGAGGCAGGACATGTGACATTAAAATGACAGACGCATTCAAACACACACATGCAGAGACGCTCACATGCACACAGGCATTGAGGGTAAAAGAAGGTAAATCTGCAGCTGTACGGCTCCTCGTCTCCCAGTGTGAATGCAGGGAAGGCGTCAGGCAAGCTGGGGCCCATCCGTGCGGCTGTATCTAATGAAAAGTGACAACTCCCTTCTCCCGGAGAGCCTTCCTGTTTTGCTAGGCTTCAAATCCTATTTGCTTGCCCCCCCCCACCACCACCGCCGCCACCACCACCTCCCACACCATCACTACCACTCTCCGTCTCTCTCCTCTCATCATCCTCTCACTTTCCTAATGAGTGTTCCCCACTTTCTGGAAAATGTGTCGCCAATATAGTCTTATTATATTTTAAACATTGTAATTGTTCCCCAGCAAAAGGGAAAGAGAGGGGGGAGGGAGGGAGGAGGGCTTTTTAAATGTGTGACAATCTGAAGAAAGTCACTAGATACTGACTGGCAGAGAAAGCAGGAGAAGCAGAGCGACGGTTTGACAGAGTAATTTGAAAGATAGCAAGTAAATTGATTATTGAATGGCAGGTATTCAGAGCATGTCAGATTATCTGATGAGCATGTGATAGGAAAACTCTGCACTGTACTCAATCAATCTACAAGAAAAGATAAACCGCCGCTCTGATGCGACGACTCTCCATCCAGTCGATGAAGCCAAATAGCTCTCGTATGAGACGGGTCGGGCGTCGTGCAGCGTTTGAATCCTGAACACACTTGGTTTGCATTTTATACTCTGCAATTGACAAACATTGCCTTCATGTCTGCACAGCAGCAGCAGCAGCAGCAGCATGTATATGTATGTTTATAGACACCATTATTTCCTGTGTGTGTGTGTTTTAAAGTAGGGGTGTGTGTCCTCGGTGTAAGAGTGTGTTTGTGTGTTTTCCACTCCTGTGCCTATTAGGGCAGTCAGTTAAATTGGCGGTGCAGGATACAGTATGTGGGTTAGGGTGCCGTCCTCCTTGTTAATATTTCATCTCAGCGCTGGCAGAAAGAAATAGGGCAGAGACACACAGAAGGCCTAATGTGACTGTGAGATGGGGGGTGTGTGTTCATGTGTGTGCACACACTTTCAATTTTTGTTTATTTCTTATTGACTTGATTGATTTCTGACTGTATTGCTCCTGTTTGGATGTTTCTTTGCATGAATAAAAGAGGCTGCGACACGTCCTCTGTGTGTTTCCATCTCTGTCCACGATGAACAACACACACACACACAGTATCAATGCGGATCAGTAACGTGTGCTTTGTGTTGTCTTCACGTGTCACACTCTTATCTCGCAGCTACGATCATGTTTGTCAAGTATTTGCATGAAAAGCTTTCTGCGGCGCGATCGAACGAAACGCAATTTGACACTTTTTTCCGACATGCTGTCATCAACGTGTCAGCTGCACTCCACACAGAGTGGTGTACATAAGAAATGCATGGCCTGACTTCTATAGGGACGTCTTAATCCCACCGCGTTAGCAGGAAGTTACATAAACATGTCGCCAGTCAGATGGAGGAGATATTTTCCAGTGGTTTCAGCCTGTAACCGGGTCGAACAACCCATCTGTAAAGCTGCAACTAACAATTATTTTCATTATTAATTATCTGTCGATCATTGTCTCAGTTAATCGATCAGTTGTTTGTGTTTTATCATTCAGGTCACTGTCACTGAGGAGGGAAGAAACCAGCAAACATTCACATTTAGAAGCTGGAATCAGAGAATTTTGACTTTTTTCCCCTTAAATCAAATCTCACATATTAATTAATCATCAAAATAGTTGTTTATTAATTTATCAGTTGACAACAAATCGATTTATCGCTGCAGTCATTGTACTAATCGTTGCAGCTCTACACCCTCGACAGCAGGAATCTTTAAATATTACAACACAAACCTGGTTATTCTGTAATATGACGGCCACCAGTGATTCTTCACTCTGATTGGTTGGTTACATACACAGCTGTGTAGGAAGAATCATGCAGATATTATTTTAAATGTTTGATATTTGTGTCCAAACCAACGAATGGAAAGACAAGAGAGGATTTTTTATAGTTAGCAATGCTAGCTGAATTAGCTACGGTGAGGCTGTACGTCAGCGTGCGACAGTGTTGTCACGTGCACAATAATATTTGTACCATCATTAAGCACATTGTATGATATATGATCAGTGACCGATCAGGGACCAGCCTGATGATTCATCGCACACGAACAACGTCAACAATCTGTGATGGCAAACTGACCCTGGATCTGCCATTAATGATGCAGTCACATCGCATCAACGACAGAAACTCTTCGTTAGCGTATTTCACCAGCTATTTGTTGACGATCCTTTTTCTTATTCCTCGCTCCACACGACACCTTTCACCAATTTTGGGAGCGAAGTCCGACATTTGACCTGGACCTGTGTTTTCCCTGGTGACGGGATGCTAACTGCATGCATGTCAGGATCTTTAGACTCCCAGCTCAGCTTTTGTAAAACGTACTCTTCCCAGTTTTACTAGACGTTGCTGAGCAACTCACATAAGCAGGAATTCTGTCATGAGATTTAAAAGAGAGACGCAAAATGAAATCAGCCTTCAGACAGGAGGCACAACTGATATCTGATGTCTTAATTCAGTTACACAGGCATGTTGTTGGTTGCCTGCTGCAGTTCGTACAGCGTGTCAACATACTGTCGATGCAGACGGTTCACAGTGTGATCAGCGTCTCCTTCAGCAGTTCAACAGCTAAACTAAATAAAACCAGAGAAAGAGATGAATGGGGTTTTGGGTCACCACGTTTCCATGGTGATGACACAGCTGCCCGGGAATGTCAACGGAAATTCACTGAGGGTTAACCTGCTGAAGCCGGGGGAGAAACGTCTTCCTCACACCCTTAATGAATAATAAAGTTGAGGAACTGTGGGCCATAAGTCATTCCTGCTGCAGATAACCACTGTACAGCACACACACACACACACACACACACACACACACACACACACAGGTCTGCAGGTGGACGTCTAATGTTCACACTCACACTTCATTTATTAATTGATTCATTGACTCCAGCTGCTCGGCTTTATTCTGATGCATGATGGATTCTGTATGTTCCTGTTGAGCAGCAGAGAAAAAGGTACATTCAAGCAGAAATGTTTCTGAGAAAACTGTGTTTCCACCAGAGATGATAATTGCAGTAATCAGTGGGAACAGTTATCATTTTGTCAGTGTTGTGGGCCGTGCAAAAAATCATAGGAATAAAATGATGGTAGACTCATGTCAAAACATAACGTGGTAATTTTCCCGACCCACTCGCCAGAATAAATGTTGGTAATGTTTCTGCAAACCAAAACAAACTAACACGATGTTCAAACTTTGTTTCTTTATGTTCCAGTTTTATGTTTCTTTAGGCTCAGGCTTTTATTTCATGTTGATTTTTTTATATATTTTTTTATGTAATGAAACTCAGCAGCCTCCTCATCCGTAACTCCGCCATCATCCCCTCCTCCTCATCACACGAGTCAGAAGATCAACACGTGACATGAACGTGAAACGACCTGAAGTGTAGAAATCTCAATACGTGACGTAATGTGGACCAACTGTGACGTCACTCACAGGTTTCTGAAGAGTGGGTGGTACCGGCCGTGGCCCCGACTCCGCCTCACTCCCAGCTGATCAAAATGGACAAAGAGGTGCAACTGGAAGCTACAAAGCTAGCTAAAGCTAACAAGCTATCTGTGTTCACACATAAAGAGAAACATATGTTCATAAAATAAAGTGACCTACGTTCCCCTCCATTCAGCAGCTTCAGAGAGAATTACAGTACATTACTGTGGATTTCAGCTCGTCTGTGGCTCGTTGCTGCAGACAGGCCGAGAAGAAAAAGTGAAGATAAATCCACTTCAGTCTCTCCTCGACTCCGGTGTTTACTCCTCCAGAAGCTCCGGTCTCTCAACAGCTGAGCTGAATGCTAACAGGGTCTCATGTGAATCCAAAACACCGACGTCTGTCCCTCCACTTCAGTATGTTAGTCCAGTTAACTGCACAGCAGGATGTACTTTCTGATATTTGCATTAAAAATTCTACAGAAGGCATCGTCACCACAAACATGGCCGACAGGTGAAGATCAGAATTAGCTGAGGTAAGTCCAGCAGACAGCTCGCGGCCGACTGTCACTCAAAGCAGCAACGTTATTCATGATGCATAACTTAACTTAACTAAACTTTAAGCCTTAATATAATTTAAACAAGCAGGTTCATATAAAAATTCATCCCCCATGTGAGCAGCAAAATTTGCTCTTGAGAGCAAATGTGCTTCTTGCACGAGGCTGTAAACATGTTGACTTAAATCGGCTCTTTGGGGGACGGAGTGGCCGTTCACTGAACTGCAGTTTTTTGGTACTTGACAGTTGGCTTCAGTTTGCAGCCCCAGAGGTTGTCACTTCCACTAACAAATCAGCGGTTTGCAGAAATTTTAACTGCAAAATATTTTATCCTGGCCTGGTTTCTGCCTTTAATTAGGTTTGGAGCATTAGGGCTGCCACAGCGGCCGGCACCAGAGTGTCCTGACAATATTAAACTGACCCGAGAATTATCATGTAAGAGAAGAGTGCTTTAAAGTGAAATACGAGAAATGAAAGCCGAGGGGAGAGGTAGAAAGGATTTTGTTAAGTTCAAGATAAGAGCATATTATAGCCAGTAGAGGAGGGAGATACGGGAGAGGGGATATGATTCAGCGGGGACAAGAGGACGTGAGGCACTTCTCCAAGAGATGAGTTTTCAGCCTGTGGTGGAAGATAACTCTGATGTTCTGACTGGAGGAGGCCTGGAGGTATCACACTGAGCCCTCTCAGCTTCTGCAGCCTTTTCAAAACTCACTCATGCATTCTGTATTACTACTGTCAGGAAATCAGGCTATTTTCCTCTTCAAGATATACGGTCATTACCCGGGACAGAGATATTAAACTCTGTCCTGGTTACACAGGTCTTCAGTCGTCCTGCAGGCCCGGCTGTAACACTGCAGCCTCATCGAGACGCCGTTGAACATGTCGTGTGAAACAAAGAGGAACCTTAACAGAGATTTGTATTATTTGATGTAGAAGCCACGACTGGAAAGTCAAACGATGACACGTTATTCTTGGCTGATAGAGATTGGCAGCAAGAAGACTAATGAGGGAATAACTGATGACACGTCTGCTCGTCTGAGTCGAGGCTTCAAAGAGAAACAGTCAGCGCTTCGCTCCGTCTTATAGACGTGATGAAGAGATACGTCTGCATCTAATCGTCATGAACGGCCGTTACACTAACAGTCAAGCAGAATTAATGGTTAATCTCTGCTCCTTTGTCTTAATACCTCTTGCTAGGCATCAGTTATTAACACAATTTGTATTAATACATTTGTGCATTTTTGAGTTACGAGGGGTGTTGGTGGAAATCTCCCTCTCTGAAATGAACCAACCCCTTGAAGACCTTCATCAGCAGTCGTTGATGTCAACAGACGCAGCCGGACGTTTCAAATATGGCGTCTCCAGCTGCATTGATTTGTCTCGTGTTAGTGTGGGAAGCAACAGTTTGACGTTTCTCTGACGAGTGCCTGTTCAGAACATGCTAACTGAGAGGGAATTAGTTACAACGAGGGGCGTTAATGATTAATCATGAGTCGATTAATCGCTGTTAAGAATTAAACCGATTAAAAATGTCTTAACCGACAATCAGAGACAATAAATAAATATTTACAGTAACAGATTAAAGATACTTGCTTTTCAAATATATTCAAATAAAACACAAAATACTGCCATGAGAAAATGTATTGAGTTAAAATACAAAAAGATATTTTAGCCGTTTGGTTGCCTCAGTATTGGTTGTTGTTAGTTATTATATTGTGTTATCCAGTTTATCATTCAGGTAACTTTATATTCTTTATGTTCACTTTATCTGTTCTTTTATCTCCTAATGTGGCCGAGTCTGATTTTACATCAAACACAGATCATGTCAGTGCTTAAAATTTGCATCCCTCGTCACAACCATAGATTATTATTGAAATATACAACTATACAACAAGTAATGATTGAGTTTTTAATTTATTTATCCCTTGTTGTGCACATCCACGTCCTGATACAGAGGCTAAATCTATACCCTAAAAAAGTCCTTTAGAAACGCTCCAGGGATCAAAAATGACCGTGTACTGAGTGATAGATAACGTGTGGTAACATGTTTTGCACTGATATGAATGAAGGGTGCTTTGAGACTTTGGCTTGTGCCTTGGACACAGTTAGCTCCTTAGCTACCGAGACGTCAGAAAACTTGTAGCGTTTGTGTTATGCTTGTTATAAAGAAAAGTTCTTATAACCCGTCAGTCTGCAGGGCCACGCAGCCTCGACACTTCAGCCTGCACCTCTATCCCAACAGGAACCACAAGTGTTCGGGGCAAAAGGTGAAATAATAAAACGTGGTTATTAATTTCACCTTTTGCCGTCGTGCCCCGGAGACACTTGCCGGGTCCTGCACTCGGTTTTTCTGGAATACATTTTTTGTGTTTTCATTAAAATTATTAATTTAGAAACATGAATTAATTGAAATCCGAGAAGATAAAATGAGTTTGAACTCTCAACTGAATAATGTTTTAATCACATGAGCTAATTTTTATATTCATAAATGCAAATTTACAGGTAAAAAGTGGAACTCTTTGGTTTTCACACTGGAGGTCATCAGCACATCGACTCCATTTGTTTTCTATTAATCCAAAGGCAGTTTAAATCATTAATACTTTGGCTGCGTCCTGTTTGTTAACTCCCCCTGGCTCACAGCTGTTGGATTTTCTTTTAAGGTCGAAAAAGTAAAAGTGCTCTTCTGTTTTTTTTGTCTTTGTGGAGCGGGACTGATCATCTGAGCTTCCTTTAGTCCAAAGACATGCAAGTCAACTTCACTGGAGACTGCATGAATCTATGTCGGCTCCGTGATACACTGGAGACCTATCCATGCTTAAAATACACAGCTCCTGCGTGAGGCGCTGTTCTGACTTATATCATTCACTCAGTTCTAGTTTTTGGACCGAGCCGTTAATGTTACGTAACAAATCCCACTGAACTGCCGGAGATCAGAGGAGGAACATATGGGAGCTCTGGTGTGTGAGCGTGAGCAGGAGATCAGTTACATGTGTGTAGTGAAGATCCGCTGTCATTATCAGCAAGTTTCCCTGCAGCACGTCTGTATGCATCATGTGTGCATCACTGTGTCTTTATATGCATCTGCACAACCCGATACATCACAATCATAACCATCATTTCTAAAAACACGTTACTCCATAAAGTCTAAACCAGCTATTTTAAGCCAAAACACGAAGTCTTCTGACCCTAACCGAGTGGTTTTTGTGACTAAACCTCACCAGACTACAGCGCGCAGCGTTACAACGTAAAGTTTGTTATTGTCTCAATTACATGATTGGGTTGACTGTTTCTGATCTATCAGCAGGATGACATCACTTATCAAATAATCACATGATCATTTATTTGGAGTCATGTTTGAATCACAAACACTTCCGCAGTAAGAGCCACAGCCACCAGTGAGTCCACAGACGTGAAGCCCGTCAGGCTGATCCAGTAAATAACCTCTGATATTCTTCATGAAGGTAAGATGCAGGCTCACAGCCGCCATGACAGCTGTCCTCGTCCTTCCCTCACAGCAGTTATGTATATCAGTATGGTGCTTATGATATTTTAGTCATCGTCCCTTCACTGATACCAACAGCGCCAACTGAGTTTGAAGAAAATGATGACGGTCACGGTGCAGAGGAGGAGCTCTGCTGCTGATATCTGCTCAGATTATTCAGTGGAAGGTGACACAGCATGTCCTGAAATCAATCCTCAGATCAATCCTCAAAGCATGTTTAAACAGAGTTATTGACTCCTGGTTTGAAATGTGTTTTTATCAGTGTGTGTCTGCAGCAGCTGGTCAGGCTCAACTAAACACTGTGTGTGTGTGTGTGTGTGTGTGTGTGTGTGTGTGTGTGTGTGTGTCTGGATTCTGCAGATCTCAGATTCAATTTGATTTTTTGATTGAAACATATTTTTTCAGCACGGGCGGCTCCATCGGCAGTAAAGATCAGCAGATCACAGGTCTTCTGTCATTACATTCTCATCCTCTTCTTTAAAAGATTTGGGTGTTAACAACAACAGCTCCACTTTGTCCTGCCGTCTTTTGAAAGGTTCAAATAATATGCACCAAGAATAAAGACTCCAGAGTTCACCAGAAATACCAGCCGTCAGTGATTCAACAATAACGATGAAAGATACAGTTTCTTCTTTCCAGAGTGAACCCTCTTCCCAGGCTAATCAATAAATGGTCTTTGAAAAGGAAAATAAATCTGACGTCTCCGGTGCTGTTGGACTCCCTCCAGTACCAGTCAGCTGATCGTCTTCGTGCACACAGGACAAACATGGGATGAAACAAATACGAGGACAGGATAGAAATCAAAATGATTTAGAATCGAAACACTCCTACAAAATACTTAAGAGTGTCACCAGAAGCTGAGCGTGTATATATAATAACACTGTCAACACATTAAGGAGACATCTGTCCTCACAAGAGACGTGAGACGAATCAAATTATCTTAATCATCAGGTCATTAAAATCTCATTTCAGACTCTTTTTTGTGTTTGTGAGAAACAGAAACAGAAAACATTTGTCTCATGGAGGAAGACGAGCGGAGCAACAAACTGATGAAGCTTTTTATTTATTTTACATTTCAGGACACATGCAAACAGTCTCGCTCCATATCTGCGCTCATCTCAGTGGAGAAATCCAGCACAAACACAAACATGGCAGCAAGTCACAGGAGCTCCTCTTTCCTTCCTTCCTTCCTTCCTTCTCGCTCAGCGGGGCAGGTTGTATCATGAAGACTCTTCAGAAGCAGCTCAGCCTCTGTTGACTTCCTGTGGGTAAGTACGGGTCATTTAGCTCCTTAACTCTGGAAAGTCCCTCTGTAAGTGTGATGATGGGAGCAGAGCGAGGAAGTGAACACACACTCTTGGCCTGTATGCAAATATTCTGTGGTGCATTAAATTAAAATACTTTTCTTGAACACTTGTACTAACGCATTACATGTAAAGAGTATTTGCATTAATGCTACGAGCGACTTGTTATTCTGCCTCTGCCGTGCTGCAGCCCACGCCTCAACAGCTCAGGAAATTGTTCTCCCTTACTCCCAGAGATGGGAGGAAGACGAGGGTATACAGCGCTTTATCTGCTCGCACATGTGCAGACGGTTTCCACAGGCAGTGGAAGAAGTCTCCCACTCCTTTGTTACACAGCCTCAGTACGAATGAACCTAATCACGCTCAAACCCGCTGCGCTACAGTGCGAACGCTGGACGGACACGACCCTGCCTGTTGTTTAAATATCCCCCAGAAAGTGTTTTGTTAAGAGGAGCCATAAAGAGAGGCGTTCTGCTTTAAAGCTGAATTAGGCAATTTCACACATTGCCGGCTGCAGCGAGAGGAGGTGAGTTCAGTTCACGGAGCTCGTGTAACTTTTATGCCTCTTTTATCAACCTGATCAGACTCATTTAGGTTCACATAAAGTGTAAATATGTACTAAAGCTTCTCAGGAACCAGTGGATTGGTGAATAACATTTGACTTAACGACACAATGAATAAGTGAAATACTTCAGTGAACGGAAACCGAATGAATAAATCAGACCAGCTCTGTTTTTAATGTAGCTTCCATTTCTTGGATGTTCTTATCTAAAAATACCACCAGTGTTTTATGCCTGCGGCTGTGTTTCACACCAGACTATTACTGCTTGTCTTTATTGTAATTGGGTCGGCAGTTATTAGTTTCTACATGAACTCTGTGCTTTAGGCTGCGAGAGGCCACCGAGGCAGCGGAGGGTTTTTCCCGAGCCATCGGTTCCTCCTCTTGAGCCTCATTTGTTCCTGATTGTTACCATCACAGGGACGACGCAACACATACATTCACATGCAAATTAGTGAAGTAAGATGGCACGAGTCGGTGACCCTCGGCTACATCTAGAAAAATAAATCTAATGATTGTGTAAAAAAAAATGCTTTGAAGCGTCGCTGCAGTGAAAACACTGGTCGGCTGCAAGAGATGTTACTGACTCTGCAGTTAGCGATCTGAAAAAGTTTCCTCTATTGAGAAGTTTTAACGCCACGCCCTCGTGGGAGTTTCACCTAATTAACTTTAAATGCTGCTCGCTAAAAGACAACAAACAGAATACAGTAGATTGCATACATTCAGCTTTATTACAGAAGCTCTCCGCTTTATCTGGGCGATCGCTGCCACAGGCCTTTTGTTATGAGCGCAGATGCACGGAGGGATCTGGTTGCTGGATTTCAAACATTAAAGATGAATAATTCAATCACCAGAACAACTGTCAGCACTGTACGTTTCTGTAAAGCACAGATATATTGAAACCGGTCATACATTTTTGTTTCTTTAGGTTCAGTTTAGTTTTTTACATCTTTTGGCTAAAAATCCCTGGTTTGGTTTCCACACAGCTGGCTGCTGATTTTCCCCATGTCTCATTAAAAACACCCATTTTTTTGTCCCCATAAACATAAAAACTGTCCGAAAATCACCTTTTAACTTCTCCACCTTCAGACATGAGACTACGTGATACAACACACACTGTACAAATGTCCATGTGTTATGTACGACACATACACATTTGAACGTCTCCCTGATTTGCAGAAACATTAAGCGCCACTGTTTTTCTCCCGGCAGCCGGTCTGAGGTTCAACATCTTCTTCTTACTTTCCATTTTCTTTGAGTTTTTATTTCTGCTGCCAATTTGTCACAAAACTGTTCAAGAGCTTTGTCAGCTAGCTTTAAGTCGAGACCAACTGGATTTTTAATAACCTCACAAACAGAAAAATCTGGGACTTTCAAGTAAACGGCTTCAGGATGTCGATAACATGGAGAGAGAAGAGGTAAATCTTGAAGGTATGTGCTGAGACGCCCCTCCTCTGCATGGCACCACGCCCTGTCAGGAATCTCACCTAATTAACTTCAGCACTTAACGACACACCATGAGTTAAGATCAATTACGCGCCTGTGTCACCATTATTTTTCCAAAGGAACTGTCCCTCTCCGTCTCGGTGATCAATGTGTGCCCTAAAGTACCAAAGCAGACGTCTTCTGTTTTCACATTCCTTCAGCCAATATGGCCTGAGGGGGTGATTTCAGATAGGACCCCTCCTCGCTGGGAACAATGGATCAATGGCGTGACTTTGCATGTTTCCCTCCGTAATTCATCGAATACCTTAGTGACCTGGGCTGTGTGGCCTGAGGACAGAGAGATGGATGGAAACAGAGAGAAAGAGAAAGAGAAAGGGACTCAGACACACAAACCTACGCTGGTGTTTGGTTAGTGGAGGAAAACATCATGTTTTGGCTTGAAATACCAAAACCTTGCAATGTGAATGTTATATGACGGCTTTTGTGGAAGTTAGAGCTCGACTGATGCTGATATTAGGGAACAAACGTTATGATGTCGATATATGAGCCAGGACACGCTCATTTTCTTTGCTGTGATTCCTCAAATGTGGTTATTAAACACTGACAAACGCTTGTAACGGAGGCAGGACATTTGACTCTATTGTCTAAAATGACTCTCGTGCACTGAAACAGTAAACTTTACCGAGAATTTAATACATATAAATCACACTAATCATCTTTTTCTGTATACGACACGTATACGTTTTGACCTGCCACCATTTTATTCTACAACTGGGCTGAATTTATTCTTCGAAACGTTCGTTCGTCTGTGTTCAAATTACAAGTGAACACAGACAAACATTTGCTCATTGGTATGTAAGAGAGCTGCATATAAGAAGACACTGTGTGTGTGTGTGTGTGTGTGTGTGTGTGTGTGTGTGTGTGTGTGTGTGTGTTTATACACACAGAAACATGAGACCGACTCTCCAATAGTCTCCATACGGGCTGTAATTAGTTCGGGGATCTGGGAGCCTATTGCATCTACAAATGGTTATCGATCATTCAACAGGTGCTGAAAAAACAAAGTGCATTCCTGTGTGTGGGAACGCTTCTATTTATGTATCTGTGTACAGACTGGAAGGCCTCGGCGTACGTTAATGCCTCTGTGTGTGTGTGTGTGTGTGTGTGTGTGTGTGTCTGTGTGTGTGTTGCCTCGGTGAGTGTGTGAAACGGGGCGGGGACATTAACCGGTGACATTTACAGCTATTGTCTCATCTGTCAGAGCCTCTGCTCGCTCTCTGGGTCTTTAATTTGCTAATTAGGCCACGAGACCTGTTTGTTTCAGAAGACCACAGCTGAGATTCTTATCTGCTTTACAAGCTCGTCCCTGAAAGGAAGGTTTGCTGTGTGTCACACTTCATGCCTCAGCACATCCCAACATCGTTTACAGGTCTGAGAGAAGACAAGAAGTCTGATGGTCTGGAGACGGACATGTTTTTATCTTGGTGACAGTGGAGGAGACTTAAAATAGTAATAACTTTGCGGCGAGATGCTTCACACTCATTCAGTCCTCTTTTCCCTTTTAGAGACATGAACACACAAACACATCTTCACAAGGATGCAGTATATAGTTAGCGTGCTGTGTAGACCTAAAAGTCAGTGCACACAGGATAAATACTCGGTTTGATAGTTCAGCCACAGGTCAGATAATATATAATCCAGGTTACTTGATGTCACCCAACAGTTTCTGCTGCAGCAGTCGAAGCTCGATGTCCCTCAGTCATTACGCTTTAGGAGACGATGCTGCAGATATTCTGTATTTTCATGCTGTTAACAATCCTGTGTAAAAAACAAAGGTATCATCGTCTGTCTGCTGTCAGCGCCACTGCTGTCCAAACACATCTGAACATGTTCCTGCCATTTAGCACTAAACACAAGGTCCAGCTGAGGCTGATGGAAACATCCGTTTATCAGCCAATTGATCATGAATGCAGAATTAAAAATGTCACATGATATTGAAGCTCAATCAGCGAGTCAGACTGTTGCTCTGTGCAACATCTCCTGGCTTGACGACATAGTTTGTTGCACAGAACCATCTGGAAAGGTACTGAAGAACTGCTCAGAAGAAGGCTTGCGATACTTGGCAGGTGATTGGATGAACCGTCTGTCCACTATCAACCAATCAGATCCACAGTAGGAGAGCGCTTCCATCAGAGGAGCCGTTTGGCGAATCAAACTCAGAGAAAAGTGAAAACAGCCTTCAGTGTCGTTCTTTGTTCTTCTTCCAGTGAAATAAACTCTCCAGTCCTGATAGCAGTGATGCTACAGCAGCTACGCTAACATCTGGAGGAGCCGCCATGTTGTTTTTCAAACCAACGACACTTCTCTCGCTGGTCGTCACATCCAAACCACAGCTGGAGCTGCCGGTAGTTCCTCAAGGGACGCTGTCAGGATCACGTGATACTTATGTATTGAGCTACCTCGCATGGTGGGAAATGTCCCTTCATTATCATAAATATCATAAATATTAAATATTTATGATATTTATGACCCATAGCTTATTGTCAGTAAATCCAGTAAACACCTTCCTCGTGCTGTAAGTCACTGAAAATAGTCCCCAAACAAAAGCACTGTTTCCTCCTGTTTAAGTAACGTCAGCTCAAAACTGCAGCTCATAACTGTTTGAGGAGATTCCTGAGCCTTTATAAGAAATGAAACTATATAACTGTTAAGAGTTTTTAAAGATTTACAGCTGCAGTGGGAATGAATTGTGCTTTGGGCTGAGAGCCACAGACGGGGTGGGCAGTCAGAGACGAGCGAACACATTGTTCTGCTCTTTGATTTGTTCACAACAAGACAAATATAACCTGCTGATCCTTTGAGAGGAAGGACGACACTGACTCAAGTCATTTCTATTATGCAGAGAGAATTTATGTATTTGAGTTTTCGGCTGTGGTTTAAGCGAAGACGTAACAGCTCGGTGCAGGACTTAGTAACATTTATGTTTCCAGCTCCAACTCTTAATAAATAACAACTACAGATGTTTTTCTCCCAAAATGTAATTATTTCATGTTGTCGAAATAAATAATAAAATAAATAAACTCAAAGACCCTGAAAAGCAACATTTCTGTTGTGTGTTTCCTGAACTGTCTGAAGTGGGAGGGACGCGGTTTGAAAAAGATGATGTCATTCTAAAAACACACCAATACAGTAAAACAACATTCGAATAAGAGATCTGACGACAGCTGGTGACGTATTTTAACGTACTTAGCAACATGTATTTTCTCCATAAGTGAATAAACGAGCTGTTCTCAGAGGGAAATAAGGTCCCAGAACACTGTGTGAAGCTAGAGAGGTGGCAGGGTCCGCCACAAATAAACAAAGTAATAGTAACAGTATAAACTGTGTTGTCCTTTAAGGTCAGTGTGTTTATTCAGTTTATTCAGTCATGAAAACAAAGAGAGTTTGATTATTTAGTTTGTTTCTCGGCCAATGAAGATCTTTGTCTTCTTGTTCTCACATGAATTGTTGCTTATTTAATGAATATTTCAAAAAGAGAAATACTTTGTACTGAAGCAACATGTTCAGAGGCTTTGTTGTGACCAAACTAATCTGAGCTGATGAATAAGGATAAAAAATATTTATTCATCCGTCACTGAACGCTCAGTGAGAAATGTCACCAAATGATTCTGTTGTTCAGACCTCAGGTCTGTGTTAGTCCGATCAGGCCTCAGTGCAGGAGCCGGTCCGTGTCTCCAGGGTGACGGTGACCTCGCTTCAACCTTCACACACATGAATTTTAGTTGTTGAGCCTGAGGAGGTGAAAACTCGACCTAATGATGAAACCCTCTCTGGACCTCCTCCAGGTAGAGTCCACTCTCACTCAGCACCGACACGCTGAAAGGACGAAGTCAATGATGACCAGGACCCCCACCATCCACACACACACACACACACACACGCTCCTGTGTGTTTCCATAGCTTCAGATCAATGGGTTTGTCGCAGCAGTGACACATTCACATGCAGGCAGACTGAACGACTACATGGTCCAGTAACTAACTGACGTGTCTGCAGCTCGCTGTGAAGAACGGAGGGAGATGTTGCAGTAAAAGACATCTCACTGTTTTTCTTCTTTCTTTATCTTCAGCTCCATTTTCCAATAAGTCCCTCCTCTCTCTCTGTTTTTGTATCTCTATTGTATCTCCTCTCCTCTCGCTGTCACACACACCATCTTTCCCTGGAGGCTGGGCTGGGTGGATCAATGCTACTGGCCTGCCTGTGTGTGTGTGTGTGTGTGTGTGTGTGTGTGTACACGTGCACTGATCAATGGTGATTACCTGAAACCCTCTGCTCTTTGTAATTGCGAAGTGAGGAGTGATTGGCACTGTGCCACGGGCCACTGCCATCAGGAATGCTCACACACACACACACACACACACACACACACACACACACACACACACACACACACGTCTTTATGGCTGGTTGACTTCCATTGTTATTTTGGACTTGATGATGTGTGTGTGCACGCCCGACTGAATACCACCTTAAAATGAGCACGCAGGCGTCTGAGCCAGGTGACAGGAGATCTTCTTCCATACGCGCTCCTCCTCTTTTCATCCTGTTTGTTTTAAAGGCGCTGTAGGAACCCACAGAGCCGTGTCTGCATCTTCTACCGTCCAGCATCTTCTTTTCTTCTCTCCTTCATCCAATCAAGAATCCAAACCCGACGTCTTCCTCCACCTCCCAGTCTGCCTGTTTATCCCCCTCTCTCTCATTATGAACTAAGCCATGTTGTAGTTACAGCTCTCCGTGTAGTCACAGACCAAAGGCAGCGATCTGGAGGTCACTTACAGCCAATCCTCTTACACTTCCCCCCAATCCCTGTTTAGCAGCTTGACTGCTTAAGCCTGGACCACTTTGCATGAGCGCTCCCTGGCAGCGAACAATGCCACCAGCGCTGTTTCCCTCCACAGCATTGTCTTATTTTGGTGGTGAGTGAGGCTAATTATGGTGTTTGGATTCAGATCCTTCTTTTGGTTCTGACTTCTATTTCAGCTCCGGTTGAGGCATTGTTTGGGATGCCAAAGCATGCAGTCGCTGTTGTGTAAAGGCTTTTGTTTGGGGAGCAAACTGAATTATTTAATTGTAAAAATAACAATGAAAGAATTCAGAGCTGGTATTAACATCCATCCTGAGTGATCCAATCACATGTAGACAGCTTTACGCCCGTCAGTTCACTCCTGACATTAACATACGTCTCCAGTCACCGCTTGTGATCAGATCTCACTTCCCCGCTCTTTATAAATAAACACGTACATCACCGGAACAAATAGACCCAAATAAAGAAAGAAGTTCATGCAGAACATTTGCTGAATTTACAAGAAGGAACAAATCAGTCAGAATCAGTCAGAGACAGAGTTTCACACAGTTTATAAAGTGTCTCCAACTCAACAACTCACTAAACTGACACATTTGTTAAGGGAGTCTGGGGACAAAGAAGTCGCCTATACTGGTTACTGGTTAGTGTGTTTGTAAAATGTGACATGTTTAGATCAATAAAATGTTTCTTCTTTCATAAATTGAGTGTAAATGGTGAAATCAGTGTAAACAGTGTGTTCAAACAGCTGCTAAATGTTGGCAGGTGAGACTTTTGCACTTTAGACACAGAAGCAGACAGGCTGGTACAGCCATGCTGCCACAAACTGACACTTTTTACAAGGAAACAAACAACTGACTGTTTTCATTTAATGCTGAAGTTACAAGAAGGAGACAATGATTCAGAATCTGTCAGAGACAGAGTTTCACTACGTTTACAAAGTTTTATCCTACTCAACAACTCCTAAAATTAGCCGATTTGTTAAGGGAGTCTGGTGATATTGAGTTAATGGTTTAGTTTATGTTTTGCATTTAATGCCGAATTCACAAGAAGGCACCAATGACTTAGAATTTGTTGTAGCCGTTTCACAAGGTTTGTTAAGTTTCTCCTGATGAAACAACTCCTAAAATCAGACCATTTGTTAAGGGAGTCTGGTGATGTTGTGGTTACTGGTTCAATGGTTGGATCAGCTGAAACAATGTCTTCACAAACATCTGCTGCTAACACAGATCAGACAGTGTGTAATCCATTCTGATCGTTGTTGTGGCTTCTTCTTCTTCTTCTTCTTCTTCTTCTTCTCCTTCTTCTTCTTCCTTTAATGCGTTGCAGGACACGTGCGTCACACTGCTAAAAGAATGTGGTGACATTCGGGCCAGACATCCCCTGAATGTGGTCTGAAAGATCGATCAGTGCTCATGCGTCTTTGTTCTAATTCATTTCTACACTTGAAGATTTTTTAAAACTGTGAACAGGTTTTTATTCTGGGCTGAAAGGAGAAGAAACACATGTCAGATGACAGGAGAGAAAACAACACAGGACCGTTGTCTTTAATTCATATACAGATAAATTACATTTATAACGCTTTAAAACAATCTCAGTATTTGGCCAAAGTATTTAAAGGTTAACTTCACGATGAACTTGCAGATATCATAGATAAGAAAGAGCAGATTTCAGTTAAATCAAACTTACGTGAAGGAATTTTTCATTTTTAGTGATTAGTTATGCAGTTATACGTCCACACCAAGAACAAGTGGACGGTCCACACTACAACTATAATGACAGGTGTGAACGATATAATCTGGATCTCTCTGTGTGTTTTAATGAACGATAGAAGCTCTGACAGCCAATCAGAATCCATCTGACTTTACAGGTCCATCAAAAGGCTCGATTTTAACATTCTCCTACAGAATAATGCATATATTTATATACCATAATACTATTAATAACAGCAGCTTGAGGTTTGCAGGGGTTCAGGGAGGAGGCAGCCTCGAGGCTCCACCATATTTCTTTCTTATCTTTATCTTACAGGTGACGCTGCCTTGGGCCGACCCTAAACCATTAGAGGGGAGGAGGTCCGCTGCTTCTCACACTGGACTTCCCCCAGACCCTCTGGGGGTGGTAGCTGGTGATTGGATGTTACTTGTCAGTTTGTAGCCAAACATCTGATGAAAGAGCCAATGATGGTGAAGCATGAATAAGCAGCTGATGCCAATCAGTTACTCAAGCGTAGCTTCATTGCTCTGCCTGAACTAATGCTAAGCTCCATTTATGTCACACAGAATTACGCTGCGTCTAACAGATGCTAGATATTAGCGACAAGGAACGGCGTCCTTCATCAGAATAAGAGTCTGTGGCTTGGCAGGAGAAAACGCCAGAGGGGCAACCAGCCAGCTGGAAGTGGCTGTGAGATCGGGTCAGACTGGTTGTTTACGTTGGTGCTGACCTGAAGCCCAAAGGACTGATCCTCCGTGCAGCACGTGACCCCGAGTTCACTCTGACTGCTGTGAACTCTGTCCTCGCGTCTACTGTACAGAACGTGACCGAACGATCTTTATGAGAGTTTGAGCTAACTTCCAAAGTAATATTCACAAAGATAAACTGAATTAATCATCAACACATAACACACCACCAGAGAGAGAGAGAGAGAGAGAGAGAGAGACCCACTACTGCAGACTTGGCTAATCTGGATAACTACAATCCCTTTTAAGTCCTCTTGTTTACAGGAGAGAGGAGTCACAGCTCCCATAGGCAGCAGTGCTGGCAAGGTTACGCTCAGAATGTAATCTGGCACAGACGAGTGTTTATCTGCCTCAAACTGCACTCAGAAATGTGATCTGTGGGATTACTGTGTGCAAAACAGGTCCTGACATCACTCCTTTCTTTCTCCGATCGGTAATTTCTCCAAGATTCTTACAACCGCAGTCGACGACTTGATTATTTTTTGCTGAAAACTTGACCGAAGGAGGGAAAAGGTTAGACCTCACACAAGGACGCGTACCCACCTTCAGTCCTTGAAGTTGAAGACTGAGATCATTTTGGCTGAAGCTAACATCTCTTAACAGAAACATGGCTCCTCTTGGACTGGCTCTGTTAACTACCTGCCATTAGCAGTAACCACAGTAAATAGCACTGTTCCTCTGTTGGTTGCGGCGTCGTTACATTAGAGAAGCTCCAGCTCTGCAGTCAGCAGCCGTCTCTCTGCTGTTGGCCTTGGTTGGTTCTTTCATGTTGTCTCTGAGCCGGCAGCTCAGACAGAGGACTGATCGCCAGCGGCCAGCTGCTGGGTGATCGTGTACCTGTGAGACCCGCAGAAGGGAACTGGCTGTGTGTGAGAGTCAGCATGAGGTCCGAACAGATGAACTGAATGAAAGGCTGCTCTCTGGATTCATCTCCAGCTCCAGAACCACTGAAGAGTCACAACTGTTGCTATGCAGATATATGAGGATGATGAACAGCCAGATACCAGGAAGATCTGAAATAAAGGTTTATGTAAAAATGTCTTTCCGTTCACTGAAAGTAGAAATAATATTAAATGATGAGATTCAATTCAACTCACCCAGGTCGAAGCTACCTAAGAGCTAAGGCTAACAAACTAGCTGAAAAGCGAATCACCTCACATTATTTTTGATTGTGGGATAGTTTGTGCTTATTTGAATCACTTTACCAGTTTGACTGAATGTTTATTTTTGCCCCAAACAGCCAGAACACATTACTGTACATTAGCTGTAAGCTAGCAGGAGGCCAGGGCACAGAGGGTGTGTGTTCATGTTTCTGTTCAGTTTAACGTCAGCACTCAGCAGAGACTGCAGTACTCTCTGTTATCCTCTAGTGTCTTCACTTTTTCCATCTCTTCTCTGTATGTTGATGAAGTAAATCACTTTTTCCTCCATTCAGTTGTCAAATAAACAGAATGACTGTACAAGCAAGTGTGAAGCTGCCAAAACCCACTTTAATGCACTGAGGCTGAGAAGTGAGAGTGAACATAAATCCACTTTTTAATCCCGTAAGTTTAGAAAAACAAACTCTGTGCTCTCCACAACTCAGGGTGATTATTCCTCCAGAAGCTCCGGCCTCTGCCCACGGCTGTTTCCTCCAGAGCTCGGTGGCTCCAGCGGCTGTCTGCAGGTTAACGGTAACGTCTGTCCCTCCCCTCCCGTCTGTTAGTCCAAACCGCAGCACAGTAAGCCATATTACGTGTCCAATACTTGCAACTCCACAAACGCGGACAGGAGTCGAAGATCAGTGACTGGAATTAGCTGAGGTGAAGCCCAACAGACAGCTCGTGGCTAGCTGTCACTCAAAGTGGCCACGCCCAATAACTTTAAGCCTTAATATCATTTATATGAGTGAGTGATATAAAAATTCGGGATGAATTAGGTTTATCAGGCTGGAAACATGTTTATGTTTGCTGTAAAGTTGGGGATCGACTCACTTTTGGAGCCTCAAGTGGCCGTTCAGGGTACTGCAGCTTGAGTTGGCCCCCGGACTGACGCTCGTACCAAACCAACTTCTTAGCCAGCTGAGAGAAAACAGGGCTGTCTGAGCTGCATCAGCTCTCACAGAGAATAATTCAGTATGGTATGTTCTTGATATGGGATTGTCATGCAGAGTATACAGCCATGTTGACCTCACAGCTGTTTTGACGTGAGAACACAAAGAAATATATAAATATTTAATCAAACTGCACTGATTCCTGTTTCAAAGAAAGCTCGGCTGCATGGTCATTCTCTCAAGGACAACACTGATGAATCACATCAGCCTGATGTATTGATTCAGTGTAGCATCAGAGAGCATGATCTAATTAGGAGCAGCTGTATCTTTGTGATCATCTAATAGCTGCATCAGTTCATCACCCGGCCTTGATATTGATGTATGTTAACATAATTTATGTATGTGTGTATATCTGCTCATGTGATCGTGTGTGTCAATGATTAAGATGTCACTTTTTTTATGATCAATCAAACAGACACATCATATCATCAATCAATGCTCGTTAAGTTCTGTATGTGTCAGAGGCGTCCTGACATGTTTACAGACGACGGATCTGTCTATCGCCTGAAGTGACTCGAGTAAACTTGATCCAAACTTATTCTGATCTCAGTCACTTTCTGGAGTTCCCCCAAATCCAAATGGGTTTGAGAGTGAAGAGCGACACCAGACAGACGATGGCAGAAATCTCTCCAAACTTCAGATTAACACCTATCAGACTCGAGGCCCGTCTGCAGCGGCTATGAATCCATCAACTGTCTTCAGTCAGTCAGTGTGAGGACTTGTACATGCTGTGCACATGTGAACGGTCCAAACTGTCCTCCATCTTCATTTATTGATTCCACTCTTAACAAATAAAGAGTCCGAGTGGCCAAATGAAAAAGTACTTTCATTCTGACTGGAAGAGAAATAAAAGCTAGTTTTCTGTCTGAAGGTGAGCGAGGGGGAGGTCCTTCAAACATTTTCTTCAAAAACCTGTTTCTCAGGTGATGTTTGACGTCTTTTGAGCGAGTGAAAAAAACTGAATCTGTATATTTAGACATATTTTTGTGACTGTTACAGACGAGATAATATGTGAAAATGTCATTTTAAAACAATAAACATAAATTATGTGAGTGTTTCCATTATTTTTATACGTAGTATTATCATATATTTTATTTGTTTTGACAGCTTCAGTCTGGAAAATGCATTAAAGGAAAAGCTACATTTTGGAGCATATGACTGTTTCCTTGAGGTCAAATATGGAGAGAGAGAGATGTTTGTTGAAGCTCTTCCACACAGGCTGCTGTTTACTTTAAATGTAATGTATATCTATGTATATATAGGTGTGAGTGCATCTGTATGTCTGGCGTACTATGTCCTGTATAATATTGGTTGTATTAGTCAATAAGAAATACACCAGGTTCACACCACTTTCTTATGAAGCTACAGCCAGGAGATAGTTAGCTTAGCTTAGCTTAGCTTAGTTTAGCTTAAAGAATGAAAACAGGGGGAAGCAGCTCGCATGGTTCTGTAACAAGGTAATTTTTGGAAGAAAGCAAATTGATATTGATATTATTGATAATTGATTACAAGCTGTATACAACTTCTGTCAGATGACCGAGAGTTTTTTCTTTTAAAGGAAAATAAAACTGATAAAATGTGAGACTTTATCTTCAGTGACATTCTGACAAAGCACATCACATAGATTTTATTTGCAGTAACTCTAGATGAACAGTTTATTTAAATACTTAAAGGTATGCACCTTTGCACATTAACATATGTTTTATATTATATATCTATATGTACCTTGACAATCTACCAATTGGAATTAGTAATCAGAGAAAACATACGTGACGGGAGAAGGAAGTCGTTCATGATCCGGATACATTTTTATAAATGCAGATTAAGAAGCGGGAGCTCGTCTACAAAGATGTGTTTGCACCTTTGAAGAAGCAACAGATGTGCACTGGCTCAGACCCTGAGGCTTCACATACCAGAGGTCTGGGCCAGCAGCACTGAGAGCCCTGTCATCCACAGAGCAGTGAGGAGTGGAGAGCAGATGGGCCGGGGTGTGGAGGGACGGAGAAGAGTGAATATGTAGGGAGGGGACATGCTGTGCAGGGATTTCGAGACAAGGAGGAGGACTTTGTAGTGCGTGCTGTGTGGACCTGGGAGCCGGTGCAGGTGCTGCAGGGACGAGGCAACGTGCCAGCAGGCTCAGTGACAACTGTCACAGCTGTATTCTGTACATATTGTAATCTATGGTGAGTACGAACTGAAAGGAAAACAGCATGATGGTGCTAAAATGAGCCTGTTGCAACTTTATTTTTCTTACGTGCTGACGGTCTGGTTACCACCTGGTTAGGATTAGAAAAGACATCATGTTTGGCTTCTTGTGCAGAGAATTACCAATAAATATGTAATATGATCATATGAGACGTTTTGTTGAATTGTCAATATGTTATGTTGCCTATGATACATATCTGAGGTTAGCAGAGATGTTAACTGCTAACATCTTATCCTGGCGCTGGGCTGGTGAGTCCAATGATGACTCAATGATGCAAAACCCACACTGAAATATACGTTAAAGATTCAATCAACAGTTTAATTTCTGTGTTTTTCTCTTCTTATGCATTTCTTTATGAAATACATTTGTGGTGATTTTGAGTTACTTAGAAATATAATTATTTTTCCTTGATGTCTTTTCATTATCTCAGTTCTTGTTCTTAATTACTCCACTGTGAAGAAAACTTTTTCAGGTAGCTCACATGTTTATGAGAAGTATTTTTCCTCAGAGCCATTAAACCCTGGAGCACGTTCTCCTCTGTGATTATTGGTACTTGCGTGGTGTGGTTCGGTGCAAAGCGCGGCCTAATCAGCGCTGAATGCCCTCCTGGTTGTTTTTGCTACACATGAGCTCGTGCCTCTCCAATCACCTGCGCTCTCATTAAGCAGCCATTGTGCCGAGGCCGGGTTCAGGAGGTGGCTGGATAATTGACAACAGTTCAGTCTAGATTAAAAACTAAAGAGAGAATGGATCCTGATTATCTTTTCCTCCTCCACCATTTTGCAATCTGCAGCACCATTAGTTCTCTGCTCATGTCACAACCTTTGTGTGTCACCTTCATAAATAATGAACTAATTTAGCATGTATGTAACTGTATGTGTGTTCAGAGAGTGTGTGTACATGACGTGTGTGTGTGTGCGTGTGTGTGTGACATCAATCCGTCACAGAGAGGACTCACATTCTCTTATGAAATCAAATTATGTGCGACCACACAGTACATGAGCTTGTTACTGTGTGTGCAGGGTGGCAGTGTCACAGTGACGGCGGCCATTTTGTGCCCTCCTCTCCTTTGACCCGTGAAGAGACAGAAAGGCATCCTGGGACCTCTGACTCTCTGCCTGCAGACTGGAAACACGACAACACACAGTGAAGAGAAGAACAGTCACTTCTGGCACCTTTGTGTCCTTTAGAAGTTTATTATCTACACTCAGGTCGAGGAGGAGAGTCGTGATAAATGATGTGAGGTGTTCGTTTGTCAAATTGTTAAAACTGTTTGTGGTTTAAATGATAAGTGGTTCCCATTTAATCTGTAGCCTCAGGCCCTTCACTGCGCTGTGTTTTCCTTTCAGCTGATTTATAAATAAAGTGTGTCTATTTGTCTTATTGCCGACCAAAAGTCATGTTGTTGGTTTACAGCATCGCCTGGGATGTGCGTCAATCAATGACAGGGATGTATTGATTATAGTTTGACAGACAGACTAGACGCACAATTGTGGGAAAAACAAAAAAGTTGAATGTCTGATAGCTCACACAAAACATCATCATCATCATCATAGTTTTTATTTTCAAAGATCTGTCTGTAGCTCGTCATCGTCTCGGCTTTGCCGTGAAAAAAAAGGTGAGTGACGAACATTTGTCATCATAGTTTTCCAAACAAACCATCAATCCAAGAAGGTTTTTATCAAACAAACACAGTGCCATCACAGTTATTGAATAATAAAATAAAGATTTTATTAGAAAGAAATTTGGAGGCCTGTACAGGATCTTAAATCTTACGTGCTCAGCATGGGTCGCTCCACTGGGAATCAAACCTCTGACCGTGAGATGTCGGTGCCTTGCTCTACCCACAGAGGCTCCACACACCTGCAGGAGAAAGAAAACAAAGTGTTTCGATGGACGCTCGTGGGTCTAAGAGAACGTTGTTTCCACCCACGCTGCAGCAGCACTGAGAACAACAAGCGCAGAATATGTAAGCGACTCCTAAATGAGACGTGGTTTTGAATATAAAGGTCATATTGTTTGTGTCACTGTTGTTGTTCAGTGGCAGCCTTGCTTTGGAGGAGCTATCAGTGTGAAGCTAATAAAGGCTCCTGCAGAATTATCTGTCCCCTGATTATATGTGGCGAGCAGCAAGGCCAAATAAAGCTATCTGTGTGTTTGTGTGTTTGTGTGTGTGTGGCTGAGAGTCCATGTGACTTATCATTGAGTGTGTGTGTGTGCATGTGAGCTGCAGCGAGATCAGAGACTAATAATATCTTAGTAGAAATAGCTTTTAGCTGGCAGCAGGAAGGGGCCTTGAGATAACGTATCAGCAGCAGTGGGCTGTATGTAACGGCTGACAGATGTATGTGGAGTCAACTCCTAAAGAGCTGCAGTGCATCAAACGTGACACTCACATTCATTACACCTGCAGACACCCAAACACACCTCTACATATACAGCCAGGTACAATAAACACGTGTATGGATACAGTGGTGTTGGCAGAAGGACTCTGATTCTTTATTCAAGTTAAAAGACAAATGCAACGATGTAGAAAATACTCCAGTACTTCACAGTATTTAAGCCCTGGATCCAAAGTGTTATTAAAGTAGCCAAAGTAAAAATACTAAAAATTGAAAGTGTCTCATGTGACTGACATGATGATGAGTTTATAAATGCTGATGCATCAATGTCAGAGCAGCATGTTACTGTTGGAGACACTCTGAACTACTTTGTATACAGCTGGTTTAGTCCAGTGGATCCAGGCCTCTGGGTTGGGCCCCTGCAAAGATCTGGTGGGCCCCACCAGATGAGTCTGAGGGGTCGTCAGATGGTTGGGTGGCCTCCTTCGCTTCAGGCTGTTTGGCTGCCAAATGGCCGACTGCAGTTTGATCACTGGATATTTTTAAGGACACCTGGAGACTTTCTTGTCGATCTGTTTTTGTCGTGGGTGTTTTTTAAGGAGACCTGCGGACATTTCTAACGTTTTTTGTGGAGAACATCATGGTTTGGCTCAAAATACTCTAACCAAGTGGTCTTTGTGCCTCAACCTAATCACAGCGTTGTGACGAGAGAGAAATAGAAAATACAACCAAAACAAACAAAGTTGCAACATAAAGAAACTTTCCGTTTGAACTTGTGTTTGGTTTTGCAGAAACGTAGTCAGCTAACATTTATTCTGGCGTCTGGGTTTGTATTTTCACATTTTAACATGTGAGCAGAAAATAATCAGAAATGTGAGGAATTTATGTTTTCACGTGAATTATGTACATTTGCTTTCAATGTTTGGACTCTCATCGTTGCTAATTTGTGAAATAGTGGATAATTTGACCTAGAAATAAAATCATCTCACACACACACCCACGCACACACACACACACACACACACACACACACACACACACACACTGGGTAAACACTTTGAGAGCTGCTGCAGATACTTTGTGCCTTCGCTCCAGTCGGTGCAGCGGAGCAGGGCTGTCCAAAATGAGCTGATAGAGGTTATCTAGATGAGCTGATTATGTTTGTGGAGGCACCGAGGACGCTAACAAACAACTTCATTCCACATTTAAAAGTCAAATACAGACCTGGAGCTTGTGCTGGCTAATAGCTACCAGTAAGGATTCATTAGGGACTTATCGACAGCATATACGACACCGGCCAAAACCATTAGGCATAATAAAGTCAAGGAAAGCTAAAGTGGCTCTAGGCCAGCCTGTTATACTGGTAACCATTATAGCGCCCTGCATCTACGCTCCATTAGTGAAGCCGTGGCTAAAGTGGATTGGTCTTTCTCAAGTGAAGTCAGACTTGGCTGCAGCAGCTCGTCGTGTATCTGTACACGGCTCATGTTTCCACTTTCACTTATTACAGACTGCCTTGTTCTTCTTATTGTCATCACCAGCGTACGCTGTCGCTCTGGTGTTCTTTCATACAATGAACCTCTGCAGTCATACTATACTGATCGTTACTTTGGCTTGTAAATGCTGTGATACTCAGGTTTTTTAGCAAAAGGATCCAAATTCAAGTCAGGTCAGCAGATAAAAGGAACAAAAAGCAAGCCAGCGTTAACAAAGTAAAGCTGAAACCAAACAAAAACTGCCGGGCGACAAAAACTGAGAAAACAGGCAGATTTAAATCCAAGAAGTAAAGGACGTGAGAGAATACAGAAAATGAAATTAATACAAACGGATAGAGCGCAGGGAGCAAAAAGTGACAACTGACGGAAGAAAAACACCGACAGGGACAAATCAGGACAATCACAGCAGCAGGAAAGACACAAAGACAGGAAGTGAAATGAGGAAAAGACTCCTTCAACATAAAACAGGAAACGTGTCTCCATTGTTGTTCTTGTTTTGGCCTCATGCTGTTCGTACTAACTTTTGTTGTAATTTATTAATAATTCAAATGATCGTTTTAAAAATAATACAGACACAAATGCATCACAAATCTTTCTTATAGATATTCAGTGTTTTCTTGCCTGATTTTTCTTGTTGCATGCAGAGAAAACAGAACAGATGCTGAAAGGATCTCTGCAGATTGAGAACCAGTCCCGGAGCATCACACCAGGGCGAAGTGTGATCCGAACAGCCCAGCTGGTCAGCAGGGGCGGCGAGAGGAAGTAGGAAGTGCTCGGTGTGTTTTTGGTTGGAAGTGCAGAAGCTCGCAGACACAGAAGTCAAAACAAATGTGACAAAAGTAGTAACTTAAAAAATGTATTTCAACTATGACTGTAACGACCTCTTAGCTATGAGGTGCTACAACACAAACTAGCCGACGATCGTCTTTCTCATACATTCATTTTAAATATTCAATACTGCATACATGAAATCATGTTCCAGTTATTTTATACCAAGATGTGTAATCGTCTGCACAGAGGACAGAGGACATCTGCAGGGAAACAGAGGAGGAGAAAGACTGACGGACTAGAGAGGAGTGATGATGAAGTGATGAAGAGGAGAGACTGAAGAAGAGGAGAGACTGAAGAAGAGGAGAGCAGGAGACAGGAGGAGAATGTGACTTTGTCCTCCAGAGCTCAGAGCGGTTCTGCACCGCTACTCTGAGCAAATAGTTTGGATTATTACTGCCTGCGTGTGTGTGTGTGCGTGTGTGCGTGCATGTGTGTGTGTGTGTGCGTGTGTGTACCTGAGAGGAAGTGCACCCACACACATGCACATATTGTGAATCTGTGTTTGTTTTCTGTGTGTACATTTACTTTTATGTATGCTGTATGTGCATGTGTTATGTGTTATTCTCACTGTCATACAGATTTCTGTGCATACGTGTGTGTGTGTGTGTGTGCGTGTGTGTGCGTGTGTGTGCGTGCATGTGTGTGTCGGGTGCAGACACCACAGTCCTAGTAAGGGGAATACTAGCTGTCACCCAGCGAGCTCAGCAGCAGCTGCTCTAAATTAGAGCCAAATCAGGTCTTCTAATTGATATTCCCAGGATCCCTGGCGCTCTCTAATTGGTGTACCTGTGCCCTGATTGGTTACCTGATTATAATTGATTAGTTGGCTCAGCTGGCCCAGGACACAGAGACAATGGATAAATTTGCAATCGGCCATCGGGGACGTAGCCATGAAGCAGGGAAGATGAGAAATCTGCTCCGAGCCACGCTGGCATTTAAATGGCAGATAACGGCCCTTAACCCTTCGTTGATCCGCTCTGCTCCCGGGCACGTACGGCATTTTTATCATGGTTAGTCTAAAGTTAACGAGCTACGACGACGAGACACAGAAACCAGGTGGAGCTGACATTTAAACCAGATCTACCCTTTCTCAACAGTCTTACACCTGACCAGGATCGATCGTCTCAGTTAAATCTGCGCTCTTCACAATGACAGATCTGAACTGTCTTTCTCAAGTTTGTATGTGTTTGTTTTTACTAATGGATTTAATCAAATGTATTTTTAAATCAGTCCCTTGAAAGTAGTTGAAGCAGGGTTTTACATTTTAACTGCCTCAGAGATGCTGTGTGACTTGACATTACTTTAGTTTTGCAGGATGAGATTTTTAATGATGTCTGACTAACAAGCCCCTGAACTAAAATTATATAAAATAATAAAATGAAATTAGAATATTTAAAGATGTAATACATAAGATTTCTTCATTGTGTAGACCTTGGTTATATATGTTGTTGAGTTGTGTTCTTACATTATCCCAGATGTTCCAACAATGTTCAAACCAGAGAAATCCACAAGTTTCCTCAAAGTAACGGAGAAACTAAAGCATTTCCTCACATCAGGGAGGTCAGCAGCAGACACATCACTGTACATTAGATGTAAACTAATGAGCAACGGTTCCCACCAACAGTGTGTGTGTTTGAATTCGGGTCAGCCTCTGAGGGAAGTCAGCACTCAGCAGAGACTCTGGTTCTGGTTCTGGTTCTCTCTCTCCTCTCTGTGACGTCACGTTCATGAAGTAAAGTCATTTCCCCTCCAGTTAATCTGCAGACATGAAGTTTTTGTTTCCAAACTGCTATTACACGATAATAAATGAATGTAGTTCAGGTCTTTACACTGTAAATAATGGAGATCCTGACTGATGAACTTGAACACAAGTCCTGGAAATGAACGCTGCAGAGATTACCGTCTCTACAGGCTAAAGATAGATGCATTAGCATTAATATGCACATGGACGACACACATCGCTGACCCTGTTTACATCATGGCTAAATGGACTGCATGTTAAATAATCCATCACATGAGAGGATGTAAAGAGATGAACAAGAGTCTAAAAGGAGTCTGAGCGCGAGCAGCACTACAGCAAGTCACGATCCAACAGACGAGAAGAGAGCGAGAGAATAACAGGAGAGTAACAATCAGACCGGACGAGTGATGCAGAGACAAACAGTGTTACCAGATCGTTCAGTTAGTTATTTTTTACTGTAGAAGGTCAAATGGTTCATATCAATACATCAACTGAAGCAGAAAACATTTTAGAATAGAGAAGAAAACAAAGGAAACGTTTCTGTGGTGAGCGCATTAATAACCGTCTGATAGTTCAGCCTGTCATCCAAAGAAAGGGAAGTTATGCTCTGCATTCACACCGCCGTTACAGGGAGGGAATATAGTGCAGTTATTCCTGTCTGTATGAAAGTTAGAGGAGGAATGGGGGGTTGGTTCGTTCTGCCTCTGATCCGCCAGCGGAGGTAGTAACAGAGCTGCGACAGAGGCGAGCTGACGTCTGTGTGAAAGGGTAAGCCAGCAGCGCGGGACGGGAGTGTGTCGGTCTGATGGCGTTCAGTCAATCAGTCGTTCAGCACGATGTGATTTCAAGCAAAAAACACTCACAGTGTCTTCGCCGCCTTCCACTATTGTGTTGTTGTAGTTACTGTCTCTGGAAACTTATACTGAATAAAACCACAGGAACGTCACAGCGATGGGCCTCCCTCCCTCCCTCCCTCCCGACCGAGGCTGAAAACAGCCTCCTTCTCTGGGAGTGAGAGCCAGACAGCGTCCTCCATTTCCTGATGGCGATTATGTGATGATGTCATTTAGAGCAAGAGCTAGATTTACAGGTGGAAACACAGATTGTGATGTGTACCGTCACGCCTCTTTTGGTTTCACAACGCCGGCATGCTTTATGAAATGAGACAGTGGAGCAGCTTTATGCCGGCGCTGCTCGGTTCAGTGTGAACGGACGGCGTAGAGGCGAGTCTTCGTTGCAGCCTTTTTGCAGAATCTCTTACTGGCTCTGCTCGACAGTTTGTGTGTACAGTATGAACACACACGTATGTGCATACGTATATTACTCATCTGCCCGAATCCTCCATATTATCATTCCCAGTTTGAAGACGTACACGGTGTTGATCTCTTGATTTTGATCAATTTTTCTGATTCAATTGTTCACGATCCAATTTTCCAAACACGACTCTCTTTATTGAAACGTGACTAATTGTGACTCGTAGCACTGATTTAGTTCGAGGCAATTTAGTTTCAGAGCGCCCTCCTCCCTCCTCCACCTCCTCCACCCTCCTCCACCTCCTCCACCCTCCTCCACCCTCCTCCACCTCCTCCCTCCTCCACCTCCTCCACCTCCTCCACCCTCCTCCACCTCCTCCACCCTCCTCCACCCTCCTCCACCTCCTCCCTCCTCCACCCTCCTCCTCCCTCCTCCTCCCTCCTCCACCCTCCTCCACCCGTCTCTCGCCCCTGTTTTCCCGTCCGTCATCTTTTTCCTCCAGTCCACAGTAATTTCATTGTTTAATTCAGAGCCCTGATTCTAAATTCGACCACTTATTAAGAACGAGCCTTTGAAGTTGATACTTTTCATAAAGCCGTCTCTCTGGATAGCTGCTGTAAATCTGACGCTGTAAAGAGAGAGAGACACAGAGGGAGGCCGTCACCGGCCGAGAGACAGAGGAGGAAGAGAAGAAGGAGACAAATCAAGAGGAAAATCTGTTCAGCAGGAGAATCAGAAGAAACGGAGGAGAGGAAATCATACTGAGGTATTAGAAGTAGCAGCGTGTGCATCAGAGTGTTCAGTGAGATTTGTAAAGCGTTTCTCTGCACGATGTGAAGAGAATATGATGAGTGAAAAGCTTTAAGCTCAAGACGCAGGACGTATTTATTAGATGCAGAAATGATGCAATGAACAGAAACATTAGGCGACTAAACAAAGCTCACGTTTGTTTGTTTGTTGTGTGTGAGTGTGATACACAGCAGAGCTCCCAGCTGCGTTATCAGTCATGATGAACAGTACCTCAACAGCTCCACGGTGGCTTTGGACCGACCCAGTTGATTTTTGTGCAAACCAGGGATACGTTTTGTAAAATTTGTACGTCTGTGTTTTGTATCATGTCAACATTTCTGTACGTGTCATAGCAGGTTAACATTACATGTATACAAGCTGACTTTCATGGTAGAAGGTGGAGGTGACGGTGGCGGTGAGAGACCAGAGACTGTTCACGACTGTGTTTCAATATTTGTAAGTGTCAAACCACCGGATGGTTTTAACAAGACGTCGGGACATTTTCCAGCAGAATCAGGTATTTTAAATCAAAACACGCTCTCATCCTTCCCCTCAGACGAGACCAACATAAAATAATTGAACCTAAAGAAATTCAAAGCTGCAACATATCTGTGGTTTGCAGAGATGAACACGGCCAACACTGCTTGTGCTTATTGAATTTGCAACCGCAATCTAAAACACACTGCCCGTCTGTGTTACAGAAAGCAAATGTTGGGTTCATTTATTATAGTGTTAAGTAATCTGATTACTTACGAACACCAAACACTACTCTCTGAATCCTGACACTGAATCTGAACTTTAAATAAGGTAAATGTAATATAACTGCAGGTCAGCCGGGGACATGACCACGCTGCTCTGACTACATCCGAGAGAGCGTCTCGCCTAAAACTTAGCGAGCTGAACTGAAGTTGTGGGTTCATTGTGGTTTTGACACCTGTTAGAAATTCATTTGTCGCAACAAGACTGAGATGTACCCGCGAAGCTCGAGGTGCGACTAAGCTGCATCTTCTATCTTTGAAAATGAACCTTTTGTTTGAGGCATCATGAGAATGAACTTGTAACCGTCTTTTGTGATTGAAAGTGTAAAATGAATGACAGAGGAGGTAAACGAGGCTTTCTGGAGGATCTGAGAGGCTCCCAGGTCTTTGCTTTTCGCTCTGACTTGACATCTTTGATTCATTTTTGACTTTTGTAATTTCCTGAATTGAAGATAAAAAATCCTGTGAAACTTTAATAAAGCTGGTTGTATCTTTTTTCATCTCAACTGAAGTTTGTTTGTTGGCTCCTCTCTCAAAGCTCGTCTGACTGGACCTTCTGGGTCAGAGCTCGTCCTCCCTGTGATAGGCCGACAGCAGATCATTACCTTCTGTCAAATCAAAAGATTTGAAATCTGCTGAAGTTAAATCCTGGATGATGTTTGAAAGTTAAAGCTGTGATATGAATGATGTGATCTGACACTGAGGAAGTCATGTGGTGTTTTGTTGTGGTTCAGAGCTTCAGCTCATGACTGAGACTCAGCTGGTTCTGATGTGGTTTCACATATTGATGATTTCACTCTGGTAGTAACTGATTACACACACACGCACGCACGCACGCACACACACACACACACACACACACACACACACTTCGTTGTTAACCAGACAGTTACACGAGTAACATAAATATATCCTGAAATAAGTGTTACAACGATGGTTTGGTGATTAGAGAGCCGGGCTGGAAGATCCGTGATAAGGAAGTTGTGGATCGCTCGTTTCATTAATCTGATCATCATTTTAATGTGATACCATTTCAATAGCATAATTGCTTAAAGGAACAGTTCACATCAAAATGAAAAAGTCATCATCTCCCCCCTCCGTGCTGATGAAGTCAGGTGAAGTTGCAGAACTCTGGAGCTGGAGACGTGTTCTGAAACGGAAAAACAACCAAAAAAACCCACAAAAAAACCTCCATTAAAACTTTGCAGAATGAGCTGTTAGTGCTTCCTGTTTGCAGTGAACCTGTGGATGTACAGACAACTATCACTGGATTACTGTGATACAGAAGAAAGCTTAAAAACATGGTGTTTCTAAGGCAGGTTCTGCACATGGAAGGAGCATCTTCTTTAAGGATTTCTAAGCAGATTTATGGAGTCATCATAGTCTCGTAGTCCACAAAACATTTCTGAGCTTCACAGTAAAACAGAGTTGCAGCATTCTGCTCAACAACTGAAGTAGCTGGAGACTAAAACATCAGAAGTCTCCATGCAGCTCGTCTGCTGTGATCAGTCTGCAGAAGCCCCGAGATCACAAGCTGATTTGAAAAGACGTTATTTAAACCCTCAATGGGCAGTCGACCTTGTGCACTTCAGACAGGGTGTGTGCTAATGCTTTTAGCCTAGCAGCTACATTTAGGATTTGTCTTAAATCTCGGGGCTTCCAGAGACTCAGAATACATCGTATGGAGCCAGTTTATGTTTTTTTTCCCTCCAGCGTCTTTAAAATGAAATCTATTGACAGATGCACATTGAAAACACTGATGCAAACTGTGGCCTGATGCATCACGTTCGTCTGAAAAAGTCTTAATTCAGCAAACAGACTTTCCTTTGTGATAGAAGTTTGAACAAAGCTGCCTCGTCAGGAGCACAGAGACAGAGGAGCGATGGAGAAATCAAGAAGAAGAAACGATCAGAGCAGAAAGTTTCCACAGACTTGGCTGCTTTGGTGTCTGACGCAGGTTAATGAACGAGGGCGCTCCACCCACGTTTGACCCGTTCATACGAGACTGCAGCTGTCACAGGTTGTCATCATTCTCAGAGACTCCGGTCTGAAGCTGCAGACACTTCACTGCTTCAACCGCAGAACTGCACAGAACCACACAGAACTAATTACACAGAATCAGAACCAAAGTTAAACGTCAGCTGGAATTTGCTCTCACAAGACAAAGCTGTCGATCGTTATGGATATCATCAAACGTCTGATTGCTTGGTGCTGCTGTGACGAGTGTTTGACCTCGACACAGAACATGCTAATAAATATCATCTCCACAAACATCCTGCTCGTGTTTCACTGCAGGATCTAATCTCAGCTACAGAAAACTGACCAGGAGATCTGAGTTAACCTTCAGTGAGCTCTTCCTGTCATTTAGAAAATGATTCCACTCCAGGATCAGGGGCCACAAAGGTCAGGCCCTGAGCGTCCCTGCATTATTACTGTGGCCATAAAACAGTCATGACAGGGAGCAGCTACAGTCAGAGGAAAAGAGGGAATACAATTAATTAGAAAAGTTTGGATGAAATAACTGCTGAGAGACAAAAAACGTTGATGTCTAGAGACGAAGTCAGGAATGCAGGAAATGATCCAAAGTTCAGAGTAATAAGGCAAAAAATCAGTGAGAATAAAAAATAGAACAGGATGAAGGAAAGTGCATTTTTATTACAACAACAAGCCTTTAAACTGGATCAAGTGTACGTCAGCACTATAATGTGCTGATTTACAGAGTTAATTTAAACTAAAAGGAGCTTTAATTTGTTGATTGCTTCGTCTGAGACAACAAATCTTATCGACCTCTAATCTCAAATAACAACATTTACAATCCAGCTGACGGTGGTCGGGTCCACTCTGAGAAGTAGCCTAGGTGAGATGTTAATATCAGGTGTGAAAAGGCCTCAAACGCCTCCTCTCTGTTGGTAGATTTCTTTTCCTCGTCCCCTCTCGACTCACAGCAAAGCAATGTCATGTGAACATTTTCCAACGCTCCTCCATCTGGTCTGAGTGTTCAGGCACGATGCATCTGATATCAAAGATATGGAGCTGAAATGGATCAGTAACTAAGCTTTTGGCTTGCTGCGTTTCCAAACACCTTTTCATACCTGTTAATGTTGAACGCTATGTGAGTGTGCGCTGCGGGGGTTTTTGTTTGGCTTCGCTGTTGTAATCCACTTTGCAGCGTGACGAGGTACAAGGGTGAGAAAAGCCCTGCAACCTGTGGGACGTACAGCGGCTCCAGAAGAGGCTGCAGGTAATAGCTAGTTCATAAAAATGTTATTTGGATTCACTCTCTCTTTTTGTCTCCTCTGTCACGCTGTCTCGCTTTCATTCCGTCACGCCTTCTTCTCCTTTGTGCACTCCTCTATCTCCATCCTCCACTCGTCTCTCAGTGCCTTCCTCCTCCTCCTCCTCCTCTCCGCCCGCCCCATCTTCATTGCTCCAATTATTTCCCTGTTTTTTCCCCTCCATCTGTCCTTTTCATCCCGCTGTCCTCCCTTAACCTCTCTCTCATCTGTACATTAGGTGTTGTGAGTATGTGGTGCCTCCCCACGGCCGTGAGGCTCATTAATAAGGGATGTTCAGAGACGCTCAGCAGAGACTAGACTGACCTGCAGCCACTTAGTGCAGGTTTTAACATGGGATGCACACAATTCACTGGGGAGGGGGGGTGTTTGTGTGTGTGGCTGTCTGGAGCTAAAAGTCTGTTTCTGCAAGAGATAAAAAAAAAAACAAGGTCAGCAGACAAAGAGAGAAAGAGGAATAGACGGAGTGAAACGAGAGCATGTGAGTGTGATTCAGCCGGCGCCAGGAGATGTTGGTCGGACCTCAGAGTGTTTGTCAAATAAAAAGCTGATGTTTTTACAGGATGCTCACACACTCTCACGGAGGCTGCTGGGGCCACAAGTTCACGCTCATATTCAGATAATGCTTCGCTGTCGGCCTGACCTGGTCAGACACAAGATGAATAAAAATGGCTTTTTACATTTAAGAGTGTTTGATTAAACCTAACTCACCGGTGATGTGTTAAAATTGACTCCATTTAAGAGCCTGCGGGGGCTAAAAACGCCCTCTGGCACAGTTAAGTAGAAGTAAATAACCGGCTTTAGTGCTGCTGTGTTGAAGGGGTGAGGGGGTGAGGGGGTGAGCTGGGGGAGTCATAAACCTGGAAGTGAGCTTAACTGAGCCTGGCAGGTATCAGGAGGGGGGGTCAGGGGCATCGTTCTGCAGGCAAATTAATAATTTGTGTGTATTCGTGTGTTTGTGCAAAAAAAACATGTACGGTGATGTTTATGTTGTCAGTTTTTACAAATGACAACAAAAACACCCCGACTATCAGTCTCCCATCAGTCTCTCGTGAACCTCGTCTGTCATGAGTTCAACAACGCAGCCAACGACCCAACGATGTGAACCTACACATGTGCCTCATGTCCTCTGCCGACGCCTTCAGGTGTGAAATTTAAATATTTAATGTGTTGAGCCCATAAATAAATAAACCACCGAGCTACTGGGCCTCTCACCTCAACACATGGGACACAACAAACAGGGCTCCAAAACCATTCCTTGTTTTCAGGAGCTTCCCTGCAACGTCCTGAAACTGATTTACGGCACATTTAAATATCCTCTGAACAGCAGATACCAGATCCATGTGTTTCTGACGTGACAGATGGAGGCGGCTGCAGCGGTGCTGACTGGGGTTAAACACCGGGAGGGCTGAAACATGTAGTTAATAAAATCACCAATGAAAACAAACTGGAACGGCATTCAGTAGAGTGCATACCTCCGCCAAGGCCCAACAAACCACATTCAGTAGTTTTTTTTAATAATCCTGCTGACAAACGAACAGACTCAGATGAAAACACAACCCGTGGAGCCTGATACAGTAGCTGCCTCTCCTGTTACCTGAACCATAACTGGACCCCTCCAGTGGATCCACACCGTCCTGCTGTTTCAGGAGAATTTCAAGCATACGCTACAAAATTTACTACAAAAATACCTTAAAGCTTCACTTAGTGGCATCGAGCTGTGTGGTGGACGCTGACAATGTGAAAAATGTGAAAGTCCATCTTGAGAGCCAGTCTTTAGTTTACTGTAGAAACATGGTGGTGCAGCATGGTGGACTTCAGGTGATTATGCACTAATTAAAACATATTCATTAATAATAAATGTTATACTCTGTTTCTTCTCCTTTAAATAGACGTCATTAATTCACGTTCTTTGTACCCTGTTGATGAAGTCTACAGACTGATGATCCTCAGCTTTTCTCTTGACCTGAGGTTATGAGTGAATTATCTGATGGACTGGGATGAAACTCCACATGTTCCTGGTCCTCACAGGATGAACCGCACTGAGTCATCTTGCTTCAAAAATGTAAAAATGCAGCCTCCTTGTTCATTATGATTGAATTATGATGAATACCAGGTGATTGTTACGTCGATGATCATTTTTCAGAGTTGATATAAAATCACTGAAGCTGAATTTGACTTCCTGGATTGTGAGAAATCCTCAGAAATGAATAACAGACGGCTTTTTAGTTTTAATTCTGACCGTCGCCTGCAGCCCGCCCTCCCTCCTCTCAGTCTGGATCCACTCTGCTCTCTGCCAGCCTCATTATCTCGGCCCTCTGCTGCCGCCGCTTTTCTTCTTCTCTGGCTTTGAGCTGCTGTCTCCGTCTGTCAGCTCCAGTCTTTATTACCTGTCCCTCCTCCTCCTGCTCTCCTACAGTGCCCGGTTGATCCAGTAAAACATCTGTTTCTAAAAAAGCTGGCACCGTAAACGGCCCCTGGCCCCTCGGTCTCTTTACGAGGGCACTCACTCTGAACTAACGGAGGCAGAATAGCACTCTGAGGTGTTGTCCTCCCTCCCATCCTCCCGCCTCCTCTGTCACAGATTCCTCACAGTGAATGGATAGAGAAATAGCACTTCGAAGGCATCGACATCCTGCAAATCCTCCGTCTTTGTCTGATTTTGTTGTACCTCTGTGGCCTTCTTGCTCCATCCTTGTCCTCTCATTATTCGTCTCTGGATTTGTGCTACAGACTCATTTTAATTCCCGACTCTCCCTCCATCCAGCGCTCTGATGTGCCCTTTACAATAAACAAGTGTAAAGGAAGGCAGGCGGGGAGCCTGCCTTCCTTTACACTTGTTTATTGTTTTACAGCTGCTGTATTTGGACGAGGCTCAGGCTTTCACACCTCGAGGAAAGAGGACGACCAGCTGTCTCTGCACAGAGGGAGCTAACATTCAGCCTGGTGCACCTATTTTTCAACCCATCATTCCCTCGTCTATCTGTTGTTGTGTCTGCCAACATTTCCTCATTCCTCTGTAATGACACATTAAGGCAACCCATGAGGGACATACAACACTCCACTCCCTCTCTCGGGGGGGTCAGAGGTCAGCTCCGGCAGCTTATTGTCACTAAAGACTCACTGCGGGCCGTCACATCAGTGTTCTCAGGAAAATCTGTGAAATATGCAACGTGCAGATTCTCTACAGCAGTATCACTCGTAGGAAACAGGCCGTAGTGTGACATGTTGATGTAGGGAAGTGGTGTGTGTGTGTGTGTGTGTGTGTGTGTGTGTGTGTGTGTGTGTGTGTGTGTGTGTGTGTGTGTGCGCACTTCAGTGGAATGTGCAGCTGTCAAGTCGTCAGGGGAAAGTTCTGGCCCGTGTTGTCCGTCTGTCTGGGCTTCATACATTATTCCACCACTCTGACAGGTTGTGTTTTTACGTCGGTGTCGGCAAAGCGCTTCAAAAAGACGTTCAGTTGATCATTATCACGTGTAGCACAAAACCCCGAGTGTAAATACTCTGAGAAAGAGAAACAATCCTGGGAGCAAAAACCTGAGAGCTCCGTGTAATAATCCTGCTGACAACAACAGAATTCATCCGGATTATTCAGAGTTACAGAGTTTGGAGATTTGCTTGAAGTAAAAAAGCAGCATGATGTTAAATAATGTTTCAGGACATTTGAATCATCAAAGGAACCATTAAAGAACTGGAGACTGCTGGAGACAGAAAAACCTTGATTCATTCTACAGACAGAAGTAAGTGACGGTGTTCGACGGCCTTTCACTTTGTTTTCTCGTGTTATTCGGTGTCACAAGGACACATCGGCCTTTTTTGACAAAGAGATCCTCAAATACCTCCACAACGAAGGTCGCCATTATTCTGGCTTTACTTTTTTATACTGAAACAAACAAACAGCAGCACAAAACCTCCCCGGTGTGTGATTCAGGGAGCACGCTGGTGTGTGACGTGTTACACAACAGTGCTGGTGTCTCATGTGACATTAATATACGTGTTGGGCAGCCATCGCTTTAGAAACTGAGTGCTGTGCTTTTTGCTAGCGATGCAAACGAACATGAATTCATTTAACTTGATGCAAACAATGACGTACTTGTGTTTGCACTGAAGTTTGAGTTAGCTGCTAACTGTTGCTAGCTGCTTTTTAAGTGTCCTGGTAGTGGCTTATGGACGTCACATCAAGTATTCAAGTATCCCAAATGTTTTTATATCTGAGCGTTGATTTGATTTCTATGAATAACATCTCGCTGTATATTAGCAGGCTTGTTTTAGTGGCACAAAGTTAATTCACACCCAAAATACATTTTTAGTCACGTCACCTGATTCACAGTTGCTCTACTTTCCTAAATCTAACCGTTCATATCTAAACTCCTCATATAGCTGAATAACTCTGTTGGATTATCTTTAAATTGAACAAACCAAAGTCCTTTTGTGCCTCAAAGTGATGTTCACATTATTCATGTACACATCTGCTTTTCATGTGATTTAGTTTAAAAGATATTCTTTCTCTCGCAGCTTCACTTCTCGCCCTCTTTCCTTCCGCCTTTATTTATTTAGCAGGGACAACTGAGTATCCAGCACTGTATTATATCAGCCATCCATTTTTCATCCTCTCTCCCTCCTCTACACTTCTCCTCCTTCCTTTTCCCCTTTATGTAATTGTTTCTCAGTAAAAATCCTCCTCCTGCCGACACGATCATATCTTCTCCTCTCCCTGCAGAGGGTTACAAACCTTATCGGCCTTCTCTGAGTTTCCAGATACTGAACAGATGGAAAACCGGCAGTGAAAGTAGCTGAATTTAACCACCCAGCACGCAGCCTCCTTTGTGGCTCCTGCACCGGTCCACTCAACCAGCGAGGTGACACGTCGGTACTTATTAAACTAAATGACAAAGGGAAATTGCTGGGAGCAAATGCAAACACAATGCATTTGTCCAACTAATCACATTAATGTACTTTTGCCTATTGTACATTCAGTTATTCAGAGACGGGCTGTGTGGGTTGTTTTATTTATTTATTTCCTTTTTTTTTTTGGTCTCTCTGGAGCTCATAAATCAAGATGTAAATTAAAGCTTGGGCAGCGGGTGTGCCGTCAGGAAATACCATTGTATTATCAGTGCGGTGTTGCTCCGTGTTAGTAGGAGTGAATTAAAGGCTTGTGGTGGATTACAGACCGGGAAGTCTGTACTCTGAAGATAAAGTGATATGCATGTTCTAGTGTTGGATTTGGATTAAAATACACTTTATTTGCTTCTGTTTTAAGCATGTGCATGTGACATGGATGTGGATTTTTCACTTGTCAAACTGAACGTTCGTATCAAAATCAAGGAAGAGAAACAAAGATGTCGTTCACCTGCAGAAACTAAGAATTACAAACTCATGAGGAATGTAGTTTTTTGTCAGATTTCTGTCCAACTTTTAACAGATCTGTTGTTTTGGGTTTATGGTGCAAGTTGCCCTGAAAAGTTCTGACTTTTCAAAGAATCCACCATTTCTTCCTCTGCTTGGCAACGAAACAGGACAATAAAGAACGGGACGTGTCTCCCCTCAAAAATGAAAAGCCTCTAAATTCCTCTCTTCGTCTGTGGATTTACTGCCTGCTTTTACTAAAACTGCAGACAAACATCTGCTCCGTGTCTCGAAGCAAATCAATAGTCGGTCTATCTGCGATTAGTTACAGCAGCAGCAGTGATATAACAAGCTTAAAGCCTCGCGGACCATCTACTGCACTGGATGACTTCCACAGTTAAAATGTACCCCGGGAGGAACGGACAGAAAAGAGGGGGCTAACGTTTAAGGATGGATGGCTCGGATTTTACTTCTGGGAGGAGAGCAGAGAGAAAGATGGACGGAGTCAGACTCAATAAGATAAGAATTACAAGAATCATGCCAGGTGGACAAAGAGCAAAAGGCTTTCTCCGTGTTTCTTTCAGGATCGTTGAAACCAAATGAACAAAGAAGAAATTCTTTTGTTCTTCTAACTAATGGCATTTTTGTCCAGGTGGGTCAGAGCCAGGTGAAAGGCAGCTGCTACGGTGTCGTCTGTAGAACAGTTGGGGCAATGAACGAGCTCCAGGGGGTCCAGTGAGGAAGTGCACTCAATAAAGCCTCTTCGGTCCTGGGGGGTGGTGGTGGTCCTGAGCCATGCAGGAACAACTGCCTCACTTTGTTAAAATCGTCTGAGAGGACCTCTGCAAGCTGATCAGTACCTTGCTTGAGCACTTGACCCAGTACGTTGTCAGGCTCAACAGTTGTGTTGAGGTTAGATTTGGATAGAGTTGTCCTGATAGCAGCTGTGGACCGGCAGACCAGATTTGATCGGATCTCACTTCCTGCTCTACATGCGGATAAACCCGTCCATCACTGGGACAAACAGACTCCATGTTTCTACTCAAAGACAGAAAGAAGTTCATGCAGAACATTTGCTGAATTTACAAGAAGGAACAAATAAGTCAGAATCAGTCAGAGACAGAGTTTCACACAGTTTATAAAGTGTCTCCAACTCAACAACTCACTAAACTGACACATTTGTTAAGGGAGTCTGGGGACAAAGAAGTCGCCTATACTGGTTACTGTTTAGTGTGTTTGTAAAATGCGACATGTTTAGATCAATAAAATGTTTCTTCTGTCATAAATTGAGTGTAAATGGTGAAATCAGTGTAAACAGTGTGTTCAAACAGCTGCTAAATGTTGGCAGGTAAGACTTTAGCACTTTAGACACAGAAGCAGACAGGCTGGTACAGCCATGCTGCCACAAACTGACACTTTGTACAAGGAAACAAACAACTTACTGTTTTCATTTAATGCTGAATTTACAAGAAGGAGACGATGATTCAGAATCTGTCAGAGACAGAGTTTCACTACGTTAGAAAGTTTGTTTTAACTCAACAACTCCTAAAATTAGCCGATTTGTTAAGGGAGTCTGGTGATATTGAGTTAATGGTTTATTTTATGTTTTGCATTTAATGCCGAATTTACAAGAAGGAGACAATGACTTAGAATTTGTCAAAGATTGTGTTTCACAACAATTATAAAGTTTGTTTTAACTCAACAACTCTTAAAATCACAACATTTGTTAAGGGAGTCTGGTGTTGTGGTTACTAGTTCACTGGTCCGATCAGTTGAAACAGACAGTGTGTTCACAAACAGCTGCTGCTGACATCGGCAGGTCAACAGAGACCAAACATGTCATTTACATTGAACCATGAATTAAACAGGCTTGTTTTGCTCTTCAGAGTCTAAAGACGATTAGATCACATGGTCAGCTGGTGACCAGAAGTTGCTTGTGTTCTTCCCTGAGTAGGTCAGCTTGTGGCTGATGGTTCTGGTGAAGAGCGTTCTGGTCTGAGGTGGACGAGTTTGTTCATACGGAGCTCAGGTACTGATCTGTTGACCACTCCTTCACTCTGTTACCGTCCAACAGAATCTGACGGGTGGAGAACCTGCTGGAAACCAGCTGCACATGAGGGGATGAATTTCTTCTCAAACAGCCTTCACAACAACAGACGTGCCGCACGTTTTATGGAGCTGGAGGGAACACTGCATCCAGTGTGCCAGAGACGCTGTTTGTCCTGGATATTTATGATTGTTCATAAATAACAGGCTCTTTGTCTGCGCAAGACTCACACTGCCTGGAGTGGAAGTGAATGGGCAGAGGGCAGATGGAGGTGTTTCGCTGCTCCACTATTTTTAGCAGATGGAGGTGTTTTACTGCGTCACTATTTTTAGCCAAGAATGCAACAATGTAACTGAGCAAACAGCCAGTGAAACAGTTCAACAGCACGCAATGTGTTTGTCTTACACGCCTGGCTGTGTGTCGATAAAATAAAGATGTGAAGAAAAAAATCTCACAGAAAAACACAAATATTCATCGATTCAACCTGCTCCCCCGTCCTGCGTTTCCTCTTTTGTCTTCATTTCAGAGACGGTGTCTCGGTGTGTGTTCCTGCTCACCTGACTCTTCTGCCACAGCAACACTGAACAGTGTCGGAGCATGAAGACATTGATTTCTGCTGATATGAAAAACGGACTCTGTGGATCTAATGCACATAAATCATCCTGAGAAACTGATTCATGACTTGGCATCAGACAACAACACACAACAGTCAGGACACACTCGTGCAGAAAAAGATGATAGATGCACGCACGCACGCACACGCACGCACACGCACACACACACACACACACACACACACACACACACACTACAGCTCAGCCAAGAATCACGTTATCTTTGTTTCATTGTTCTTGTTGATACATAAACACTGAAGACTCCTCCACGTCGGTCGAGACTGAAATATTTCAACAGTCAGACAGATCACGTCTGATTGGAGTCTGAATCCTGCCGACTCTGGTAATCTGACTTTCCAGTTGGACAAAAAGACAAAACAACAGACAGTAAAGATGGTTCTTGCATGTGTTATAAGTAAAAATAAACCTGCTACTTTCCAGGTGATTGTGTCTTATACTGAAATTAGACTAATATACAACAGTCACTTGTGGCTTTTGGTTAAATATCTCAACATTCGCTGATGACGCTCACGGTTCCCTGAAATTCAAGATGTCACACATCTCATCAAGATCAGGAGCTGTTGGATCTTGTTCTGGGAGTTATGAAACAAAAGTAGGGCCCTTATAGAAGGAGCCTTTGTCTGGTGGTTGATGAATATCACAATATGAGTACTGCTGTTGTATAGTTACATTAAAATGACCACAGTAAAGTATCACAGATGAAGGTCTATGTCCGAGATGTAACTCAGAAACAGGGATCTTACACACACGTGTTTTAGAGGCTCGCAGTTTAACTATTTCTGGAACAATAGTTATATACATGTGTGAAATACTGCAGAAAGTAATTACACTAGATGATGTTAAAGGGCAACAGGGGAAATCTGATAGAACGAGAGACACTCGTTAACAATACACATAAAATAGAGTTAAAACAGAGGGTTAGCTCTGTAGAAATATACTTTAGTAAGAGAAATGATGGATTGTTTTGTGATTGTTAATTTATATAAGCTTACAATAAAAAAACAAGAGTGAGTAATCAGAGTAGACCATCGAAAGAGTATTTTGTCGATGTCATTAATTATCTTACATGCTGAAACATTTTGTAGAGAAATGTCTCAGAGCTTCAGACGGTTCTGATCGATCGGTGTCTGAAAGTGATCCGGACGATATTGTTTGACACTGTTGTTGTTGTAGCTGTGGTTTGGACTCTGCCAACATTTTAAAAATGATTTATAGTTATTTATAATTATTGTTCCAGCGTTCTTGAAGTCTTGTTTCTCCCTCTCTCTCTCTGACAGACACTCGCATTGATCGACACCCGAGGAACCAGAAGCTTTGAGGATTCGCTCCCGTGGGAATGTTTGTTCGAGAGTTAAGTGAGGAGCTCAGATCCGCTGACGAGCGCTGACACACTTGAAGTCAGTTTACAGTGTGTAGGCGGCTGCAGGTCAGCAGCTCCATCGCCGGATGCTACCTGTGCACGGTGAAAGGCCAAAAGTTCATCTTTCCGTGGCCAGCCACCCCATTTCCTGCCCTCATGTCATGGTGATTAGCTCCTCAGGCTCATTAGTCATGCATATTGAAATGTGAACATATGCTGCTCCTGTTTTATTTGCATTCTTAAGCCTCGGCAGGGAAGAGGAAGGAGCATTTGCATACTTGCAGCAGCCCACCAGAGATGGAAATAGCTGCAGACCCTTTTTAGAGTTGTGTAACCAACAACATCAGTGGTCATCATGTTTTCCTCCCCCTCAGTACCTCCCCCTTTTCCCTCCATCACCCATCTGCCCACTCACTCTTTAATTATCTCATACTTTATATTTTGTTTTAGCAGGAACACATAAAACATGTGAGATGGTTTTTTATGTGTGAAAGTGAGGCTGTTTGTCGGGTTATAAAGTTTGAAATTTGAACTCACAGCCGGGACTGAGCTGAGCCTCGGCAGCTAACGGTAGCTAGCGCAGAGCTGCAGTTCGGTTGCTGCCCCTCATGTTTTTTGGAGCTACCTTCAAACTCTGGCTATATTTTTTTTACAAATTCTACTTTCAAGAGCAGAAGGCTCGTTAAATGTGTGTTCTTGCCTCATTTGCAGGAGAAACGTCCGAGTCAAGCCTGCAAATTTGAGGCTGCTGCCGGCTACCCTGGTTCACATGGGGAAGAGGTCCTTCTGAGAAATCAACAAAGTTTTATGAATCCATCAAACACTGTTAAAAGTTATCAGTGAATCTCAAACACATGAGCGTGAAAACTTTAAAAAATCAGAGCTCCAAGTTAGTATGTGGCATCTGGCACGCCAGGCAGGGTGTGAAAAGAAGCACAGATTCATAAACACATCATCTTAATTTGTTTTATCCACATTTCTTTTATCAATCCTTCTTCTCATCTTTGAAGAAAGAATGAAGCATTAGTTTTCTTCTTGCAGGGATGAACAGATGGGTCGGGATGGAGAACAGCAGCTTCTACAACATGTTGTGTAGCTGCAGTGTTGGTGTTTGGTGAGTGAGATCCTAGTGTGTTCATTCATATCCAGCATTCAATAATACAGTGGAATATATGTATATAATGTTTTCCTTATAATTTCGACTTCTCACACGACTTGATTTGTCCTGTCCGACGGACTTTAAAACACTTTAAAATAATGTATTTAATTAAGCAACAGGTTTCAGCTGTTATCAAAGACTGGGTCTAATTCTGACACATTCGGTTTCTACAACATGTCGTCATGTCTTACATAAAGGAGGTGATGGGAGCGTGGGCTGCCTGCCCAGCTGTCATGGGAGGTAATTTATGCACATACAGCAGAGCTTTGTTGATCAAAGTAGTGATGCAAAAAGAGAGACAGAAACATGCAGCGCAAATGAGAGAAAGAAGAGGACAAAGACTGTCGACTGTCTGTCTTCCTGCTGGGTGACTTTCCCCAGGACGTCTCTGCTTTGATCAGAGCTTCACCCTGAAAACTTTTAGTGGACGACAGAAAACACTGAGAAGCAGGAACACCGAGGGTCAGATGTTTAAATGATGAGTTCACACCAGAAGCATTCGTAGCCCGAACTTTGGGGGAGTTTTTCATGCGAACACACAGTTTTACTCCCGAATGGACACGAGGCAAACTGCTGAACAAATAATTGAAAAAGAAACATTTTCACAGGGTCAGACTTAATAAGAAGCGGGAACAGAGTGCAGACACATGGAGACATATTAGTGGAAGATACACTAACAGTAGAGTTGCAAACTGTTAATTAGTGTAAGAAACATGATGCAAAAACTGAACTTTGTGAACTTTTGAGCTCAGGCTGCTGACCTCCTGCCTCAACGCCTCCATGTACTGAATGTCTTTAAACGTGCTTGTTTGTTTCCCTGTGACTGTCGGCGTCTGTATGTTCCTCCTGTTAGATCACTAACTCCCAAACAAGGATTCCCAAGGGTGGCATCCTCATTACAGCTCGGTGTTCCCCCGGGTGATTCGTTGTGATCGATGTGTGAGAGAGGGAGGGAGGGAGGAGAAGAGAAACCAGGGCAGCAGCAGCTCCAACAGTTTAGTTTCTCCCTGACCTTGGTGTGTTGGTGTCCAGCACAGTTGCACAGGTGGGAGGAGGAGAACAAACAGGTGGGAGGTCGATTTAAATGAGGGAGCATGAGGTGAGTGGTTGGTGTTGTGCAGCATGTTGGGTCTTAAACATCAATCTGTCTGATGTCCATCTGCTGAGTTTATCTGCAATATGTGGAGCAAACGCACAACAATGACTGAATATGTATACAAAGTTTGAAGCGATAGATTGTTTTTAAGTCGTCGTCAGACATTAACATTGTGACGTGTTTAAAGCAGAAGTCTGCACTGACCTGCAGATGAATGAGTGATTTTTACAGCATCTGTCCACAGCTGCTCGTGCTGCATGAACCTTCTTTAAATCATGTGGGAGACATGAGATTACATTAATCTTCTGTGTCATTTCCTCCTTTCTGACGCTTTTTCAGCAGAAGTGGTTTCATTTTGTATTCGTAATCTTTTAAAGACGCATCTGTAGAATTTCTCACCTCATGAATAACACGTAAAGTCACAATCCTGCATTATCGACGCTCTGATGGGAGCAGTGTGATGAAACTACAGCTGGCACACAGACTCGACACACTGTACACATTAAAGTGTCCCTGCAGACATCTGATGACCTCCAGCCGTCCACTGTGTCAGAGACATTCAGAGCAGACTAACACTTTTTATTTCAGTTCCAGGACACAGACTGATCAGAAAGAAGTCTCATCAGGGCCTGAAGAAAGACGAGCGTCAGGTACATTGAGGTCTGCAGTGGCTCAAGGAGAGACTGAGACTGAACCAGGTGTGTGATCCCCACCTCTCGAGTCTCTTATGAAAGGGCGTCGCCCTGAGTGGTCATGTGGGGAAAAGCCCCAAGCTGCTCTCACTCATTAATTACAGCTTTATCTCCACACCTGCACAACAGGTGATCTGAATCTACTGCAATCAGCTCAGAGGGAGTTTGACATTCAGCTACAACCAAAGTATATGATGAGCTTCAAACCAGCATAGATGTGATTCCCTTAGGGAGTGACAACATGCTACCAACGAAGAAGAAACTGCAAAATACTCTACAGCATTTTATCCTCCATCAAAGAAAATACAGAGAAAAACCAATTTCACACTAATACAAGATTCATGTGTTAAAAAAAGGATGTGTTTAGTTTGAATCAGCGTCTCCTGAGGGGACGTGGGGACAAAGGAGGGACGAGGTGAGACAGTTGTGTTCGAGTGCTTCACACGTTCATCATCAGAAAGCCTCTTTTCTTCATCCTCTTCTTCATTTGGACTCTGTTTCCTCCTCACTGTCTAACACAGCTCTCTGTAACTCTCTCCCTCTCAGCTCACTCTGTAGTCTCGCCTCTTCCTCCCCCACCTCCCCCTCACTTTCCCCCTCGCTTCATCTCAACCTCTCGGCCGCTCTGCCTCCCTTTATCTTGCGTCTCTCTCCTCCCCCCTGCATGCCTCTCCCTTTCATCCGCCCTCCAATTATCTTTTGTTTCTACCATCTTTCTCCCCGTCCAATCTGGCAGCGCCGATCGGAGCAGCGGTACAAAGCAGACCGTGTGGACTGCACACAACTTCTCCTGCTTTGATTCAGATTGATGCCGAGTGCCATCGGGTCAGAACCATCGCCCACTTCTCTTCTGTGGTGCTTCACAAAAACAGAATGAGGCAGAAAATTATTCTTCTGGTTTTTGGAAGTGGTTTCCTGATTCAAGGTCGCGGGTTCAGTTTCAGCAGAGAGCACCGAGTCTTAAACCAAGCAGCAGAATCACAAATCAGTTCTTCACACGAGGAGTTTGACTTGTTAGAGGGAATAAATAGCAAGTTCTGTAAATGTCAGGATTTATACAGAAAAGAAAGAAATAATGTTAAATACATACATTATTGAATAACGAGAGCTGTGAGGTAAAACAGACGATGCAAAGTATTGACTGAAGAGTTCCCGGTGCACACAATCAAACAATTTGTCTGAAATATTGACTTTAAGTATTTAAATTACATGTAAATTATTTCCATTTAATTCAATAACATAAGGTCAGTGTGAGGGGTCACATTTCACTGTTTTTCTTATTATCTTGAGTAAATTTGAATAATTTAAATAACTAGATGTGTGATTTATTAGAGACTGAATAAACTGTGTGAATGTTGTTTTCTTGTTTTAGGAGTGACACTTTCAGACCGTCTCTCCTGGGAGTCGTCCATAGTGACGCTCAGCTGTTCAGAAGAAACGTGGCAGAAATAGTTGTGAAGAACGAAAACAGAGGGAGAAGTTTGGCCCGACTCCTCGCTCACCTTCACACAGCTGACGAATCACAGCGCTGAGTGGGCGTGAACGATGATCGTTGGTTTGGAAAGTTACGATCTGACGTCTGAAAGGTAACTGGGGGTTTCTCTTGAAGGTATGTGACATCCGACAAACACTCCTAAAGAAGCGTCCTGGTAGCTGTTACCTGTTTTTCAACAAAATGAGTGTGTGATGGTAAACCCACTAAAAATAGGTGATCGACTCCGACTCCACGGATCAAAAATAAACTGGGAATGTTATTGAAGGTAACAATTTCAGCAACTATAATGCAATGAAATAAAGACTCTCTTTGAGTCTGAAGCACGACAATATAACTTTCACCACAATTATTGCAGCCTAATCGAAATAATAAGAAGGATTCCCTGAGTCGATTAATAAAGTCCTTCTTCTTCCTAATCAATGAATTCATGCAAACAAAAGGTGGCTTAGGTCAACAAAATAAGAGCCTCATTAACCTGCACTCACAGATACCTGCCAACTAAATGTACCTGGATATTTTCATTAAGATCCACGTGTTGTTCTCCAAGAACTGAACACAAAGTAGAAGAAGACTTTCTGTATGTGCTCTTTGTTTAAGCCTGATAATATGGACTGCAACTTAATCCTCAGCAACAACATTTATTAACCTGAAGATGTAGTTTTTGGTGTCTTCTGTGATCGATCATCTTTAAACGCTTCACTAACCGTATTTGGGAGTTCCTTCAACTTCTCCACATTCATGCAGCAGCTGCAGCCGGATTAGCTCGATCCAACGAGCGCTCCTGAGGAAGTGCAGCAGCAGCTGAAGTCATGTCGGACTTCACACAGCTCAACATGCAAACACTATATGAGAGTGCCGGGTTTGATTGGCAGACTTCTGCTGTGTAACGAACTCAACAGTGCAAAGAGTGAAGTCAAAGCAGCAACATGAAAATAAAAAAAGTACAGTGAAGCAGCAGACGAGAGCCATTTACAAAGCTCAGTGGATGTTGGCAGACTTTCCTTCGCTGGCACCACCTGAAGGAGACAAAAGGTCTGAGAGTCAATATGGAGTTTGTAGGTAAATGACTTCTGACAGAGTTTTCTATGTTTCATGCTGGCAGAGCTGGATTATCCCACAGAGCTCAACAGACAGCTGATCAATAGGACTGAATAGTTGAGCGTCTGGTTCCCAGGTGGGAGGATAACGCTCATGCTGAGGTGAGTTTTGATGAATTATGCCAAAGTTTCAGACATGAAACCCATCAAGTGTTGTTGTCTTTATACACTTGATCTCTATCTCCTGAGGATCTGTCTCAGTGCTGGAGGGTCAGCAGGTTTATAAATGTGGGCTTTCTCCTCCAAATTACCACACGAGCTGCGGCGTATCTGTGTAAACATTCCCAGCATACCGTTCAGTGTTGACACAACGCTCACACACACTCGTACACACACATGCATACGCTGGCTACACACATGAACACTGACTGCATTATCTCTCCCTGAGCCCAGAGGGTCCACGTGCCGGTACGTACCAGCTGATCGCGCCAAGATTGGGAAAATAAAGTTCCTCCGAGTGGAGACGGACAGCTGGAGACCAACGCTGGAGTCATGAAGTATCCACCAGGAATCCATTCATCGTTAAATGAGTCGAAACATCTGATTAGAAAAAGTCACTGATCCATTTTTTTGAGGGGAAACTGTCGAAGAATCTTTATTTGATTTATTTCATTTAAAAGCCTCCTGATGAGAACATGTCGTGTGTTTCATGTCCATGCAAACTATTTTCTTTTCCCCCCAAAACTTCACAGTTTATCTTCAGATGTCGAGGTATTTGGCTCGTTTTGGGGAGAAATGGCATAATTAAACTTCTGTTTGATCATTTCCACTCACTGTAATGAATGTGGCTTCGAGGCAGCAGTGAAACAAGGAGTGCCTCAGATCACTGCTGCTCAGATAAATATTACCATTAAATATATTTGAAACACTCAAAGTAAAAGCACGACTGCAGAATGACCCGTTTCAGAATAAAAGCTGTATTCGATGCATCTGTGTGTTCATCACTAGTTTTGCAGCTCAACTCGTCCTCAGAAAAACGACCATATAGCTTGACTGTAAAAGCAGCTTATAACGTATACACATCTATGATTCTCGTTAGGTGGCGACCTCTAGTGGCCGCAGTAATTATTACGACAGCAAAGGAGGACGTGAGGAGAAGTATATACAGCATATATTTTATGCTGCATAGCTTCATGTATAAGAATGCATCGTAATTTAAGTGTTTGAATTAATAATCAGAATCTGCGAAGTAACAAGTAACTAACTATGCGATGTGTGTTAATGTCTTAATATTCATCCGCTGCTCGAGAAGATAAAGTTCATTAAATCCAACAATGACACACAGAGACGAGGTTTACAGAAAACACACTGGCCTCTAATCTAAAATAGCTCTGCTACGTGCCTGTGTGTTCATGCAGACACATGTCACACACACACACACACACACACACACACACACACACACAGCTGATAAGACTGTGGGGACAAAGTGCCAAGCAGCCAAACTTATTTTCCCCGTCAGTCTCTCGCTCTGTGTCGGCCGGCCTTTTGTTTCTTCGAGGTACCTTCTTTATACGTCTTGCTCTATCTCTGTGCTCAGTTTGTCTCAGCCTCTGTCTCTCTGCTCTTATCAGCTCCAGTCCACACCAGCCTCACTCCCTCTCCCCGTCTTTGTTACCGGTTCTCCCTCTCTCCTGCGCTCCCTCCCTGTTTATTTTTACATCTCTTATGTCGTCCTGCTCATCCGTAACCTGACCTATACTGCCAGCAGCTGTCTATCTGCCAGTCAGAAGCTACTCAGCCCTGTCCTAATATGTCGCCTGGCTGGCTGCTTTAGCAACAGCGGGCGGGCCGGTATTATTAGAGCTACAGTAACAGTAGGAGGAAACAGGGTGACGGTGTCTGAGGCGGTCAAACTGTACACTTACACTTATATGCTGTGTAATAACATGTACAACGCTCACAGTGCACAAACAGAGGAGGCATGAAACTGTACGTCCCCATATGTTCATAATATATCTGCTCTTATTGACTCCCACACACACAAACACAGATTTGTACAGTGAGACAGTTTAATGCTGCAGCTGAATGCGTCTGTATGAAAACCTGAATGAAATATTGATTAAAAGAAGATGTAATTAGTGGGTGAAGGTGACGGAGACAATGAGAGCAGATGGAGATAAAGGAAGAGAGTTTATGAGAGTTCAGACGGGAGGAGAAGCAGCTGACCAGCTCTCCGAGCACATCATGACAGCCGTTTTTATTTATTTATCATTATGGATTTATTTCCAAGATTTTTGGCCACAAGAGGAAAATGTAATGTATCACAGCTGACGTGTTGCATGTCGACACCATGTACACCGAGCGTCCGTCCGTCCAGACTCAAAACACAATCCTAAAAACAGGGTCGGCAGCATTTCTCTGTTTTAATCTGGGTCTGACTATCGACTTGGTTTTTCACCTTTTAAAGGACGTAGCAGTGCTGGTTTCACTTTTAGGGAGTTCCAGTTTAGAGGTCTGACTCACCGGATGGATGGTTACTCTAGTTACTCTAACACTAACCTGGCTGCTGATGGTTTGAAGCTAAACAAGCTAGCAGCTGTTACCATTTCTTTTGCTGGTATTTAGCCAGGACTCACCTGCCGACATGCAAACACATTCTACACAACAGGACCACGTTCGCTGCAGCCTGGACTGAGATGACTGTTTTTTCTTTTATGCTAAAATGAGAATTGGAGCAGGCAGACTTTGTCCAGTGTTGACACAGCGAGGTGGAGGGCGGACTGTTTTAGTAAAAGTGTTTTAGTGGCTCTAAAATGTTGTCATTTTGTGTGCGCTGGGCGTAAATTGAGCAAAAGTGACGTGTTTTAAAATCGATTTGATACCATTCCAGTACTACGACTGTTTTTCATATTTTTAGAAGAAAAAAGGTTCAATTTTCTTGTTCTGTGTAACTACAGTGATTGTTTGCTGGGTCCTGAGTGCTGCCAACACACAGGTGACCTACTCTCAGCACTGTGCCTGAATGCATCTTGTGTAGACGGACAGAGAAGTGAAGCTGCTGCTCACACTGTCTCCTGTGTCGACACGCTGTAAGTGTAACGAGTCAAGAGATGTGGAGGAGAGAAAATCCTGGAGATGAATGTTGGACTCTGTGGCGTCGACCTGCTTCTCCCCTAAATACACACACAGACACACACACACACACACACACACACACACACACACACACACACACACACACACACACACACACACACACACACACACACACACACACACAACCTTAGACCACCCGTACTGCAGTGGGCAGCCTGGTGGCACCTGGTGTCACCTTTCCTCAACCAGACACACACTTAACACCCTGAAACCGCTCACACCTCCAAATATTCAGCTGCACAGCACGCTGTACGACACACCGTCTCATAAATACTTGCACTACATACACGGATGCAGCAAACATACGAGCAGGAGACACACAGACAGGCACAGATGCAGCAGCAATGTGAAGCAGCAGCAAAAAAACGAGTCTCTGCAGTGGACTTTAATGAGCACCGCAGTCAGACAGCAGTTAATAGTCATGCTAATCTCTAAGCTGCTGCCTCCATCCCTCCATTCAGTCTCTTCTTCTTTTGTGTTGTCTCTCCCACTTTCCCTCCGTCACTCTCCAGCTCACCCCTTCACTCTGCAGTTATTTCTGTCTCCCCCCTCTCAGGACTCCTGTCTCCCCCCCATCTGTCTCTCTCTTCTCCGTCTCCTTCTCTTCAGCTCGTTTCCTCTCCCCTCCATCACTTCCCCTCCTCATCCTTTGTTTGCTTTCTCCTTCATTTTCTCGTTCACTTTTGCTCTCCGTCTTCTGACGTCTCCCTCCCTCCATCCGCTCTTCACTCTCTTCTCTCTCTTCTTTATTTTCCTCTTCCCTCCTCTTCTCTCATCTCCTTATAGACAAGCACTCCTCAGAGGCCTCTCTGAAACACTGTGTCAGCTCTTCAGGACAGACAGTGTGTGTAAATATGTGTGTTTGCAGGTGCACGTGTGTGTAAACCATACATCTTGGCACGACTGTTAATTCTGTAGCTGTATTACAAACCACTTACCGACCTCATCCAAGGCTATTTGCAGGAAAGAAAAAAAGGGTAATGAGACATGTGAGGAGAGACGTGAAGACGTTTAAAGTGCTTTGATGAACAGATGGATCGACAGACAGACAAGCAACACAGGAGGGAGTAAATGAGAAGAGGAGAGCGGAAGAGAAGCAACATTAATGACAAGTGATTAGTCTGAAAGGAACAGAGAGGGGTTAATTGTGATGCGTGCTAACAGGGCTCCTCAAGGGCTTCATACATATTAAAGTCAACATTGACAAAGCGTGGGACATGTAGTGCCTTTGTTTTCTGCTGAAATGTAAAACAGACAGATAACACAAAGTGGAATTAAAGAGGATGAGTGCCGACCCCTGACACGGGTTCACTCCAGTTAAATCAGTGTGTTGAAAAGAATTTCCATTTTTTAATAGAAGTCACTTCAGTGGCAGGAAGTCAAACTCACTGCAGGTAACTGAGTGTCAGAGCTCCAGTGTGAAGCCTGAAGCATCACATGTGCTGATAACACACAGACGGACACACCCGCAGAGTAAAACTGCACATTCCTCGGTCAACTCATAATCTTTAAAGGCAAATGTTTTCAAATTAGGAATATTTTAAATGAGTTAATCTTCAGTATTCTGAAAAACATGGACTTTCTGCCACGTGGCCACAACCCTGACTCCAAAAACGTTGGTACACTGTAAATAATCAATAACTCCCAAATGAACTGTGTTTACTGACGACAGTTTTCTGAAGTGGTCCTGAGCTCCTTTACACAATCATGTGTTTGACAAAGTGGTGAAACTCGCTCCGACTCAGCCGCTTAATCATGAAACGATCACCTGTTACCTGTGAACCTGTTACCTGTGAACCTGTTCACCTGTGGACTGACACAAACCGTCTTTTGTTGCTCCCGACATGTTGGAAACGTGTTGCTGCCATCAAATTCAGAATAAGCAGATATTTACTAAAATCAATGAAAGATTAAATAAAATGTCTTTGTGTTAAATCGACTTCATGTCAAAAAAGAATTAGCATATTATCACACTCAGGTTTATTTATGGTTTACACAGCGTCACAGGGTCGTACCTGTACCAAAGGTAGACACCAACTGTAAAATCAGCCATAATTCCTACATTTCTGAAATAGGTAAAAATGGTGAGCAAGAATGCAAAGGAATAGTACGCTCTTTATACTTTTGCGTTTCAAAGGTTCAAAAGCGTTTAGATCCTTTTACGTATCAAATTTCTAAATGAGAAGTTAGCCCACTGGTGACCAATCACATAAGCCAGGTCCGACAGATTATCCATTTATAATTTCTATTATGTTGCTTAGCTCCTCAAACAACATCCTGTCAGGAGGCTGCAGCAGCAGTGGAGGGAATATTCTGGTCCAGAACCTCACTGGAACCAGAAACTGGGCGTTACCATGTCCGAGTCTGTGGACCAGATGATGATACTCCCCTGGTTGTGTCCTCCAGCAGCTCTGCACAAGGACTTACAGCCTGTATGTAGGTGAAGTGATGCTCTGAGCTAAATGCTAATGTGAACATGCTAATCCTCACAATAACAATGCTAACATACTGATCTTAGGTAAAATATTATCAGGAAAGCATCTTTGTTTAGCATGTTAGCATGCCAACATTTGCTAATCCGGGCATTTCGATAGCAAACAGGATAACAGGATACATCCACCAGGCGGCGTGAACGTCTGCACCAAAGTTAATGTGACTCCATCCAGTAGATGTTGAGATATGTAAGTGTGGATCACAGTGCTGGACCGATCACTGCATGTGTTACTGGTCAATGTTTTGCACTTCCCTCTGAAAACTACCTCTAAACTCGATCAATACGTTTGTGAAGGATTGTAATTTACAATCTTGTTCCCTGATTTTGACATTTGGTCATCAGTATATGAATCTACACAGATCCCTCCTGCTGACACCTCCTCTGCCTCCTCCTCCATCTTGCCTTGAGTCCCAGTCGTCAGAGTCCCATGAAGTAACTGAGTCAGCACAGTGTGTCACTCTCCTCCCTCTCACGAGTCAGAGAGGACGAACACACTTATGACATTAGTTGGAGGCTTTGATCCAAAGTGTTCAACAATAGTAAGACTGTCACATTTAACTAAGTTTGGTTCCTTGTGCTGCCGGGCTGCTCTCAGGCTGCTCTCAGGCTCCAGCCGGCTCCAGCAGGCCACAGGGAGCATCATTGTCTTTTCATCAAAAACAGCGAGTCTGAACCATTTGCTTTTCCCACAGAACAAAGCAGCCTAATTACTGGCCTGAGCTCGCTCCCTCCGTCTCATCCCGCTGGAACAGACTCAACATTTGACTTTAATCTCTCTAGAAATCAGCGCCAGTAGTTGTGACTGAAGCCAATATTGCTCTTTAAAGCCTACAGCCCTCAGTGTAACACTGGCTTTAATAGGTGGTGAGTGTTGACAGCTGGAGGGATTTGGTGCTCGGTCTGAATGGTTATAGTCTGGGGAGAGATCAGTCTCTCTGATGAAGCTAAACGGGGTTCCTATTACGATAAAACATGTTAAGTAGCACTGATGACAAAATAAATGAGGCCATATGGATTGATTCTGGTTGTATCATTTCTGACCCCTTACATGAATTAAACAGAGAGCTTGTGTTGTAACAGTGCGGCAGCATCGAGCTGTCGGTGTGAGCAGATCGTTACCGGTTCTCTGATCGGCCCTTCGTTACTGCAGAAACTATATCATATACTAGATCACTATAAATACTATAGGATCACGGTATAAATACTATAGGATCACTCAACTTTCATTCATATCATTTCAGGATGTAAGCTCATACATTTAATGTTTTTTAACCAGGACCTCCAGTTTTTGGATCAAGTCGCTTGTGAAAAATAAGTTGTGTCAGATTTAGCTGCTACAACTGTAACATCAATGTGTCGGATACGTATTTAATCAACATGTCAGTAGATAACTCTAGTAATCTATATAATATGCATTATTGGTAATGGGTCATTGCACAATAAGTAGTGGATCATAACAAAGTTTAGTTGCACAACAACATCATACTACTTTCCCGTCTTAGCCTGAGAGCCAGAATTCACACAAGCAGAAGAAGTTGTGTCAGGGAAACATGAAAAATGACCTTTGCTTTTGTTTTTCTGGTGAAGAAACTCAGGACAGAAGTCGTTCTGAAATCCACGGATGGTCCTACAGATTATAACTTTCATTATGACGATATGTTGTTGGCCAGATCCCGCAACACTTCTGCACCGAAGGCCCACCATCACGCTCGCTTTTCTTGTAACACTGAACTAAACAACAAGACATCATGTTACTGACACTCCAGGCCAACAGTCGGCTGTCGACCAGTGTCGGCGCTGTAGGTGAGCATCAGTGGGCCTAGTGCTTGTGGTTTGCCATGCAGCGTTGGTACTAGTCGGCCCTCGGCTGTGGCTTTTTTTCCGACTGAGGAAGTACAATCGGCGATGGAGCCCATCAGACAGACAAATCACCCTGACTGGCTGTTCAGCTGAGTGAATCGTGCATGAGAAGAATCAGGAGAAAGAAAAGAGATGTCGCTGTAGTATCCATGATTTCAGCTCAGCCTCTTCATCAGGGACATTTGAAACTTTCTATCAGACATGCTCTCCATTAGTGTTTCTGTTAATTAGGGTGGTTTTATCATAACGACAGTTCGTATATCTACGATCCTGAGTCTTTATTCCCTTGTTGAATGAGGAATACTCCTGTTGATATGGAGAGGTATTTCCACTCATGCAGACGCATGAACATACAAGCTGGTTGTAGACTTTGCGGTGGCAGCACTTTCAAAATAAAAACACTTGCATAACACCGCAATAATCACTTCCTGTCCAGGGTATATGGCGGTTGATCTCATGCTCTGCTCGGAGGGGAGGGAGCTCTCAGACCCCCCGTTGTCTCAGCAATTTTCATTTTTGGTTGCCGCTCTTTTTCTTTGAGTTAGCTGCTTCCTGCTGCAAGATGCTTTGCTGTGATGGGTCGCACACGTAACACCTCGCCAGCTCCCTCTTTTCAGCCATCACACAACAGTCGATCTGTGTATGTATTATGTAGCACTGCGAGGCCGGACTACAGTGCAACATTTGATTGTTCGACTTGAACAGACTGTAAAAAGGGCTTGTGATTCTGCTTCTACATGAACTTCTCTTTCTCCCTAACAAACCTTTGGGGACACCTGTGACAGTGATTGCTTCCTCTAACTCTTCCTCCAAAATAACACCTCCAATTCTGTCTGCACACCTTCACATCGTTTTTCCTCGTCAATAATCCAAAATGTTTTCCTTGAAGCACAAATATGTCAAAAACTGTATTTCACCATATACTGTGTTCATAAAATGGTGTGCAGTTAGTATCAAAGATGGTTTAGTTTGAAAGAAAATAACAGAGGACCATCACGGCTGCAGACTCACAAAACGATCCTCAGATTGTCCAGAGAGAAGACGCTCCTCCGGGACAGAAAGAAAAAAAAACATTTCCTCCTCACCCTCTCCTCCACTTCCTCTTCCTATATCTTCTCTCTTCCAATGTTCATTTTAAAAATCAGTAAAGCTTAATGTCTCTCTGTCTTTTTTGTCCCTCGTTTACACCCTTAATTATTGATGCTGTCTGCCGATGCTCGTCCCCTGCAGTGTGCCGGGGAGCTGGGTCATTACATCCGGAGAGACGGAGGGTGACAGAGAGAGCGATGGTGAGAGAAAATGAGAAAGATGACACAGCGAGGAAGGAGGGAAAGATAAGAATGGATAGAGGAGGAGGAGAGAGGGAACACACACACACACACACACACACACACACACACACACACACACACACACACACACACACACACACACAGGTGGCAGGGGATGGAGAATGTAATTAATAATCACAGTGGGAAGCGTTTCACAGCTAAGTGCACTTCCTGGCTCCTCCCCAGACTCTGCATGTGAATGTGTGAATGAGTGTGTGTGTGTGTGACTTCATGTGCATTACTGTATGTGTGTCACATGTTCACATGTGTGTGTGTGCATGTATATCGTCTCCAGACATTTAATACATGTCATCATCACCTTCTTTCCAGCCTGCTCACCAGTCCCAGGTGTTACTGGAGACACAGCGGGAACCAATTACTTATAGCTTATTAAAAAAAGACTCCCTTGAGGTCTGTAATATTGGATCCTACAAACTGAGTTGATTTCAGTGGATGGTAGATCCTCTTGTCAGATTTGCCCAAAGTATCAACAGCTCTTCGCTATGGTAACCATCGGAGGAGCAGTGGAAGAGTGTGAATGGATCATCGGTAAATCTGAAGGCGACACAAAACTAAACTCTAACAGTGTTAACGGGGAAATACTTTGATTTTTAAATGTTTCAGAGAGAAGAAGAGGCAGATACATTTTATTTCTAGTATAATTATGGAAGTGAAATTATCCTTCAGCTGTTCATTCAGTCAGACGCAGCCGGCTGGTTCACAGGTTTGAATACTTTGAATTTTCTTTTGTCGTTCCAAAAAAAAAGGAGAATGAAACCAGTCTTGATCCGTGCCTGAGCCGCCAAGATACCAGAATTAAGTGTTGATATTTAAAATGGTTAAATGTTTCTATGATATGTTTCACACCATGTTCACTTTCCATGTATACGAGCTGACTTTCACGAAGGGTAGTGGTGAAGTTACCAGTTGAGACCACAGATCAGTTTCTCAGTGTTTGTGGAGACAGAACAGGGATGTTGAGCCTGAACCTCACCAGACTGTGACCACAGCGTTGTTACCAGATACAATTAAAAACAGTTGCAACATAAAGAAATGTTTCAACATATTGCTGGTTTTGCAGAAAGATAATTGCCAATATTTATTCTGGTTGTGCTCTGATGGCGCTCTTGAGGATCTAGTAGCATCTAGCCGTGAGGTTGCTCACTGCAACCAACTGAATACCCCTCCCCTTACCGGTTCCTATCCAAACATGAAGGAGAACGTTTGGAGGCCTTCAGGTAACCTTAAGATGCGAAAGGCCCTCTCCAGAGCCAGTCTTTGGTTTGTCAATTCTGGGCTTTTGTAGAAAAATGGCGGTTCAAAATGGCTGAAATCATTTTCCTCATAGACCGCCATTAAAAAAGAGAAGTCTGTAAAACTGGTGACAGGACACCTCCAACTGCAAACAGTTTCTGTTAGTAATTTTTGATCCATGCAGGTTTTATATTTGGAAAAACTTTTCTTGAGCCAAGAAAGCGATTTAAAAATCTGCTGCATGACTCATCTCCGAAATTCAGCTCCGTCAGGCATCGTTTGCCGTGCGGTGAACGTGGGGGGAGTGAAGACCGATCAGCTGCTCCTGACCGGCCGCCGGATGTTCAGATGAATATCTGACAGAAGGTAATAGAGACACAACGGTGCTCAGTTTCAGGTGATTAAACACGCATAAAAACACAAGTATGAATATTACATATAAATCCTCCACACTGGACATGTAACTCCTCGTCCTCCCAGCTGGTACAATAATGGATTGTGTGTATTTTATTGCCTTTGGTGTCATTAATTTATCGTTAAAGAAGCATCGTAAAAATGGAGACTTTCTTCACTATATCCGTCTTTCAGACCGGCGTGGTGACGCAGGTCATCTGAGCTGGCTTCGACACCCAGCTCTTGACCCAGATTAAACACGGGTCGGACAGAACTCAGCACTGATATGAAAGACTCAGCTCATTTTTTTAATATAAGAAATATGTTTAAGTATAAGTAAGTTAACCCTGCACATCCAGAAGCGGTGCCCCTCATTTCAGCAAAGACGTGATCACCTGAAAGCTGAAATGAACATCTACGGGTCTGAAACGTCTGAAACCGGCTCATGTGTGAATGACTGTGACAAGAGATGATGTCACAGCAGCAGTGTGGTCTGAATGGGTGAAATGACGCATGTTCATCAAGTGGGTTACACAACTGTGAGCTACACATGCAGGTGGCTGGATGACAGTGTGGTTGATGATCCTTGACACATTCAGAGGTTTATATTTGACGTTGATTCAGAATGTTACAGAACATCTTTATAGTTCTGGACCAGCAGTATTTCACGGCACAATTGGGAAAAAGATGACAAAACAGGAGTGCAGTAGGGTGTAGTAGTCCTGAGTCAAAAACATTTGAATTTCAGTTGTGTGGTCGCGGTCAGCGACACAGCATGGGGCTGGTTTTTGCTATGATTGGTCACTTAACAGAGAAAAAATGTTCCCATCATGAGCACTCCTTACTAGTTAAAGGTTTCTCAATTTTTAAAATTGCTCTGCGCTGCAGTCGCCCTGTGCGGTGCCTTTTCATAATGGCCACTTTCCATCAACCTCTCCAATGACTGTCATAAAAAAGTGCTGGCAATTTGAAAAAAGTGGACGACTGTGAACAAACTCTGCTGCTCTCTTTCTGTCCACACACACATGCAGGTGTTGAGGCACTGGAATGGAGCGGTTGGTTCTGGAGGTTGGATGTTTTATGTGTGTGATTGTGCGACACATCGGCAGTTGGACAGTCACGCTTGTGTGGCTGTGAGACATTAACGGGCAGAGGGATTCTGGTTCCTGTTTTTCCACAAAATTTACACCACTTAAAAACCTCAGCTGGACCAAACTGAACTTTAATGACATGAAAAACCTTCTGTTTACTGTTCATTCAACTGCAACCACAGCTGGATACAATAACAGTAATTAGGGATACACAGTAGACAGTAGATGTTTTTCAGCTGATAAGATAACTGATAACTCGGCATTTTCAGATTTTAAAAACAATTTCCTAAACTGTCGGTGCCTGATGTATTTTGTGTGCACGTCTGCGTCGCGTTACATCCGTGACACAGCTGCCGGAGCAGATCGCGGCTGTTCTGGACGATGCTCGGTCAGCTGCACCTCGGCACGTTTCAACAGCGTCTCTAGAGCTCTCCACTCCGCTCTGCAGAGAGCATATGTGTCGGGTCTATCTTTCATGTGACATTCAAAATTTAGGTCAGAGTCGATGACAACACCAAGTTTTTGATATGTTTCGTGGTGTTTAGCTCAAATAATTTTCAGTGGTCGGACAGTTTCTATCTTTCAGCTTCTGCTCCGTAACTTGGATCTAAGTTCTGTCTTGATTGAGCCGTAAGAAGGTCACAGTCATCCACAGACTTATGATGGAGATGCATGCAATCAAGTTGTTGATAAAACTATAGTCATTTGAGTTTATAGTGGTATCATCTGCGTGTTTATGGAAATTGATGTTGTGATTTCTAACAATGTTGCTGAGTGGTAACAGACTGAAGAGACTTGGGCTGAAGATAGAGCCCTGCGGGACACCACATGTCAGGAGGAGTGGTCATCCATGTCCGTGACAGCAAATATGAATAAGACAACCAGTAAGGGAGCGAGCCTGTCTGTCAGAAAGTTTGAGAAAAGTCATGCAGTTCAGCAGGCAGAGCTGCAAATCCAACCAATCTGCTTCGTTACGGTTTTTTTTTCTTGCACCTTGCCCTGGAAAAGATCCCAGGGCAGCTCTCTGTCCAATTCTGGAAAACCTTGCAGCAGTTTTTCTCTCACTGTTCTGACCTTGGGTGTTTGGGGAAAACCAGACAAAAACAAAAAAACAGAAACACTTTCAGAAAAACATTGTTTACTATGACTTCAGTAAAGTGTTGGAAATACACCCCGGTGTAAAGATCCTGCACAACTTTCTGAACATCACTTTGCTAAAAAGCAGGACTTTGCACTTTTTTATGACCCTGCCCGACAGGCAGAGGCAGTGTGTGTCTGTGTGTGTGTTTGTGTTAGTGTGTTTGTGAGTGTGTGTGTGTGTATTTGTGTTAGTGTGTGTGTGTGTGTATGTATGTGTGTGTGTGTGTGAGAGAGAGAGACCATGCAGAAGAGAGAGGTAGTTTAAATGTAGGTACTAAGCATGCATGTGTTGTTGTTTGTGTGAGAGGGAGAGTGTTGTGTTTGCACTGCACTCTAAGTGTGTGTGTGTGTGTGTGTGTGTGTGTGTGTGTGGCGAGAGAGAGGGAGAGAGAGAGGGAGAGAGAGAGGGAGAGAGCTGCAAGAGTAATGCGCTCTATCTCTGGAGGCAGACTGTCTGAACAGTGAATATCTCTTCGGGTATATACAGTCTGCTCTGTCTGCACAACACACACACACACACACACACACACAGTATAGACACTACACTCTAGCACACACCTTCTCTCACTGAGCGCTACATCTTTACAACTACACACATTTTCCTTCCTGCTGCCTCCCCAACCTTTCTGTTTCACCACTGTATCCACACACACACACACACACACACACACACACACACACACACACACACACACACACACACACACACACACACACACACACACACACACACACTTCCAGCTGAAACATGGTGGCAGCCTCAGAGTCAGGACGGCTTCATCGCCTCTGGACAGAATAATATGAACGAGGTCTTCCTGTACGGCCGGGTGGAGCACGGAGAGACTTAAAGAGGGAGTCTGGAAACCACCAAACCTGGACTCAGTTCAGCATGAAGAGACACAGACAGAGATCAGACATGATATATTCAGTTTCATCCAACTAAATCAGTTACTCCTGTCATTTTTTTTTATTAAAAAAAAAGGCAAACAGATAATTACAAATGTCATTTAAACGCCACCATGGTGCATCGATACACTGTCAGATAAAATGTAAAAAATCAAGAAAGGAGGCAAGAAATATTCTTTTGTCCCACAGTTATTGTTGTAAAGTGGCCACAGAAAACAAACCAGCCGGCAGCAGAAACATTTTATTGCACGAGGCAGCTCCTGGGGGGGTCGGATATATGTAACTATAATGTTTATGTAAAATATGTAACTACAGGAATATGAAATGAGATGGTGGAGGAGAAAATGAGGCAATAATGCTCAGCAAAAGCCCTCCCTAGATAAATAAAGGTTATTAAGTGCATCCCGCGGCACCTCGTGAGGGAAAGGAAATTACTAAAATAAAACAAATTGCAGCTTGTTGAGCATTCATCTCACACACACACACACACACACACACACACACACACACACACACACACACACACACACACACACACACACACACACACACACACACACTCTGTCTCTCCATCGCTTGCCCTCTCAGCTAATCTTCTCCGCTCTAATACACGTGAGGTCATAAAATCTGATTTGCTTCCACTCCTCTACTGAGAGCCACTAATTCCCAATTTTGCTCTTCCGGTCCGAACCAGCGTTCCCTTCCATTAATTGAGATTTTCTCTCTCTCTCTCTCTCTCTCTCACACACACACACACACACACACACACACACACACACACACACACACACACACACACACACACACACACACACACACACACCGGGTGAAGCTACCTTTTTATTTTTTTGCCGTGCCAAGTGAAGCTGGCCCGCTGTGGCCATGTGTGGACATGTGCTGTCATTATCGGAGAAATGTGAATGGTGGGTGGAGATGAGACGGTGGTGTAAAATTACAATAAGGGTGGGATGCAAACACACAGACAGACGAGGAGGGGGGGCTTTAATTTAAGACAAAGTGATTTGGATCACAGCGGGATGAGCATTATGTCGGAAACATCAAGGGACGAACGAAAAAGAGTTTAAGACGGACGAAGATGGAGGAGGAGGGAGAGTGTGAAGGAACCAGGAGACGTTTCCTTTGATTAAAGTCCAATTGTGGAGCTCTGGTTACTGTTATTACTGTTTAATGTCCAGATGTAGGTCATCGTATGAAGACAGACAGGGAGAGACAATAGTCACTCTTTCAGCAGCTTCACTCTAAAAGGAAATCCACCTGTAATCTGGAAACCATCAAAAAAGCAGGTGTTTTAGCACCATTTCAGAAATAATCTCCATCCATGCTGACACACCTGAGAATACACCTCCCACAGCCATTCACACACATGCAGCATGTTAGTGCTGTTGTAAACAGGAAGCAGATTGTATATTTTGGTCAGCCACAGAAAATGAGCTTGTAAGCAGCTGTTTTGTCTCTTTTCCATCATTTTATTATCAATGTCTGTCTGTAAATGTCTTCAGGTGTCTTTAAAGTATCCAGTGTTGTGACTCAACCTGCGGTCGTCTGTTCGGCAGCCATGTTGGCTTGTAATAATGTCACCACCTTCACCTCCACCTGCTGCTGTGACAGGCGGCTAATAAGCCTGTAACGTGACCTTGATATGCCGTGTTTGTTGCACATGTCAACCTCAGATGTAACTGTGCTTTGCAGAAATGATAACTACTAACGTCATATCCTGGAGACCAGTGGCTGGGCCGACCAGAGAGGGCAGTTACTGCGCCATTATGACGTAAATTGTTTAGTACATTATCCAAAATGTCAAAACTTATCTCAAAAACAATTTCAAGCCCTGAAACATCCAGAATTTAACTCAAGGTAACGTGTTTCAGTCAGGAGAAATCCCCAGCAGCAGAAGTTACATGCTCAGCGTTTAAGTTAATGTGATGCCAATAAAACCAACAGAGCTGTTAAAACATTTATTCTGCATGCAGTTATTCACATGAAGTTAAACACTGAATGTTGATCCATTCAGTGACACAGCAGCATTGGAGCAGCATGAGAGGGACTAAAGCACATCAGTACACACTCCTGCTGGATGAATTTGTAACATGATGGCAGCGAGTTTCCATTCTGGGTCGTATTTAGTGTCTCACTGGTACCCGTCACAGCATGTCTACTTTAGCAGCAGTATTTTAGGTCTGAATGCCAAGTTAACACAATTTCTACAATGTGTTCGAGCCATATTTTGTTAATGGCTTGAAGCACACGGACAGAAAGTGGTGAAGTTTAGATGGATTGTCATAAAACTGGGTCATTTCGGGATCCATGCTGGCGACAGCTGTCAAGAAGGTCCCTGTCATGAATCTACTGTATATCGTCTGTCACACCCATCTGTCACTCTGGACACAAAACTTAAAGATACACATGGTATTAAATAGTTTTACAATAAACACAACAGGGACTGTCATGTCAACGTCGCCCTCTCTGAATATCTCATTATCTCTTCCTTTCTTATTCTGTTTTATCGCCTCGCCTTCAGTCTCTTGTTGCCGTCGTCGGCACAGAAACGTCAGTCGGTCCGTTTCTTCCTCTGCTCCCAGGACACGCTGAGACCAGACGAGTCGGAGCAGGAGGACATAATTATAACATTTGGTCCAGCTTTGATCCGACGAGCGTTATGATGATTTTCATTAAGTACATTTGTAGCAGGGGTGGTCCCACAGCGAGTCACAGCCATAATGACACTAACACAGCTTTATTTATACACAACACAAACTGTCTCTTTCCCACACGGCTCTGTCTCTCTACAGGTGTGAGACTGCTGTGACCACATAATTGTGACTTGTAACATAATTGTAACTGTTCCTGTTGTGTAATTGTAGTTGTTCAGACGGTGCTCGTTGGTTAACCCTCACAGGTGATGCAGAAACTATCATTTAATTTCATTATCAACAACACTTAGATCGGTGAGGATTGTTGATTATTGTTGTGGGTCTTGATTGTGTGCAGATGAGTGAATCATCGTTCTTTTGTTTCTCTTCTCTTCTTTTTTGTTTTAAGTATTATTAAATCGAGGTAATTGTTTCTTCCACCCACCAATTTCAACTTGACAAACTTTACAAGAGGCAGGGATCCCTGCTGTGAAGAGAAACACGAAGTCTTCACCACAGAAACACACTGAAGAAAAAAGAAATCAGTGAACTTCCAGGTACCTCGTATTGAAGTCAGTGGGTTTTATGAATGTTTTTTGGGGGTTAGATGCCTGAAATAAGGTCACACAAGGTTTTTTTTTAATAAATCAAGCCAGTAAATACCTGATGTTTGAATCACAAAGCATGTACATGTCTTTCAAAACGCGGTTGTCTGGTTTGTCTGTTGCTCGTACGCTGCAACAGTCATGTAGTGTTGGGAGTCATAATAACACATGTTTCTTTCATGTCATCTGTGGACTTTGATCATCGCTTAGGATGTACACCAGTGTTAAATCCATAATACAGTATGTGAATAGTGTAAACTAATAACATTTATCAATATATATGGGGAAATGGGCCAACACTTGGTTCAATACTGCTACTGAAACAGTATTTGTAATAAAACATTAGTTGACCTCTCATAACACAGATTAAAAAAAAAAGGGGGCTGGATCCAAAAACAAACTGAAGCCAACCAAAGTTGAAATACATACAGAGACACAAACACATTCATCATGAAAGAGAATAAATCATACAGTCTTATCATTGCTCTGCTCTGATTGGTCCATGAAGACGAACTCTCAGTCATACAGATCACAACCTGAGTGATGAATCGATCTATATCTATAACAACGCCTGATGACGATCTCTGTCAGATCCAAACATCGCTCTGTCAAATTACATGTGCAGGGAGTTGTCAGCACAGAGCAGATCTTCTGTCTGACTCTCACCCGCCATCAGTTTCATGGATCTACTGAGCCCTCTGACAGATGACACAGTCTCTATGCCGACCTAAACTGTCCTTGAATCTCACCCTCATCCTGACAAAGAGCAGATACTCAGCAGCTTATATCTATATTTTATCTCCTGCACTGTCTTGATATACCGAGGCCTGCTCAGTTATCTAGCCGCCATCGTAGCTTATGTAGCTCCACTAGTCTTAAATAGCGACTAGCTAGCAGCACTCACTCCAGGTCAAAAGTCTCACTGCCTTCTTATCTAATACAACACAAGTATTCTGTCTTATCCACAGTTTAATAAAAGGATTTTGCACCTGCTGTCAGTTAAACAACATCATTATTTATTTCATCCTGCAGAACTGGCAGCTTGTTGGGAAATAACAGATATGGAACTTGATAATCAGCGTGGTGGCGGCCAATTTGACTGAACAGAGGAAAAGAAAAGAAAAGAAAAACACCGGAGCAATGAGCACTTACCGCCAAAGATGGAAAAAAAATAAATTGAAAAGTGGTATCCCACAGATTACCACTTTCATTTCCTCGTGCTGTTTATTTTTAGTGTTTCTCCCTCTCCTCATTACCATCTCCTGCACTCTCAGTGCCTCTAAATCCAAGTGTCCCTCCCTCCCTGCCTCCGTCTCCCCACAGTGCCACTGCTACTACTCCTGCTGCCACTGCTACGCTGCTACAGCTCTACGCTGGAAGAAGTAGGGCAGGCAGCTCCTTAATTACTTCATTAATTTTAATCTGATCCAATTAATTACATTTTCTCAAACTCTCCCTGCTCTTCGTTCTAGTAGGTTGGAAGTTCCCTCGGACGCCAAGTGCCACTGCGGGAGACCTTGCATGTCCTCTGGTGCGAGAGATGGGAAAAAAAAAGTGTGCCGCCCCTCCCCTGCTGAATCAATTATTTTTCTCCCCTGGCAAAACAAAGACCCCCTTTTCCCTTGTTATTCTGTAATTATTCAGCCCGGTGCTCTGTCCAATTTTGTGCCTTGACAGCACTTAAGTAGCTTGTGAGTTTAACCCCTCTCAACCTCCAACAGCACCACCGGCAGCCGGGCGAGTCGGTGCTGCTTCACGGCTCTGCCTTTTGTCAGAACACACCGGGGGGGAAACTTCGCTGCGTGGGCAAAATATTTTAGGACAATCAGCGGGAGATGACTTGAAATTTTGTTGCTCGAGGGCACGCTGCACCGTCACACTGTTAAACTGCTGAGTTATTCCCTGTCATTTTCTAATCAGCCTTAAATTTATTGGTTATACGGGGTAATTATCAGTCCTGACAGTTATTTTTGCATTCATCAGCTGAGCCGCTGGTGAACGCTTGGAGCATATTGATACCGGTGTGATGTGCTGTGGGTTATTAGTGTGTCAGAGGGATTAGGCGGTGTTCAGTGAGCGTGTTCATGTGACGGGGGCACGAGTAGAATAAGTGAAACAACTCTTTAGTTTAAAAACTCTACCTGTGAGCAGAGACTGTGTCAAACGTTTGGACAAGAGAAATCTCCCTAAATAATAATAATAAAAACTTTACAGGGAAGAAAATGGAGGACAGCTCAGGAGGAGCTCGTAGACGGGACGGCTGATGACTCAGAAGACCAAATATGACCATTCTGAAAATGACATGACTGATGTATGTCAGGATATTCAATATTATACTGTCCCTGGGGAGATTTTGATATATTTAGATATATATTGTGTATCTCGATTTAGCCTAAATATTATTTTAAGGCAATATTTTTTAAGATAAATGTAGAACGGATCTGGGATCAACACATCCCGATATCTAAACGACAGAATAGGTCAACGCCTACAAGGCATGATGTTACGTACGAGAGATGAATGATGAGAGTTACGTGGTTAACATCGTTAAACGGTCGCAGTTTGGTCTAGGTACCAAAACTACTTGGCTAGTTTTACATAATAAAACCATCAGCCAAACATCGCCCGTTTTAACCTCATTAAACAATCAAGTTAATCAAGTTATTGTCATTTTTCTGGCTGATCCTGAAGAACGCTGAACAACTGAAGTTGTGGCCGAACAGACCAGAACCACATGACCTCTGAAAAACAAAATGTGGCCACAACATGAGTGTTGGTTTCAGGTCTGTAACAGACGGCACTCGAAATAGAAAAGTGTTTAGTTCACCTGTTGCGATTACGACAACAGGCAGTACCTGGCTGTTGAATCATTCTGCGTACTGACCGCAGCTTCCTGCTTATAATGCAACCAGCATCACTTATCTGCAGTCGATGCTACCAGCCTGAACCGCGCCCACGTTCCCCTTACCCCCTGGTACAGTACTGCATAAGGCAACACGTTACACATGAACAAATGACGGAAAGAAACACAAACAAACACACACTAAGCCTCCTGATCACTCGGTAATTGGAATCCGTGTACCAATCACGTAACCGCCAACTGCTTCAGTGGAGCTACAAACTCTGCACTGCCTCCTCCATCTCCAGCTCCAGGTGTCAGGGGTTACTCTTGTATCCCTCGCTACACTTGTGGTCTGATGGTGTGGAGACATACCAGCAGGTTGGCAAGCTTAGCCTCCAACTTCCCCTGTCATTGGTCCATCAATGCAGCTCCAGTTTATCAGTTCATATACAGCTACTTCAACCCCTCTGTCCGACTGATGCTGGGTGTAGCTGTGAGTTTGGCGTTAGAGAGAGGGTCAAGGTTTATTTATTCATTCAGACAAAGCATATAAAACATGTCCATACAATACAGCAACACACAAAAACATATAAATATATTCCATGTTTCCACATGCCGACAAAAGCAAATATGAAATTGTCAGATGTGCCAGTTACTTGAGAAGATGTCAGCCAAGTCTCCAGGATAAATGTGAGCAGTTGAGGTTTCTGCAAACCACAGATACGTCGGAGGTTAACAGACGTGTCATGTGACGTTCACAGTGTAGCTTATTAACTGACCTTCACACGAGGAGGTGGAGGGGAAGGAGGTGGAGCTATTACAGGCTAGACGGCCGCAGTTTGAGTCTGTGGGGGCATTCACCATAAACATATGTAAAGTTGCAACATAAATAAATGTTGGTTTTGAACTTGAGCCTGAGACATTTTTTCTGGTGATCGGGTTGTAAAATGTCGATCGATGAGGAGCAGCGTCGGAGATCTGATCAGCTCACATCTTTCTAACTCCACAACAAACTTGTAGTCTTCAACGGACGCCGACTTAAGTGACATCACCTGACGACATCTATCAGACTTCACACTCTGGAGACGCTGAAGGCTTTAATGACACTTTTCATGCAGTTTATCTTCAGCTACACAAGGCAAGACCTTCCCATTGTCACTCAGACAAAAACAATTACTTTGAGCTCGAGATAAAACCTGTGAACAGATGAAATTCGACAATTAAAAATACATTCCTACACCCAAAGCACCTGTGGCAGGTCTGCTGCACACTGTCAAAAGTATAAATAGGCCTCGAGGCCCCGGTCTGGATCAGAACCGGCCCTCCTGCTCCCTGACAATCTTCCTCTAATGACACCAGGTACTTTGCATGAATTAGTGCCATCACGAACGCTCAGCTCATTATTCCGCCACATAAGTTTTATGAAGTGAGTGAGTAAACTACCCCTTATATAACACAGTGCAACTAAACATAGCTTAACAGAGGCACTAAATTACTGAGACAAGGAAGCACTCGCTCCAAACAGGCTGGCATTATAAAAGGACCTGGCAACAAATGAGGTGGCGGCGGAGGGAGAAGAGAAGGTTATCTGTTTGAGTAATTGTGTCCTATTTAGATGAGGACAAAAAATTAAGAATGGTGAAGAGAAGGAGCAGCAACCAAGACATTACAAGACAGTGAGTAATATTTTACTGAAGACATTACCATGATTAAAAACTCTCCCTACTGTTGGGGTTCGGTTCAGGAAACTGAAACAAGGTGAGATGAGTCTGACAGTTTGGGAAATATTCACTTTATTTCTTTAAATAAATTGACACCACTCGAACATCTGGACGGTAAAAATGAAGCTTTACCCAGCAGCCAGTTAGCTTAGCTGACCTCAGGATGGTACTAATGGATGAGACGATAACCTATATAACTGATGGAAAAAACAATGAAGTCATGATGTTAAATAACTTCCTCTGAATCTATTGGCACCTCGACAGTGAGCAAGATGAAACCTGTCCGGTCACACAGGTGCAAATGCAGTCGAATGAGCTTCAACTGCAAAATCTAAACCACCTCCAAGAGAAAAACATCAATTTTCTCTTCATTTTGCTTCTGTTTCAAACTGAACAGACGACTCGACAGAGACTGAACTGAAAACTGGACTTAATTGCAAACTAAACTGACGAGGGGACGAGGAGCAGGTGGAGAGATGGGTGGAGAAGCTCAGGTGAAGGGAAAAGATGAAACAACAGGAAAGCTGCAGCTGATTGTTCTCTACAGCGAACAGAGCCGGACTAACGAGGTTGATGCAGGGCAGGTGTGAAGGAAACAGCAGGTGCAGGAGGAAACTGTTCAAACTGCAAAGAGACCACAAAAACCCAGAAAACATAATAAAAAGCAGACAGCAAAGATACAATATTTTAGCCTGCAGTGCAATAAACTTTATGATAATTCGGTTTATTTATTCAGAACTAACCTGCCCTTTAAATTAACCTGTTGAATGTTTCACAGAGGCTCTTGGGAAAAAACGTACATTAACAGAAACAGATTTTTCACGAGGCGACGAGCTGATGTGAGGTTCATAACTGTGGGGGGTGAAAATTTAAAATGTTGTGTTTGTCTTTAGACGCCAAGAGCTTGAAGTCAGATTATAGTACGATGTGTAAACAGTCATGAATCACTGTAATTGCAGATGCTCTTATAATGAAGCGCTGCAGATAACAATGCAAATGTAAGTACGTTACTGAAGAATGATCGGGGGGAGAGTTTGCTGACTCTGGCACACAGGATCGTTCCTTATATTCCAAGTTTGAGATAACGAGACGACAACAGGCGAGTGTCAGTCCGACTAAACAGAGTCACATTACCACCAACATGAGAGGACAGGAAAACACCCGGGAAAGAAACAGCCGATCTTCAGGGATCGGCCTCGCTCTTATCACCACGGTCCATGTGGGCAGGAAGCAAACAGAGAAAAAACCCCAACTCTCAATAAAGCAGACAAAACCCAAACTGTGTGCTCAGACACACACCTGGCTGCTGTTAAAACAAAATGACAAATTGAGAAACGGCTTCTCTTCGAAATTGGTTTAGAAATGGGTTTTTACTTTTTATGCTGATCTCTGCACAGTTTCCCTGAAAAAAGGTAAACGACCCCCGAGGCGATCGATCTGAAACCGATAACATCACTATCACGTGCTGCCAGAGGGCTCTATGAACATGTAAAACGTACACTGTGTTTATGGGATTGAATTTTTCTCCAACTTGTTTTTCATTCTTAATTGATTTAACTAAATGTGGATTAAGAAGAATTCACCTTCCTACCTACAGAGATGTGGATCTGTGTCATTGTGACTTGGACCAGAGCCGACACAAGTCACTGAGACACGATCATTCGTCTGTGTTCATTTTATGTTGTCAGTTTAAATCAGAGGTGCCAACACTTCTTCCCTTGAAGGGCCAAAACTAAAACTTAATGGTACCACGGGCCAAACGCAAACTACTATTGTAATGAGCCTCTCAAGGCTTCCGTAGTGCTACGTTCCCTTATGTGACTGATGTCGTGCACTCAGTGTCGTGCTGCCTGCCGAGCTCACAGTTGAGTCACGTCTGCCTTTTAATATCCAGCAGAACTGACGTCATAAGATGGTTGAAACAGGAGTCATGACGTTGCTCAACAACCCAAACCGGCCTGTGAGCATCAAGAGGACGGCAGTCGGACGTCAGCTGCACTTATTTTCACTTTTAGCCGTTAGCGTTCCTATTTGCAGCGACACACCTGCAGACAAGCTACTCCAGCTCAACATACACTCACTGAGTTGACAGGTAACACATTTTTAATAACAGCCGAGGGGAGCTGTAGTGTGGTGGAGGGGAGAGTAATGCACGGAGACACACTCAGTAAGCACTTTGATTGGTTTCCTCATTCAACATCTACAGTGTGTTGCAACTGTGACACCTTCTCTCCCAGCCTTGATTTTCCAGCCCTGTTAAGACATTTAAACTGGCAGCCGTCAGGTCACAAACCCAGTTTTCTGACAATTAACCTCAGACGCAGTGATGTGCAGAGCAAACAGCAGCTGCAGACGCCTGTTTCACTAACTGACCTGCTTTTTTATTTCTCCCACCGCTGGAGCAACAAGCCACGAGACGAACTTTACAGGAGGAAACCTCGCGTTGTGCGCCGAGCGGAGTGGAAAGCTCCCACAGCTTCTGCCCTCGCATTTCCGTCACGTTCCATTTCCCATTTTATTCAATCATTGTGTCGACCCAGCAGTCAGTCAGCTCCTCTCCCTGCCAGTAACAAATAATGAAAACGTCAGACTCCAGGTAGTTCAGGGATTTCTGCATTCCTTCACACACCGTCGCTGTGACAGTTTTAATGATATTCATGCAGTTATTGGGGGGAAATTATTAAATAAACGCAGACGAGGAAGCGTGTGGGAGAGGGATTATGCATTTCAAATCGTCCTCGGCGCGACGTAATAAGTGTATCCGACACCTTGAGGAGGAAACTGATTGCTTCTGTTCATGTGGGTGATATTTTCCATGTCGACCACAGTGCGAGGAAATAATTACAAAAAACTATCTTCTTCCACACCCAATTGCTTCCTCCGCGTTGCCCTTGTTGAGAAAGTGTGCGTGTCAGCGAGTGTGTACGTCTGAGAGCGAGCGATGCAGCGGACACGTGTGTGATGAGAGAAAGGGATGAAACAGGCGCTGTATTAACACGTCTGCTTTTATTACAGTGAAAGGACCATGTAGTTGTTTCTCTGCCCAAAACATTAAAGGTTCTCAAAGTTAAAGGGTCATTTCACCCAATTACAGAAACATTCTTTCATTTTCTTCGCCCAGATTTTTGAGACATCTGCATCTTTAGTTTTCTGGCTCCTCCACAGCTGAATAGAAGTCAACGTATAATTCTCACTGCGTTCAGAAGGAAAGTAGTTCAAATTAAACTTCACGCTCTGTTATGCTCACTTCACCTCTGCTGTACTGCTGAAGTTTAAAATGATCGCTGGAATAAATGTTGGCTCTCCTGCAAACCACGAATATGTTGCAACTTGGTTCAACTTTTTATTTTTTATCTCGTGGTGACGCTGTGCTTATTGTCTGGTAAGGTTTAGTCACAGAATCCTTTTGGTCGGGTTTGGAAAAGATAATTAAGATAAAATACTTCAGATACCTGTTTTGGTCAACATGGCTTGAAATTCTCCGGAGGTCTCCTCAAAGACATCTTTAAACTTAGATATCGCCTGTAACTCCACCGCCATCTGATGATAACAGTCTGGTAATAAACATGTAGTGTGAACGTGATACGAATTGTTTTTTAGGAATGTTAATATGGTACGAAGCTGCTGACACGTACAAATGAGTTGTTTGCAGAAAAAACCTAGCTGACAGAATGAGAAGACATGTTGGCACTTAATGTTTCTTTACAGTTCAGTTTCCAGTTTTTGTGACACTGTGCTGATGGTCTGGTCACGTTTAGGCACAAAACACTCCCAGGTAAGGCTTCACAAATGTTCCTGTTTTGGCTTATATACAGTAAATACCTGGTTTTGTCGCCACAAACTTTTGTCCCAATGTCTCGTTAAAAACACGCAGTTTTGTGGGTTGAAACAGAAAGTTGACTCTCTCACTCTGCAACCGTCTCACCAAGCCTTCAAAATACAGAAACACGTATTAGTGTTACACCAAATAAGACGATATTGTACTCATTAATATGTTAAATTGACTTTGCATGAACACGTATGTGTCCTTTAATGAACAGACAGATAAATGTACAGTATGTTTTCCTACCTGATGTCAGGCCGCAGTGAGAAATGAACCAGTCACTTATAAAAGTCTATTAACAGAAATCCAGAGCGACTTGTTTTCTTCTCTGCAGGATCCTGAACACACATTAGTGCTGAATAAATACTAAATGAAGAAAAAAAGGAAAAAGTTCTGTGTATTATATGGGTCATCTGCCACTTTGGAAAGCAATAATGAAGTGTAATAATGTACCACGCCATTACAGCTAATTTTGTATTTAGTTCTGCTTTATTGCATCCTTTGTATTAAAGTCATCAATCATAAAGGGCCGGGCTCCTTCTGAAGGTTAGCTGCGTGCGCTCGGGCACTCGGGACGCTTCTTGTCGTTTCTCGTTAACGCCCGCCCACACGCTGCTAACGCTGCTTTAAGTTAAAGTGCGAGTGTGTGTGTAGCCGGCAGTCAGCTGGCCGTGTGTGTGCCGCTGCAGCGCTCTCAGACCAGCCGGACATTAAGTTAAGTACCTTGCTCAGGGGCATCTCATCAGCAGCTCAGTCGATATCATTATCGATCGGTATTATTAAGCCTTCACAGTTGCACTCTTGCAAGAAAGAGGCACACAAATTGAATTCACGGCAAAAGGTAATAGAGCATGTGCTTTCTTAGAGGCATTTTGTGTATGCACTATCATTAGTGAGGACAGGTGTGACATTCAATTATGGTAATCTATTGTTTCTACTCATTTTCTCTTCTTCTTCTTCTTCTTCTTCTTCTTCTTCTTCTTCTTCTTCTTCTTCTTCTTCTTCTTCTTCTTCTTCCCTGCTGAACGTCAGGGGAAGCGAAAACAAAATTCTTGCCCTCAGCAGGATTTAGTTTTCTTTTTTCATTAAGGTGATGTACGTCCGGTGAGCTCAGGTCAGGTTGGACATCTTATTTGTGACTGTGTTGGTCAGAAACATGCAACAAACATGCGAAGCCTCCAGGACAGGATGAGCGAGGTCTCCATCGTGTCCGTACAAAGCGAAAATGTGGCGTTTTGCATGTATCTCTCTGTGACGCTTAATTAGACTGAGCAGGTTGGTTAATTGTTTGGCTGATACGAGGAGAGGAGGAGGAGGAGGACGAGGAGGAGCAGGAGGAGCAGGAGGAAGTGGAGGAGGAGGGGGCACTTGATTCATGACAGGGAGCCGCAAGTTTGAAGGGTGTCGACAGATAAGACTGCAAGGGTAATTAACAGAAAGAGAGAGGGATGATGAGAGAAAGGAGAGAGATGGGAGAGAGAGGGGGAGAACTGCCAAGCAGAATAAATGTCATAAAACTGTCCCAGGATCCTATAATGACTTCAAAAAGAAAGGAGAAAAAAAAGGAGAGCTGGTGTGGAAGGAGGGAGATAAAGAGAGGAAGTGAAAGAGAGCACGAGCAGGAGAGAGGGCAATGATTAAGGGCATAATTCCATTTTATTACACAATGGTGCTGCAGGCCAGGATGCCAACCGGGCAGCAGCGGGGCTGAATCCATGGACAATTAACTTCCACACAAAAAACCCAAAATACAAGCTTTGATTCTTCTCAAGGTCAACACATGTCAAGTGGAAGGAGGTGCAAATAAACACTAAACCCAGAGCAGGAGGTGGGCAGAGGTGGGAGGAGGAGGGCGGAGGAGGGCGGGTAAAGGTTGATTTACTGTCATTTCAAATTCAGTCATTTGTTGTAAAAACAGAAAAGCAAAACAAAGTATTTAGTAAGAGGAGTGTGGAGGAGATGGGCGGAGGAGGGTGGAGGAGGAGATGAGGAGTGAAGCTGCTCTGTAGTCTGGTGGTCCAGCAGCAGACACTTGTGTATGTGTTGTCAGAGGGCAGCAGGCGGGCAGACTGCGGCTGGGTCGGTGCTGTGTTTTAGTATCTTTGGACTCTGTGCAGACGTCTCTCCTCACTGACGTCACTGATGCTCTGTAGATGGTACCAGTCATGTTCTGGTGGTTTTAATCAGCCGCTGTGGAGCCGTGCTGTCCTGAACTTTTTGAGTTTTTCTGTAAAAAGTAGAGCCACAGAATACTGTGCTTTGTTTGTGTGGTGTTGTGTGTTATATGATAGTACAGGTAAGGAAAGAGGGGATGGGGAGAGAGAGGAGACAAATTGAAGCAAATGGCCTCATTTAGGATCGAACCTGTGCTGCTTTAAAACAGGACACAGTCTCAGAACAAGCAGGGGAGCTACTGGAGTTCACCATTTTAGTTTTCCAGTATGGTTTCTGTGTCAACATCCCAGAAGTGACGTATGATATAAGCTGGTTTTGTTAATTGTTAAACTGTGATTGACTTATTTAGAGATTATTTGGTTGGTGTGTGGAGGGCCTTGTCGGGCCTTTTAAGAAGAGAAGAGAGAGTACATCATTAAATTAATAAAACTATATTAAATCTGTGCTTGACAAGGCCGAGATTGAAGCTGCCAGTGGGTGTGACTAACCAGAAGTCTTAGTTTAAGCCTGGGGTTGAACAGAAGCTGTTATATTTCTTGACTGAGCTTCAGATCAATTCTTTTTTAAAAATAAAATTCAGTCAGCTACTCAGTGAGGTTTTCCTTCATCACAAGTACAGACACTGACACATTTTACTCAGATATTTGCGTTTATAAAAAGTACATCATTTGTACCAGAAACCCGATTCCACTCGGTACTTGCTCAACCCGAGTTATCAGTGCATTAATGAACCATCTCTTCTTTTTATTTTGCCTGATGTCTGGAGTCTTTCTCCAGCAGTACCTCCATCCCTTCTACATACAGACCAGACAACCCTGTCAGGAGGGGAGCACAGCCTGTGTGATGCCTTTGAAGCAAAACCCGGAGCTCAATCGCTGCTCATGAAGCTCAAATGCTCTGAGCACAACTGGTAAGAAATCCTGAACTCAGATGAACAATATCAACATGTTGATGAAATCCTCAGTGGAAACACGCTCATGGTCAGGATGTGTCTGTGTGAGGAGGCTCAGTATGGGCTGCTGGCATGTTGATGAGGCCTTGATGAAAACGTACTGACTAAATACCAGAAACAAAACCCTCCCAAGGATTCACACCAGTTTCTCACAACAATGATAAGAGAGAGGAAGGAGACGTGCACTCAGACACTGAGAACAGACATCTGGATCAACAGCGAGGCCTTCAGCAGAACTCTTATCAAAAACAGCCCAAAACAAGAAGTGCAGAGATCAGAGCGCCGCCTCGTCTCCCTTTGATACACCTCGTCGTCTGTCCCCGGGGGAGACGCATGAAGAGGGGTGTGCTGACACTGAAGCTGCAGTTAACCAGCACAGTGTCTGTTGTCTTTGGCTTGTGTTCTGATCTTTGACCCAGACTCCCTCAGTTCACACAGGCTCATGGGATTCAGGAGGATGGCGTCTGACCCCGAACACAAAAGAAGGGGCGGCACATTCCACCGTCAAGGTCAAGCGACCGCCGCTATTTGCGTCGACTTTTTATCGCTCCGTCTGCCGACCGGTCTTCAGTCTCATCTCTCTGTAAAGTGCAGGCTTCAGACGGAGTGACCCAGGACCTTTCATTTCAATAGCTCGTTCTCACTATATGAGCATTCACATAACCTGGACCCTTTCATTACTGTGGGCTTTCCCTTCATGACTTTAAATTCTTTGTTTTTCCTGTCTGTCTTCCTCTGTGGGGAGGCGATGCTTTGACCTAAAACCCTTCATTACCACAGACCTCTCTCCTTCACTCCTCTTTCTGAATCTCTCTTTTCTCCTTTCATCATTTTCCAAAGAGACTTCGGACTAATCTCTCTTCCTCTTTTTTCATTCGCACTTTCCTTTGTGGCATCTAATCAATCAATTCCTGCTCTCCTCTTCCCTCGAACCGTTTCTTTCCCATCGTGGATTCTCTCTGTGGGAGCAGATCGTCTGTTTGGAAGTCAGCAGCCAGGTCTTCCTGGAAAAACAAGCCAGGTTTGGGTTTTCTGTGCAACGCAGACAAAGCTACCGACAGACACAGCTGGACGCAGGTGCCAACAGCCATCATGAGAACAAATGGGTGCATGTAGTGTATTATGGCATCAGTACAAAGTGCTGGAAGAAAACTGTGGGAAACAGATTAAAATGTAACAGAGAGAGAAAGAGTCAATCTGTGGTCCACACGAAGACATATTCAGTGTTCTGTGTGAATACAGAAACATCAGTGTTACTTTATATGATGTTTGTTTTACAGGACTGTCTCCTACATGTTATCAGGCCTGTGTGTGCCAGGCTTTCAGCTGTGTGTGTCCTTGTGCAGCAACATGTGTCGCATGTATATCAGCCGACGTGCGGCGCAAACACCGAGGCTGCGTCTGAATGAAGCCGGTCAGAGGGCAGGAAGTGTGGCATGTGTTTGAGACGTGAGGCAGACGGCAACATGAGACGACCAGGTCACGCTGGCTCTTAATGTTCCAGGTGCTTTGGATGGACGACGGCAGAGTGGTGTGTTTGGTTCATACACTGTCTGATAGTTGGAAGGACTCTTGTGCATCCTGTCAGAGGAGTTTGAGCTGGATGATGAAGCGATCAGTCTTTCTCTGACCTGTCTTCGAGAGAGTGTGGAGTCTCTCTCCCAAGAATCTGTCCCCGTCTGTCCGGGACTGTTTCCAGCCGAGTCGCCAGAATAAAATGTTTGCGTTTAACGTCTCTGCAAACCGTGGATACGTTCACATTTATACGACAGCCGTCATATCACGCTGTCATTACATGTACACGGAGCTGACTGTCATGTCGGGAGGTGGAAGGGACGGTGACTGCAGGTCCCCACGTCTGAAAATGTATAAGCACCATGATCTTTTCCTAAACCTAACCAGGTTTCTGTGAGTAAAGCTAACCAGAGCATAAGCAAAGTGGGTGGTGACAAATATCTGGAAAACCTTCAACTGTTTTGCTGCTTTTCTTTGACCTTCACATCCAAATAGTTTAAGTTTCACAACAAATGAAATAATAATAATATTTGACTTGTTTTCAGCGCTTACACAGACATTTATCATGTTCTGTCCCACAAATCCTTTGAGTCACAGGCGGCTCGTCCTCGTATCATTTCTCTCTGACATATTCAAAACTGATCCACTGACAAGAAGTGCTGGAAATGGCTGCTGTCCGTCTTTGTTGATGTTGTTAATCTCACTGACAAATACTTTGCATTTCCTGCGACTGCTACACCGTTAAAGCCGTCCTGCGTTCGTCCAGTTGAAGCAGCAGCAGCAGGACGCGTTGTGTTAACATGAGCAGTGACGTGATGCTGATATGTTGTGGTTTCTTTCTTGTGACAAATGTACTTACTGTAAGTAGTAGTAATGTAATCAGATTACACGCTGCGTTGTTTCCTGTCAATCTCTATGAATATTTCAATCAGGTAGGAGCCAGTAACAATAAAATGTGCAGTGCAGAGAGAATATTACAGCGTAAATACAATGAATGGCTTCTGCTGACAGTCCACCATAAATACAAGCATTTGAGTTGATGAAAATATTAAGGATTATGAATTTAAGGTGAGGGAAACACTCGTCTCTCCACATCCTCTCGATGCAACACTACAACCTGCACTGACTGAATATCGGCGACAGACATTATTCACGACCTGC
>NC_140187.1:1168491-1203491 GCF_965226575.1 Pagrus pagrus | reverse complement strand
AACTGCTCCTGTGTGAGAAGTAGGTCAAACTAAAACTCAGTGTGACTTTTATAAACACAGACAGAAGGAAGCTGCTTCGACACGAGCAGACGAGCAGACAGTTAACCTGCTGAACCGCAAAGACAGCCGATGCACGTTCATCACGTCGTTTTAGTCTTTAATGTGTGAATGCTGTGCTGCTGCAAAGTTTTCTCTTTCTAAGACTCCGACACTCTGATCCAGACACACCTCTTGCTTCTACCCCTGTTTTGTGCAGTCAAGTCTCGGTGCCGTGTCCTGGTTCTGGTTGGGGTGGAGGGGTAGAAGTGTTTGGCCCTTCAGTGTATTATGGAAACAGTTGCTACTAATTTGCTAACGTTATAATACATATTGTTATTGCTAACTTGCACATGACAGTCCCACATTTTGACAATATTCAAGTGACTGACTTATTTGTGATAATACCAGGATTGCCATGGTAACACAAGAGAAATCACCACAGCTGAGACGGACATATTGGAAATGTCCAGTTGAGTCTGTTTACTTTAACGCCATCATCGACTATCGATGACGTCTGAGGGTCGTGCAGCGTTGTCCCTCCCTGTAACTCACAACAGCTCTTTATTTTATTCAGCAGCAAACACTTCTTCATCAGGACATTATTTTGTTGATGACAGCAGGAAACCCTGTAGAGCAATTTCAAGGGGTAACCTGTGGTTTGTCTGATGATAAATAACAGGATGTAACCCTGTCTGTGTGGCTCTCTGGTGACAGACTACATCAGCAAAAAGTCTTTTAAACATCCAGACAGCAAATAATTTTTCTTTTGGTTTGTTCGACCGTTCTTTGTTTTCTTGACTTGTCGACTGTGGCATCTTATTCCAGCATGTTATGATCAAACAGTCTCTAAAATAGGTGTTAGTGGAGGTGAGGATGGATTTGTTCATGCTGGTTTTTGCATGAAAATTAATCCGAAAGCTGAAAATTCGAAGCACTTGTTAAAAAGCAGCCTGAATATTCAGGGAGTTGGCCTCATGTTCATCACCAACTGAGCAGCTCTCACAAACTCGATTACAGAAAAAAATTAACTTGAACTCTTCTGAAATAGATTTTCTTCAAGAATGAAATCAGATTCATGTCAGTCGTGTGGGAAAGTAAAATAAAAGGTTGTCACTGGAACACGTCTTGTTCTCAGCGAGGGCCTGATGAACAGGTTTTCTCCTGATGCTCGTGCTCGGGGATGAATGATGATTTGATGTCGTGTTGCCAAACAGCAGCTTCTAACAACAGATCAATCAGACAGGAGGAGTGACTCACTCTGCACCGATTCATCTGCCAGGTACCACCCAGACAAGGTGTGTGAGTCTGACCCCACTCACACATGTTCATGCCTGTGTGTGTGTGTGTGTGTGCATGCAAACACCTGCTGTCCTACATTGGTGCAGGCCCGTGCATGTGTATGTGCTGCGTGCACGGTTTGGCGCACACACTCTTGCCGCCGTGCATGTTCTTCTTTGTGAGAGCGGAGGAAGAATGGCTGAGCGGGAGGATTTGGGGGTATTGGACGACCTAATACAATGAAAAGCCACTTTGCCTTTTGTTTGCTTTGCATGACAGGAGACAAAGCTCGCCACAAGTGGGGCTTAACATTCCATTTGGCTGAAGGAGAGGAAGGCAGCTGGCACCGCGCAAAGGCCACGCTGTGGATCTGTGGACGCACCAAAAGGCCGGGATTGGGTTTCTGAGGCCAGGAGGAATGCATGGGAAACAATCTGGGAGGAGAGGGTGGTGTGGGGGGGCACTGGTGCTGTGGGGGGTACTGGTGCTGTGGGGGGGCACTGGTGCTGTGGGGGGCACTGGTGCTGTGGGGGGTACTGATGCCGTGGGGGGGCCGGCTGCTGAGCTGTTGGAGAGCCAGTTTGTTCTGAACCCCAAAACAACATATGTTGTACAAATGTAACAAACAGGGGCTGGACAAAATAATGTGAACACAGTGACATCATTTAAATGCAGGTAACAATAACTTGCAAACAGTGATGGAGTGTAATAAAGTACATTTACTAAATTAATGCACTTAAGTACAATTTTTGGATGTTTGTACTTTGGTGTTTCCATTTTCTTCTACTTTACACTTTTACTCCACTTCAGTTATTTGATTTTACTGAAGTTACTTTGCAGATCGCAGCTGAATCAGAGCTGAATTTGCATTTATTACTTAATTCATTTTAATCAACAATCAGATAAAAATATCCCACTGATTTTATAATCGTCTGAACAATGCTGAATATCAGATCAGGCTGACAATCAGTCGAGTTTACAGCATGTAAATATGTGTATAATTGTAATATTCAAAGCTTTCACTTTCACAAGAGTCTTATTTTAGCACAATATCTTTACTTTTACTAAAGTGTGACTTCATGGCATTTGAGCATGTGTCATTTGAAGTTGTGTTAGAGTTGTGGTACTTGTTCACATATCTGAGATACGAGCTTGATTTCATTCACCTCTATTCAGATATTCAAAACAAGCCTTCGACTGTCTCACGGACTTGATATTTAGTTTACCTCAGACTGTTCGTTCCTTCAAGTCCAGATAGTAAAGTCTTAAATAAGTCAAGTCTGAAAGTTATCAAGTCCACACAGAGTATTAAAAATATGTTGCGATATAAAGTATAAAGTCAGGTGAAGTCTCGTAGTCCACAAACATTTCTGGAGCTTCACAGTAAAACAGAGTTGCAGCGTTCTGCTAAACAACTGAAGCAGCTGGAGATGATTTAAACATCAGATGTCTCCATGCAGCTCGTCTGCTGTGATCACAGAGATCACAACCTGATCTGAGGAGATGATGTTTAACCCTTTATTAAGATGAAGTCTTCATGGAGCTGCTGAGCTAACAGTGTTAGCGTGCAGCCTGTCTGAAGCGGGTATATGAGCTTCTTGAAGCTTGGACTTCACTGGACGAGCTGTATGGTGCCATCATATATTATTGGTTGTTTTTTATGCAGTAGGTAATAACCAAATTTAATTTTCGGGTGAACTGTTCCTTTAAGACTCTCTAGTCTACAGATGGAGCCATCACACTTCAACCCATAGAAATGTCCCTTACATACAACTAATACGTAATAAACTTAATGTTGAGTGGAAGATATTTTTAATTAACACAAGAAGAAACCGGTTGATGTCAAAAACATTTTCACACAATTTATTTTACTTGTTTTCTACAAAATTAGAGATTAGTTAGAGAACTTTTTTCTCCTGTTTTGACACTGACAACACATTTCATACAGAAGAAGTCGGCTGTGACTTGAAGCACGACACGTGATGTGTTTCAGTGTTTTATTAACCTTTAATCTTTGCAGACAAACACAACACAGGCAGCAGATACGTGTTCGTGTTCGGCACAAAGTTGGTCGTATATGAATGTAATTTCCAGAACACGAGGTCGGTGCATCACTGTCACGGTTTGTGAGATCGTTTTCTCGTCACATTCACGTTTGACTGATGCTCCTGCAGCTTGAGCTCCTTTAATATTTGTTCGTCTCATGTGGTTCGATGTGACATATTGTGTGTGTGTGTGTGTGTGTGTGTGTGTGTGTGTGTGTGTGTGAGACGAGCGTCGCCTGCTGTGGCTCCCATCACAGCCACAGAGTCAGATTAATGGACCTCAGTCTTTTGTGTTGAGGCTGAGGAATGTGCTCCCATTTCTCACACGTAAACACAAACACACACACACACAGACACACACACACACACACACACACACACACACACACACACACACAGAGTTTCACACAGGGACACACAGAGCCGTTAAGCGCACACCTCTGTTGTCGAGCTCCTCCCACACTGGCAGCTCCAATCTAATTGGTCCATCTCCTCTCAGCGCCTTTAGGATGTATGTATGTGACACACACACACACACACACACACACACACGGTGTAATGGCCATGACAGACCACAGGTGGCGTTTCAGTTGAATCTCGAACATTTCAGTGAAAAGATTAAAGGTGATGAAGGGTCTCAGTTCTGAGTGCTGTATCGTAGGCAACTGGACTTTCCCGTCTCATCCAAGAGGCTTCGTCGGTTCACTTCAGAACTACGATGTAACACTTAGACGAGCGAAATAAAGAGATACAAAATAAGACAAACAAAACGAGAATGAGAGAGTGCTTCCTGTCGACTGACTGAGGCCCAGGAAGGAGAGGGAAGAAAACAAATTAGCTGAGAGAAAAGCAGAGGATAAAGACGGACCCCATGTTGATTAGCTTGAACCAGCTTGAATACCAATGAATGCAGCAATGGATTAGTATTGCACATGTAAATCTTCAGAAAACCCTCTGAAAGCTTCTCTCTCCTCTTATCTGAGCTGCAGGAGGCTCAATCTACATGCTAGCACTCTACATGCTAACACTCTACATGCTAACACTCTGTCCTCCCCGTGTCTGGTTGACGTCGACATGCGGACGCAGACGAGCACTCGGTACATGTCATGTGCACAGCAGAGTCAGAGGAGGAGAGGGAACAGAAGGTGTCTGTGATTAACTTTGTGCAACGTGAAGAATGAAATGAGTCCTGCTCTCGTCACTTTCTCGTGCACACTGTCAGTGGGACCAGGAGGGGATACCCCACATTGATCAGCTCAGTGCAACATGAATACAAATGGAGGATTAAAGGCTCAGCTTAGGGCCTGTGAATCTCCTCTCTCAGCGGCAGCGTTATTAGTCTACATGCCAACATGGCTGCTCTGGATCAGGTATCAGGGGGCTATTATTATAGATTCTGCTTCACTTTTCCACTCATATACATGCAGCTTTTATTATGTCGGATTTAGTAGAAAGTAGAGTTGATTTGTTTCATTATTTTCAGCCTGTTCTCACTTGCAACACGTCTAATATGGCGGCTTGGTCAGTGTCACAGTGCTTCAAACTACTGTATGAGGCTGTAGATGCCTCTCTGGTGTAGTGGTGTGAAGGGCAAGAAACTTCCACACCGGGACACGGTTGGGTTTGTTGGGTCGGTCAAACACAGGACTTTCACCCCGGAGACCTGAGTTCAAGTCTTGTGTGTAACAGAAAGATGCGTCTGTGCTGAACATACAGGCTCAACTGTTCATCTCTAAAGGACTACTTCAAAAACCTTAATACCTTTTTATTGTCATTCTTGGGCCGAAGACATTTTGCCCCATTTACCTGGAATAATTAACAGAGAAGACTGAAACCTGATATATTGAAATTCAAATTGATTTTAGGTGTGACTGTTTAACAGCTGATGTTGTATCTGTACTGAGGTGCACTGTACACTTACAAATAAGATCTTGTAGCAATTTTAAGTGAAACCGTGATCTTTAATTACCTAAACAAGTAGTTTGGTTCCTGAAACTCGAACAGTCCAAAAGTCTTTATAAGTGAAACAAATGTTTTTTCCTCAAGCTTTATTTTGAAAAGTATAATCAGGCGCTGCACGAGTAAAACTGACACCGAGGGGTACAGTAGGTAGAACGTTATAGTTCATGTATATGTTGGTCTGCTGTGAGCATCTTGACTAATGAATATATATTAATGACTATTGCTCACTTAACACATAACGCTGCTGCTAAAACACAGTAAAGGCTGTTTAAATCATAGAAAAACTCACCTGTAGCAGACGGTCTCAGGGGCGATGCTACACTGTGAGACACTGAAACTCTTCTGAAAACATTTTCATATTAATGTCTCAAATCTCAACGACCTTTTTTCTGAGTTTGTTCACACATATGAGTGTTCAACAGTCAGAGTCACCAAACTGCTTCTAACGGCGCAAACTAGACCGAAATCCAATTTCATCTTTGTCACCTCCTCTTCAGGAGGTGCGTGTTGGTGAGATTGAGGTGAATATACTCTGTGTTTACCTGCAATCTGGGTGAAGGAGCCCTTTAAACAATCCAACGTCTTCTGTCAAACATGAATAAGAATGGAGACAGACAGAGAGACAGGCAGACAGAGAGACAGACAGACAGGCAGACAGAGAGACAGACAGAGAGACAGACAGGCGGACAGACAGAGAGACAGACAGACAGACAGACAGACAGACAGAGAGACAGACAGAGAGACAGACAGACAGAGAGACAGACAGACAGACAGAGGGAATGAGCCACAGAGAGAGATAAAAACACAAACAGACGTCAGTGAGAAAAACATTTTAAAATAACCAATAAACAGGCTGAGAGACTGAGTGAACGACGAACCTTTGCAGGTATAATTAGAGTCCATTGATTGCAGAGCACTCTAGCACTCTCCCAAATGGCTCCGACTACAATCCATCTATTATTCTGATTCATATGCTGATATATTGTGGAGAGCAACACCAGCTTCTCACATTTCCTGTTTGTGCTCACAGAGCACCGTCATTTACATCTTGATTTCTGAGAGGGGAAGCTGCACACACACACACACACACACACACACACGCACACGCACGCACACACACACACACACACACACACACACACACACACACACACACACACACACACACACACACACACACACGTGATCACAAAATGCAAATCAGTTTTAAGTGTAATAGTTCAATTACACATAGAAAATATTGTATTTGCTGTGTGTATGTATGTAGGCGGATAGAAAAACGTTTTTCCATCACTTAGGGAAGTTAAACATGTTCATCTTTCCAGCCTTGAAACATCTGCTGTGAGTTAACGAGTCTGATTGTCTGTCCGTCGGGGTTGATGCAGTCACCTCCTGCTTCCTGAGCTGTGCTCCTTACTTCCACCTTCAACTCTGTATTTTAGGTTTGTGAGGCTCCTTACCGCCCTCAGTATCACGTTACATGTCTTTCCAACTATCAAAGATGGTTTCACTTAACCTTGAAGATGATAATCTAATCATAACCAATTTACTGGTATTTGCCGTAACCCTTATTCACAAGATGAACATATTACTGCAGCCAACAAGGCTGCCAAAAGGCCGTCCACAGTTCGAGTCCCTGGAGATATTTCCAATCTGTTTTTGTTGCGACCAAAACAGCTATTTTTTCACGAGAAGTCGGACCATCTCCATGTGTGATGGTGGCCACCAAACCAGGCCTTTTAAGCCAAAGATAACCATTTCCTAAACCTAACTGAGTGGTTACTGTGCCTAAACCTAACCTGAGCATGAGCACAGCGCCTTGACAAGAGAGATATAGAAAATGCAACCTCAACAAATGTGAAGCTGCAACATAAAGAAACTTTCAGTTCATCTGTAGTTTTGCAGAAACACACTTTATTCTGGTGGTTGGGTTGTTTTTTTTTAGTTGGGCTTTTGGGAATAAACTCAACCTTTATTGGTAAATGTGAACAACAACAATATGAACAAATGCTGCATTTGAATTATTAAAATATTGAATAAAAAATCAGTGCAGACGTGCAGCAGAATTGTTCTGTCTCAGCCACATATGCACGTTATCTGACACACACATCCATTGTCTCTCACAAACCTCCTCACAATCAGGATCCAGTGTCTCGCTGGTGTTAAGCCACAACAGCCTCGCTGCACCTGTTTCTATTGTAGCGCAGCACTGTTAGCCCAGCTGTTCGTGTCTGTGCCATCACTTCTCTGTCTGTCGGAGAGACAAATGCATTCCTCACCACGCCGTTAGAAAAAAATGTGGCAATTATACTAATACCCTGATATAAATAATCTGCAGTTGAACAAGAGAACGCAGAACACAGATGTTCAGAGACAGAGCGATAGAAAGAAACAAAAGGCTGAAAGAGGATGATTGACAGCCAGACAGATCAGGAGGGAAAAGGAGGTAAAGTAGAAAGATGAGACTGTTTTAAATAGAAAACTGACAGCATCTGTTCTGCTGCATAAAACAACATATGTATGAATTTCTGATATGTGACATTATGTGGACCTGAAGATAGTAACTGTCGTCTCTCAGACGTAAAAGGTGAAAGTAGCACTATTCTGTCACAATAACACAAAACATCTTCGTTAGATACCTGCGGTGGATGGTTGGGTGTAAACAGTGTCTTATATTAACACTTCAGCTGTGGATGCTTTTAAACATGACCATGATCTCGCCTTACACTTCACCAAATCTTCAAAATAGAAGTGGCAGACCAGAAAACGCTCATATGAATTATTAGAAGAAGGAAGGTCAATGACAGGTGACCTGTTTTGATGACTTTCAAAAGGTAGAAGGACACCAGAGAAGCTTGTTTACACCAGTTTTCCAGATACTGTGCAGTGGAAAAGATGTGCTGGTAGCTTGTGTCATGGTCAAAGGGGAGCTGGCGAGTGGCTTCGGTGGAGTCACAGAAAAAAAAGGAGTATTAAAAAACTGAGTTCTGGAAGATGTCTGAAAACACATACATTTTTTAAACGGTGCTTTTCTTTTGATGTTTTTCAGTTAATTTGGAGGAAGATGAAAAAGTTTGAAGAACCAAGATCTGACTGTTTTACTCTTTATACTCTTTCTACTAAACTTCAGATCGTCAAATATAACTCCAAGATCCCGAGCAGTCTGTTCAGAGTCATTTGAAACCACCAAGATTAGCACCAACATAGCTGGTGGTTTTGGGGGACCGAACAGGATGACATCAGACCTACCATCTTTAAATTTAAGGACATTTTGAAACATCCAGGATTTATTGTCAAAGGGGCAAAAAATGAGTTTTGCAAGGCTGCTGGGATCACTGGGTTTCAATGGCATGTATAGCTGAGTGTCATCAGCATACAAACGGTACGCACATCATGATTCAGGATAACTCGGGCAACAGGCAGCTTGTATATGTAAAACAAAAGTGGGCCAAGAACAGAACCAACAACTGGGCTGTCAATAGTTAAAGTTGGAGAGGAGTGATCATCACTCTTGAGGTAAGCGACGTAGGAGGATACTTGGTCGAATATATCAAAGGCAGCACTTACTCTAGAGAACTGAAATCGAGTAGCAGGTGGTGGTTGGTGACCTTCGTACCATGAAATGCTCCAAAAACCAGACTGGGAAAAAAGTCTAAAGTCAGTGATCCTGAGTGCAAAATGTGCAAATCCAGTCAGCCTCCAGCAGGACTGTTAACCAAGCAGCTACAATCTAAAAGTAGTGCATGACCACATTTATAACCTTGTTGAAGCACAGTTTCAAGTAATCTAAGTTTTCTGAATACACAAGGTAAGAGAGATCAGAGAGTGCACAACAAAGAAAGGGAGGGAATGTTGACTTTGAATTGGCAGAGACAGTGTAATAAAGCCGGTGCAGACCAGAGTGCATGAGAAGGATTTTGTTTGGCAGAATAAAGCTGGAGAGGCTGAGCGTGAAATGTGTCTTGTTTGGTAACCATCCACGCTTCACGCACCGAGGAACCGCTCTACCGCAGCGGGTGGCAACCTTTTCTACTGGTGACCATTAAAGTTTATCACATGATCCAATCAGACACCATGTGAGAATCTAACACAAGATTTGCAGTCGTAGAGTGAATCATTTGGAGCAGGATGTGATCCAGTGCCGAAAGTACAAGTCTACAAGTATCTCATAAATCCTGACATGTTCAGAATGATGTTATAAAGAAAATATCTTTTCCTATGACGGCTCAGAAACTCCCTCATCAACCGTATTGCTGGAATTAATGTTGGCAAAGTATGTTTCTGCACACCATAGATATGTTGTGACAGTGTTGTGCTTAGGTTTAGGCACAAAACCCACTCGGTCAGTGGTTTCATGCTTAACATGTTGAAACAGCATCTCAAACAGTGGTCTCTGGCTCTATCACCTAACCACACCGCCACGTCCATCCCCTCCACCTCCCGACATGTAAGTCAGCTCGTATGTAACGTGAACGTGATGTAACACGTGTTGTTCAAATGTATCCGCAGTTTAGTTTACAGTATATTAAGTGTAAACATGTGAAAGACTGTTATTAAAGCAGCTTTACTGAAGTCTTGTTGTTTTATTATTACCCATGAAAAAAAGTGGCTAACATCACGGTGACTCATGGGCCTTGACTTCCTTCTGAAGGGTCTTATTTAAAGTGTACATGAAGAGAGAGCGACCGGCGTCAGGGTGACTCACAGTTCAGGGCCACATCACAACCAGTGGATGTTTCAAACCCTCCTACTGGAGCCGCAGTCGACAGTCTGAAGGACGGAGAACTCATTTAAAGACATTTTGAAGAAGACTTAGAGAGAAGAGTGTTTCTCTGGTCCCTCACCACCTGCCTCTCCTCCTTCTGCTTCGTCTCTCTTTTGCTCACTCGCTCGTTCTCTCGCTGCCTGTCGCCCCGTCTAGAGAGGAAGAGTCAACATTTTCCCTCGTCTACGAGCCGGCGTACAGGGTGACAGAAAGGCTGACACACCATCTACAGTATCTTGACACTCCCTGTCTCTGTTTTCCTGCATGTCAGCAGATCTTCTGTTCCCCCTCCGCCGCCTTCCTCTCCATAACAGCGTATAATCAAAGTCTGAGACACTGATTCCTACTTATCAGCCTCACATGGAGGACGTCTTTGTTTGATACAAGCGAGAAAGCAGAAGTTGTCAGAGGACATACTGTGCTTCTTCTTTTTATTTTGTCATATTGCATTGAAGCTACTTTATATACAAACACCACTATGTCCACTCACTTCTGTAAATTAATGTAATATTTGCTGTCTTGTTTTTCCAGCTTTTGTTTTGAAAAATGCCAAACTGTGTAAATATATCTGATATTTGCTGACTTACTTACTTACTTACTTGCTTACTAGGCCTTTACTGTAATTCAAACAAACAAATGACAAGAAATCAGATCTTCACTGCAGCTACTCTGAGCAGAATGAACACAGGTGTAATTAAACACATTAAGAAATGTAAGAGGAGGCAAGGCCAATTTATTTATAAAGCACACGTCATATCCACAGAATATCCAGAGGACTTTATAGATTACAAAGCCAACAGCACAAGAAAGAAATTATAAAAACAATAACAGCAGAAACGCCTTCAGAGTGAAACAATAAAAGCAAACAGCAAAAGCACAACGACAAAAAGCCAGAGATCTCCTCCGCTGTCGTCTGCAGCAGCTGCATGAATCCAGTCTAATCACAGCCGGTGCAATAACAGCCTATAGTTTCAGAATAAAGTCACACACAAGCATTTCAACATAAAGTGAATCCTCGCTGAACCACAATACGAGCAGGCGGTTTCACGTTTTCAATCCTTGTGGTCCATGTTTCATAATCCGTCCTCTCACACTGTTGTTTTTTTTCTTTTGTTGTTGCTGCAAATCAGTGCACATGCATCCTGCATTGTTTGGAGCACGTCATCCCGAGTCACGTGCATGATGTTGTAGTGTGTGACCTGCTGTCGCTGATCAGTCACATAGTGTGAGAACCACAACAACCGTGAGACTCCTGATTACAAGAAGGTTGTGTTCAAGCCATTAATCTACAACGTAGATGTGAAAGGACAGAAATGTCGCAGGCCTGAAGGGATCACTGGGGTGTTGCAGACTGAGAGTGAGGTTTATAGGGAACCGATCTAAACGCTGATGGTGTCGTTATTCTACAGAAATGACACTGTGCCATCGACATTTACTTCATAATGACAAAAAACTCGTCTTCGGTCAGTTTAAGTGAAAAGCCTTTGCATTTCTTCCATCACGGTAAATAACAGTTCTGAAAGTTCAAACACAAATGACATTTTATTATGTTAGTGTCCACAGAGCTGCAGAGAAAGAAACAGAATGCAGCTAAATGTTAATTTGAAAATGTCAGATTTGCATCTAATAAAAGGAACAAAATAATATTCCAGCTGCAGTCTGGTCGTAATTTATCATTTAACATCATTATCATCGTCAAATCTGTGGGTGTTTACACTTATACACACACATCTGTTCAACATCTCAGACTAATCTGACTCTTCGCTGGTGGATGACGTGTCGGGAGAACAGGAGAGAAGAGGAGCTCTGACATGTTTTTAATGGGGAAGAAGTGAATGTGAGAAAAGTTGAGTAAGACAGAGACGAGAGGAAAAGAGGAAATGAAATGTGAGAGAGGAGAGGTGATGAGGGAAGTGGGGTGGAGCAGAAGAGAAGAGGCAGGGAGAGCAAGTCTATTGACGTTAATCTCTACATGAAAACCACAATGATCTGTAATTTCTGAGATGTACGGTCATCATTTATCGGATCAGACGTCTTTTCTTAAACCTTAATAATATGTCACACTTTCACGATACGGCTTTCAAATCAGCTACAGATGAGAGAGGCAGAGAAGTGAGGTGGGGAGAGGAAATGAAAAGATAGGGAGGGAGATGAGGTGGAGGATAGCAGAAAGCAGCAATATGACAGAGAAAACAATGGAAGTGCAGGCAATCGGAAAGTAAAGAGGAATGAAAGATACGAGCCTGCTGCGCCGTACAGAGTATAACTGTGAGTAAACAAGCAGAGTGACGTCAACTCCAGGCTTCATCTCACAAAACAGATTAAAAAATACATTATTTTACATGTTACAGTTGTGTTTTCTCCTCCTGATGTTGGAAGTCTTGGTGTTGTTGCTAAACTCCACATGTGGAACGTGCGAGGACGGTAAGCGGCCGTGTTTTCATCACAAACACTGTGCTGCCACGTTCGACTCAAGGCGACAGACGACAGAGGAGGAGAGGTGAGGGAGTAAATGCAAGAATGTGAGACTGAGGAGGAGGAGGAGAGCGAAGATGTTTGTGGTCGCAGAGATACGGAGAGCACACCGAGTTATGAACGGTTTGTTTTGTGTTGGCAAGGTCAGCGAGGAGATATTCAGGTTGAGATGCCCTGATTGAGACACACAGTGGAGCATACCTACACATTTCAGGGATGTTTTTATGGCACCAAAAATCTTTAGCAATTAATTTCAGACACTCTATTTTAGCAGAGTGCAGCTTTTGTGCAGCTTAAGATCGACAGGCGCATATGAAAAGACCGAAGGCCGAGAAAATCAGGAAAAAGACTCGCAGACTTGCAGTGAAGTTTAATGACAACAACGTTTGGGTACTTAGATCGTCCTAAGGGGTTGTGGACTCGTGTGGCCCAGTCAGGCCCTCAAAATCCCATCAAACACACCCGGACCAACAAGTCTGAATGAAAACCATTTAATAAAAAATCATAACAAGTTAAGAACAGGAGAAGTTCATATATCAGTCAATACGCATATGTTGACAATAGAAAGAGCGTGTTTGAAGGGATTTGGAGGGACGTCTGTCTGCAGTGTGGCCTGATCGGGCCACGCGTGTCCACAACCCTGCAGACAGCCTCCCCCATGGTCTGTCAGATCACTTGATTAAGGTCTAAGTACTGAAACGTTGTTGTCATTAAACTTAATTGCAAGTGAAGTGGACAATGTGCGGGAGTCTTTTCCCAGACGCTCTACTTTAACAGTTGAAGGTCTCATCTACTTTTAAAATTCTGTCACACTAACGTTCAATACACCGATTCCATTTAAAAGGAAGTCGATGCACTAAACAGCTGATGCAGAGTCTCGCTGTTATCTCATTAATTAAAGCTGCTGCGTCTGAATCAGCAGGATACTTATGTTCGCTGCAGACATCGTGATACTGTATGATCGACACTGATACTGTGTGAGCAGGTTTCCTCTCCGTTTCAGGGACATCTAGTCAGAAGGTTCAACAGATGATAGCTTAATGGCAAACACTTGAGTTAATTATATGACAGCAGTGAATGATGGGAGTCAATGAGCAGTTTCACCTCTATTGAGCGACATCGTGCAGGTGATTCACAAACTGCTGCTGTCGCTTTCAAACGTCAGTATTTTGTTAACGCTGATGTTAAAGACGTCCTGACGAGACCTTCTGCAACGAATCCAAGCTGCCATTTTCTCTGTGTGTGGACATTATAGTAAAAAAAGACACGATGTTACAGGAAATCAGCAGCTAATGTTTTCATCATGTGAAGCTGTTCATCTGTAATTGTAAAGTTTGAGGTCAGAACCTGGAAATCTGCCCAACAAGCAAACTAATCCAACAATGAACAACAAGGCAGCACACACACTGGACACACTGGGAGGAAGACTGAGTGGCTGATGAGGGAATGATCTGCAGGTGAGGAGAGAAACCAGGTGAGAGGAATGAGATGATTGCAGGAGAGGCCGGATCTGAAACAACAGGATAGTTAGTGACGTTGGCATGAAGACAGGAAAAAGACTGAAAGCTTCCCATGGTTGTGACAGAAACACATATAAAGGGGTGCAGCTAATGAAAAATGTAATTTTCAATTAATGTCATTATTTTTTCTACTTAAGCCTGAAAGTGTAACTCTCGCCAAAATGCAACCTCGGCTTTTTTTGTGAATGTACCCAAGTCAAACCTTCATGTAAATCATAATTATGAGGAAAAAGCCACTTTTAAGATTTACCGTTGTTTCGTTTTCAGGTCAAAATCATTTTCAATTGCGTGCTGGGTGCAACATTACGGCAGCACCAAGATCGCTGTTTTTAAAACACTAAGAAGACTCGACACAACATGAAACTTTGCTCGTAGCATCACCAGGGTCTCCACACAGCACACAGCATTGAGAACATTGTTTGTGTACAGAGTTTACTAAAAAGAAGGTTTTTGAACAGCTCACGTTAGCAGCAGCAGCAGGAGCCGTCCTGCCAGTCGAGAAGAGTCGATCCCCGAGTGCGACGTAACACGGAGGAGGGTGAAGGTGGAGAGCCCCTAAAGCGTCGCACTCGGGGGTTTGACTCGGGTACAAAAAAAGCAAAGGTTGCATTTTGGCGAGAGTTACACTTTGATTAAGCCTTTCATCTATGAAATGTCAAATAATAGCAAACATTTCACAGTTTCCAAGGCAACATCTTCAAATAGCTTTTATATTATGATATTTTTTATCACGAGTCAAAAACCCAGAGATATTCACTTCAAAGAAAAGCATTTCTCATTTGAGAGGATGAAAAAACATTCAGAATTTTGCACAATTTTGCTTATAAATATATATAATATAACTGAAACCTTTAATCCATCATCAAAAAGTTAATTTGGTGTTGATTGATTACTTGATTAAATGATTTAAGCTTCAGTAATGGAGGCCCAAAGTTTTCAGTCTTAAGTTTTATAATAGGAAAGAAATAAATATATAAATAAAGTAAATATCAGATCATAAAACATTGTTTTTGTGAAAGTTATGCACACAAACCTGCCAAACTTTGAAGCCTTAAAAACAGGGAGGATTTCGAAACAAAGTCAGGGTCCAGTTTCAGTTTTAATTCTCAGGAAAAACTTCAGAATAATTCACTCCTCTGGCGTGAAGTGGTCTGAATCTCTGGCCAATAAACTAATATTCATCAGTTTCATTCATTAATGTTTTGCTCCTGCCCCTTAATGAGTCACGTTACCGCCCGAGCAGCCAACAGTGTCTCGATGGTGACTGACATTGGTGCAACACTGACAGAAAGACTGTGTGACAACGTTTCGTACATCAGGATAAATACAGGAGAACTGTGACCCAAGAAACTAAAAGGGGACAATGAAAACTGGAGTCTCCAGTGAGTTGTGAGGGTTCGCAAGTGTTTGTATGTTTCACATCACATCCTGAACATGATTACAACTCGGATATGACATAACAGCGATGAGAGCGGCGCATGCAGAGGTTTTAACTACCTCTGGCATGAAGGAGGCTAAATTTAAAAGGTAAATCCCTGCAGGGTGCCGCTGGACGTCCGGCCCAAAGGCCACTGAAATGTCCTTTAAGCAACAAATACTGACACACACACAGAAATCCAAAGACACCAACAGGAACGGCAAACAGACATGAAAAAACAAGCCCACACTCATCTTTACCCTGAAGCACAGATCATCTTGACATTCTGTGAGAACACACCCGGCTGTTGTGTGGTATGTTTGTAATATCAACAGCTCAGAGACTGTTGGGGGAATGTTCAGGCTAATCTAAATTAGATTGGGGCGGATTAGGGAGGCTGAGAGGGGAGGCGGCATGCTCATCATTCCCTGGCAGTGTCTTCCCCGTCAGGTTCAGCTCGGTGCAGTCGTGCAGACACGCCGAGGCCGCGAGATAGCAACAGGAAGCAGGAGAGAGAGAGCGTTATCGCAAAAGTTCAGCTCACTTGGGTTTCGTGTGTTCGGGGATCTTAATGAGTATTCAGAAAAATAACCCTCAAGAAAGGGAGAGCAAGGTGACAGAAACACAACACAGATGATCCAAAATGCTTCACAGTTACGGGCAGATAAAAACACACACAGGTGAACGCACACACAATTACACCCCCAACAGCACGAATACCTTCAGGATGAGATACCAGACACAGGAGAGCTGGGATGGTTCAGAGTATCTGTCTGCCAGCCAGACTTTAATGTGAAGAAACATGTTGGGACTTTACATTTCTTTATGTTGAAATGTTGTGCAGCAACACTGTGCTGACGGTCTGGTTTAGTTATAATGAACCTCATCAACGTGTTTTGATGGTGGAGGAAACAGGAGTAGGTGGAGACGAATGCAAGCTCAGGGAGAAAACACACTCCACACAGACATCGGACCCGGGTCCACAACTCTACTCAGTACCTGCTCTGCATTTGCAAAGCTGTTTGTGAGAGTGGAAAACAATCCCCCTCCACCAGATGTGGACGCCTGCAGTACTCGTTTGCAGCGGTACCGCCACAGATACCCAGAAGTAGCGCTCAGTTTCACCCAGGGCTTGCAGAGCATCTCATCCTGACAAGTCCCTCTGGGTTCTGGGTTCTGGCCCGCCTCGCTCTCAGCTGTCTGGTCCACAGGATAAGATCTTGTTCACTCATTATGACGAGACAAACCATCCTTTGCTCTCATTAGTGTGCAGTCAGCACTTCTATCCCTCTTTAGGTTGTCCACCCCCTCTACATTCACAAACTAGTGCCGACTGTGTTTTGCAAAGACTTCTAAAGTCCAGATGCTCCATCATGAACACCTCCCTGCTCTATAATCTCATGAACTTTGTATTTATCTGAAGGAAAAGCAGGTTCTCCAACAAAGTATTTCCTTTCATATTTGATGGTGCAGGGACAAATATGTGCAATTAAAGGTAGGTTGCATGTAAATCCAATGAGGGCATGGATGTTATTCAGATTGTCTGTTAATAGACAGTGTGTGGTTAGTAATTAAATGTTCTGGTCATTAGTCAACCAAACTTCCCTCAATCAAAGCCATCAAACAGACCAAACAGTCCAATACTTCAGAATTTAATTGGTACCAGTTATTCAAAGTTATCAGTGTGATTGATGCTAATAAGAGAAGGAGAGCAGGTGATTCTGGATTGGACTGATGCTTGTTCAGGTTCTGAAGGATTTCAGAAGGAAAATGATGTTTTCTCCACTTCTCAAAAAAACACATGTTTTTCAGCTCAGTTAAAGCATCGGTGTTAAATGTCATTCAAATCTTCGCTGAGCACAGCTCCCACTCATGTCCACGGAGAAGTGGTTTTAATGATGACAAGACTCGAGCACACAACAGCATGATGACATTTACAAAAGTTCTGTAAATGCAGAGAAGGTATTGTGACTTCTGAGTTTCCAGGAAAAAATTAAAAATCACCCTGAAAGACGAGCAATTTGGACATTTTCTCCACATTTCACGTTCAGCGACACGTCTGATTACACGGCTGTCAAAACCTATTGTCTTAAACTGCTGGCACAGTGTTGATTTAATTAAAAATGGAGGCGATTCATTCAGTTTTTGAATTTTGTCCAAACTGTGTTCAGAGTGCTCACATTTTGTTTTGTCTCCTGGAAAGACCTCATTGTCAGCACAGAGCAGCGATCCAGCAGGTTTCAGTGGGACGTTTAGTGCAATAAATCTCTCTCAGATTCATGGTTGATTTCTAATTCTGACACCAGCTTTTCATTTAACATCCCTTTGAAAAAGTGAGCGGCACATTCCCAAAATATTTCTCGACTTTATTCCCTTTGAGAGGAAGATCCTGCAGTTTCCCCCAAATGACACTTTGATGTTCCCTGTGATCACGGGGCGAAGGACAGAGCTCAGAAATCTTTAATGAGATTTACCCCCCTGACTTGAGGCCGTGTCGAGGTCCGATCCCTTTAAAAAATGTAAGACAGTAATCTGAGACCGGCTGAAGCCTTGAAGTGGAAGAAGAGAACCTGGAGGTCGTGAGTTCACACTGCAGGACCGCTGAAAGCATCTTTGAGCAGGAATTAATCAAGATAAAAAAAAAATCTGAATATTCAGATTAGACTGATGACATGATGCAGCGAGGAACTGAAAAACCTTCTGAACCGGTTGATTGCAAGTGAACCCGAAAACAACACACAGTATATCAACGTTCTCGACACGGCCACTGCAGCGTACCAGCGACAGGTGCACCGGACCTTCAGCACTCACTCACAGTTGGTTAGGTTGAGGAAAACACTGTGGTTTGGATTTAAATAACACGGTTACATAACTGACCTGGGGGGTGTTCCAGAAAGCGGGCTATGTGAAAACTCAGAGTAAGTTAACCCTGAGATGAGGGAAACTCTGGGTTTTCCGTTCCAGAAAGAGAGGTAACTGAAACTCTGGGTCAGTCACCATGGTCACATACTCTGTGAACATAACCTGCTCGCTGGCAGGTTTACTTAAGAAACCCTGAGTTTCCACCCGTCTCCTCCCACACAAAGAATTCTGTTTGACATGGATTGTCCGTTCATTCCGAATCCAATTGACATCGAAGCTCAAATAATTCGTAACGCTTTACGTCGCGAAAGAATCTTCCGACCCAGATTGGATGTCCTGTCATTTCCAGAGGAATATCTCTTTGAACGTTACCGCTTTTCATCACACAGTATCATCTATCTTGAGAACATTCTCCGGCCACACATTACCAACCTCACACACCGCGGACGTGCACTCACATCGCTGCAAATTGTATGCATAGCGCTACGCTTTTTTGCAAACGGTAGTTTTCTGTACAATATCGGGGATGCAGAGCACATCGGAAAGGCAACAGTGTGCAGAGCGGTGAGGAAAGTTACCCTCGCACTGACACGCCTGTTACCAGTCATGGTGGTGTTCCCCGGACACAAACCTGTCAGAAACATCAAAGAGGAATTTCACAGGATTGCAGGTGACTGATATTTTTTTAAAATTATGATATAGCCTACATCCTGCTGCGACCTTAGAGTGGGGTCAGTAGCTTAATCAGCTGTCATTTTGCAGGGCTTCCAAATGTGATAGGATGCATAGATGGGACGCAAATTCCTATTGCTGCGCCAAAAGAGAATGAAGGGGACTATGTGAATAGAAAATCCTTTCACAGCATCAATGTCCAGGTATATGACCTACCATCTTAAAAAAATATTTACTTGAAAATGTATACAGTACAATACAACTAACTCATGTCATCCTCTGCACTGTGAAGATCATATGTGATGCAGCCTACATAATAACAAATGTAGATGCCAAGTGGCCTGGCTCTGTGCATGATTCCCGGATCTACCGGGAGTGTAGCCTGAGCAACAGATTTGCACGTGGTAAGGAAGCTAAAGCTTTGTACAAATGTTCTTTGTCTCCCCTTTTAATGCACTCAAATGTGTCCTCTATAATTTCAGGAGAGTTTGATGGCTACCTACTGGGGGATCGAGGCTATCCATGCCAGCCCTCTCTGTTGACTCCTTACCCTGACCCTGAGCCGGGGCCCCAACAACGTTTTAATGTGGCCCACTGCAGGACTAGTGCCCGGGTTGAGATGACCATTGGCATACTCAAATCCCGGTTCCAGTGCCTGCGTAAGCTCAGGGTCACCCCAGAGAGGGCATGCGACATCATTGTGGCCTGTGTTGTTCTCCATAATATTGCAACTATTAGAGGAGAGCAACACCCTGCCCTACAAATAAATGACCCTGAGGATGACCACCCCATCCACCCTGCAGATGTCCGGGATGGAAGGGCTGTAAGGGACCTAATATGCAGGAATTTTCATTAAAACAGTCAAATGAAGACAAATTTACATGTGACTTGGTTCTTCTTTATTCCCTATAAGTACAAAAGCAACAGTTAGGATTTGTAATATAGTTCCAACATATTCACCTATTTCACCAATGCACCCACCTCAGCTGGCGTTCCAGTAATAGAATTTCAAGGTCTGCTTTTCTTATCTTTCGATCCAGATAGACCATTTCCTTTTCAGTTTTCTGAATAGTCCTCAAGAGGTGCACTTTATACAACTCCTTCACTGGTAACTGGGAAACATATGGACAACATTTAATTGCTCGAGTTCTACATACAGATTTAACATGGTATTGACCGAAAATCTCACTGTATCAAGCTGTGCTCATCACTGCAGTGTAGGCTACATGTCAAACTATATTCCACTCGACAATGTAAAGGAATGTGAATGGGTAGACCACTGCCAGTAGCTATACATAATATTAAGACACACTTCAGTAGGCCTCTCTGGATCTCTCCCTGTGGCAGCAGACAGTGTTTCGTCATCATCGTCACCACCATCATCCTCCTCCTCCTGTGATGCAGGAAAAGAAACTGTTTCAGATTACTTTTAACTACCATCTCAGCAAGATCTGAGTATGGAATACTTACACCTGCATGGTGTTCAACTGTTTCAGTCGGAGGCTGAACAAGGCAGATGACACCGTCCACAACTGTTGGGTAGGGGGAGTATATATATATATAAAATATATAAAATAAAAATAAAATATGAATGACTAATATAAATGACACAAGTGTATACTTGCATTTGATGTAAGCACTTGTGTCCTGGTGGGTGACAGGCTCAGATGAGCTTCCCCCGGGGATGCCTTCAGCCACCGGTCGGCCATAGTTTTGGCTGAGGGCCACCTCCACCACCTCCGTCAGAGGTGGTGGAGGTGGCCCTCCACCCGTTTTTCGGGCCTCTGCCTTCTTTCTGTTGGCTGAGCAGAACTCAAATGCTGATTTATTTATTTTAAGTTAGTTTTTTATTGAGTGTTCCTGTACACATCGTCACATTTTAAATGTAGCCTACTTATAAAATAAAAATGTGTAAACATTGTATCACGTTTTATTCTACTAAGTGGTGTATTAAGTGGGAGGACGTGTTAAAACAGAATTTGGTTAGGGGTTTATATTGCTAGGCTATTTGAAGTAGCCATTGAATTAATATTTACTTTAACAGCCTTAGTCAATTAAAAAATAATAATAATAATAATAATTAAAATCAAAGTGAGGTGCAATCGCCAAGCAAAACATGCCTTACCTTTTTGAATAATGTTTTTATATTTCAGTTTTAGCTGCTTCCAAGTTCTTTTTTCCCCCGTTGGATTGCACCTAAATGGAAATCAGATTTTATTCCTATTTACATTCGGGCAGCAATTTCCTCCCATGCCCTTTCTCTCTCCTTCGCCGCTGCAGCTGTATTTGATTTCCGCCGAAATATGTGCTCATATTCTCCGTATGCCTGCATTAGGACCTCAAGCTCCATGGGTGTAAAATAACTTGGTCTCTTTTTGCCTGATGTCATGGTGACGATCGTGGTATCAGGGCTCCATTGACGATGGCTTTTTATAGTGGTTGTGCACGCGCGTAACTCGAGGTGAACATACTCAGAGTTGATTGAACTAATTCAGATCAGCCGTTCTGGAACCGGATACTCAGAGTTTCCCATCTCAGAGTAAGTCAACTCAGAGTTCAGGGATAGACTCAGAGTTTGTTGAACCTCCTTTCTGGAACACCCCCCTGGTTAGAAGAACTCACTGTTGACTTTGGGTTTCGCACCGGACATGAACACAGTCTCCTCGACCAAAGTGCTTATTTGACCCGACCGTCCAGACCTTCAACCTGCCTGCAGACATTGTCGTTCTTTATGCTACTTCACCTCGACCCGACTGAAAGGTTCTGTTGGACACTGTAACTGATAAGCAGGTGTTGAGTTGGTGTTTTTCAGTATTAAACACGTCGCAGCGGGTCTGTCAATAAAGTTCTGACTTCACTGGACTGAAAGCAGCTCCGGGAAAAAACTCAACAGTAGAAATCCTTTTTGTAAACTCGAAGAAAGAAAATAATTTCAACATATTTCTTAAATTACGTGCTGAAGCAGGTTTTTTTCTTTATAATGTTCAACAACTAAGTCTGCCAGCTGTTTTCACAAGCTGTCTAATGATTTCAGATCCGTTATTGTAGAGATTCCCACATTTGTCTCATCTAAACCCAAACTGTGAAGAGCTTTCTGTTACACCACTGCCTTTCTGTCAATACGCCAAGACTGTGAAGTCATATTATTAGCAGCAAGTGAAGCATCAGACAGCTACTAACTGGAATTGTTATAAGTTGGGAAGCCTCGCAGCACAACATGTAAAACAAATGCACTGTCTCACCTTCCCCTTCACCCGCTGTGTGTTTAAAGCACATCGTATCGCAACAAAAGGGCAGAAATTGACGTAAAATTATAATTATAACCTTTTAATCATTAGTAAACATGGTAAAAGCAGAAGATCGGGAGGTCAGTGTTGATGATTCAGCGTCGCATGTGTTTTCTGTACATTGCACCCTGAAGCCTCGTCAGACTGCAGTGATGTCTCTGCTGCATGTGTGAGCGCTAAGAATTCAGTGCAGACCTTTATTTATTTATCTATTATTTATTTATTTGTCTTTCTTCCAAACACTGCTGAAGTCTGCTCCTGCACACAAAGTGGTTGTTGCAGATTAAGCAGCTGTCCGTTCACTTCCTGCTGTCCCTGTGCCAGACATGAGATCAGCATGAGCAGCACTGAAGTCAGCAAACATCTCAACAGAAGGAGATTTCAAATCTAAATCATTTGATTTAAATAAAATATTACAAAGTCTGCAGTTAATAATCAATAAACATGCATTGACCACCTCTCAGCACACGTCCTGATGAAGTATCAAAGACAGCTTGACACCACAGAAGATAAGACTGTGGCACAATGTGGCTGGAGCTTGACTCGGAGACTAATGTTGGATTGTTATTGCCGTGGCCTTCTAGAGACATTTCACACTTTCTGGCACGACTGTTTGACACTAATGAGGGTTAGACGGTCAGTTAAAGATGAAATATGAAAGAAGTGAAGAGGCGATTTAGGACGGATCGGAGGATGAATGTGACCTCGCTCATCCCAACGTCTGATCTGAACATTAAAGGAGCCTTTTCTTTTATAAAGGTGTCTGTTAACTGTATGTTAAGTAGTTACCAGATTAGACCAGATAGTCACCAGCAACACATTTACTGATACAATACATCTTGTGTAAGACAAATAAAACCATTTAATGGTTCAGTATATTGTTTGTTTCCACAGAAAGGTGCATCTGGAGCACATTACAAACAACACAAAGACAGGAAGAGATGCAAATTCACTTACTCATTTAAAAATTGGCAACACGAGTTGGAAATTGTGTGTGGCAGGTCTTGGCGAGTGTTGTGTATGAAGCGCCAGGCGGAGCGGGTCAGAACAGCTGCGTTTCAGCTGCCAGGAGCCGAGCAGCTCTGGGTGCAGAACCAAATCTTCTGGAGGAATAAACACCCAAAATTACAATTGGACTCTTCTCTGATCCGGATCCATGAAGGGACGGGCTTATCATCGCTCCTGTTTATCAGCCTGACTGCAGCATGACTGACCTTTCATCCACTCCGGACAGTTTTCATGTAGTTTCTCATGTAGAAGGTTTATCAGTGGGTTATTTACCTGGTGATTCTTACCAGTAATAGTTCCCATAACTGCTCATAATATGTCAGTTGATTAAATAACTGTAAAAACATTATAGCAGAAGGAATATGTGTTAAAACTGCACAGGCCCTAAGCTGCTGTACGGGTCGTCTGTACAGCAGCTCAGTGCAGCCCAAACTTATGTTTGTGAGACGGTGACCTCTGGTGGGTTTGTGATTATGAGGGGAGCAAAGTACGAAATCAGATGATGTAGAATGACAAAGAGCGACAAAGAGGACACGCACAGGTCTGACATTACTGATGTAGCTTACTTATTCTAACCCAAACTGTGATCTCTTCCTAAACCTAACCGAGTAGTTTTTGTGCCTAAACCAAACCAAACAGCGACCGTTTCACAACTTCTGTTCTTGAACTTCTGTTCATGTGAGGACAAAGGTCTGTTAATCTCCACATGACAGAAAACGAGAACATGTCCTGCTTTGACACATCCTGAAGAAATTATCTCACATTCAAGATCAAAGAAAAACACATGAACTCGTCTGATCGCTGCTTATTTTAGTCTCTTTCATAAAAAGATCTCTGAAGCACAAACTGAGCCAACGGAAGCAGCCTTTGATATATCACCGTTCTCCTCCTGTCCCTCACACATAAATATGATATACTGTACATCTGAAGCATTCCTGTTGCCAAAACAACGACGGAGCCCACGAGTTAAAAAGTCAATCAGCAGTGTTTACTCATGCCTTGATTGAGCCGAGCTTTTAGCCGCGAGCTAAAGATAGAAAATGTGTGTCTATGAATCAAAGCAGCTTTAAGAACAGGAGCTTTATTCCCTGCGATTATTTAAGTCCTGCCAGCTCTCCTCTTTAGACATTTTCTTTAAACTTGCTGTTTATGCCCGGAAGTCACTGGCGGGGACCCAGACCACTGATCTCAGCATGCAGGGGCAAAAACACTAAATTACAAAAAAGGCTTTTAGAAACACAAACATCAGCACACATGAGCACCAACATGAATATCCTCAAGTGGTCCAACACTCCCCTCCTACACGAGGAAAGTTGCACATCCAAAACGATGTGCACCACTTGAAAAATGTGTCAGCGACTGCAGCGAGATTGATGTGTAACATTAAAAGGAATGATGGCACTTTTCTTAATGTAGAGGAGGTAACTTCAGGCCTCAGCTGACACGATAACACCTTAACTTCACGTATAATTTACTGATATGGAATGATCAGCTCCTGTCAGAAGCCACAGGCAGATAACTTAGTGCTTTACAATGAACATTTCCACATATATTGGCTCCATCCCGTTTTCCAATTTTTACTATAACCTTCGTTTTAAGGAACTCATACGCACGAGGCAATTTGTCAAATTTTAACAAAGGTGGGACCCCGGAGAGAATATTAATGACCCAGACAGAACTGACAGGTCCAGAATGTGAATACCTAACTTGTGTTTTGATTCAGTGCCGTATAAAATAATTAATTTCCTGTGGCCTGGGTTCAGATTTGAGTGGGCATGTGTTCTGAAAACACACTGTGAGCTTTGTCGAGTAGTGGCACTTCAAATTACTGCTGTTAATAATCACCACACCACAGATTCAGATGAGTCATTGTGATCATTGTGGGAGGAATGACTGGATGATGGAGCAGGTGGCAGGTTAACCCCCCCTCAGATCGCTGATTGCTCGTACGTCATCAGTATCCGTCAGTGGCGTTTATGTAAACGGACATTTCCATCGTGCTCGCTTTCATTCACAACTTCATGAATCAAGTCATCAAATAAGAAGATCACTGCGTCATTACCTGGCCACCAGCAGTGCTTTATAGTCAAACACTAGCGACCCGTGTTCCGACCCAGGCGGTCTGCACTGATAGGAGCGGTACCGAGACTTCAGTTCAGTTTCAGGCATCACGTGCCATCAAAGAGGTGAATGCAACATTGAAATGCATCCAAACGCGAGGCTGTCATGCACAAATCAGCACTAACGACGTAACGTTAGCTAGTTAACTACAGAAACATCAGCAGACTAGCAGCGATTGTTTATGAAGAGAAGGACCAGCATACATTCACACCACAGGGAGGTCTCCTGACCCTCAGTCTGAGACGTGCCTCTGAAAATCCTCCGTTTGGAGGCCCATGTGGCCCAAACCCCCAGATAGAGACGGGTCCAGTGGAATCAAGGGGTGACACTTCACAGTACACCGAGACGAGGATGTGCAAAACGGAGCAGCAGGGCTCAGTGGTAGAGGCAGAGATTTAAACAATCTGCACACAAGTGTGTTAAATCCATACAGCCGTGTGTAAATGAGCACACACACACCTGAAGGCAACCAGGCCGGCACATACAAACAAGACGAGGAGGACGTGAAGGAGATGAAGAGAGACAGAAATGAGACTGATTGTCTGTGAAGGATGAGAGAACCAGCGCCGACGGTCCACAACTCAAACCACATCCACCTGTTTCTGTACAGGAATGTAGAATATTTACATTCCAGCTACAGAGATATGTGGATGTAGACCAGGCTGCACATGTGGACACGAGGAATGTTGAACAGAAGGGAGTGAACGTGTTGGGTCGGACCACCGTACAGTACACAGTACAGTACCTGGCACCCCGAGGAACATCCCTTCACTAAACTCTGTCCTCCCTGTTTTCCTGGAGGCTCTGAGACCATCTTCATCTGCTCAGGAAACATATTTAACGTTGTTTTGACAGCTTGATGCAAATTTCATGAGAACTTCTTATTAACCTGATGAACCGATGACGAGCGGTCACCAGTTCATTTCAACAAAACATGAACAGATCTGCAGCCGTGTCACACACACACACACACACACACACACAGTGGGAGTCTCAGCATTACTGCGGCACCACGCAGCGACTTCGCACCTCGTAGGAATGACATTTGCAGCTCTTTGGTCCGGGCCACAGCAGCTCGGCCCACATGGAGAGTTCCTGTCTAAATCCGGACCGCTGTGTGACCCAGTTCGACTTCGTGTTTGACTTGTTGACGGACTCGTTGTCAAAAAAAGCTGATTTGTGTGTGCAGCTCCATACACTCACTTACTGACTGCTAATTATGCAGCTTATGTATTTTTTACTGTAATATATTTTAATTGCCATCAACAACTGATTTATAATTGTTGTTCTTGTTTTCCATTATTTGTTCAAAGCACTGAGAGTCAATTAGTTTCCCACTGTGTGTGATATTACAGGAAACTGAAATGGAAATAAAATGCAGCATTTTCCGCAGAGGATCAGTGTGTGTGTGTGTGTGTGTGTGTGTGTGTGTGTGTGTGTGTGTGTGTGTGTGTGTGTGTTTTCACTGGTTATTTCAGCTTCTGCATTAAAGAGAGAATTGAACCTGGTCTGAATCCAGCGTGCGGTCTGCTGTGTGGACTGTAGTCTGACTGGATGTTGGTATAAGATGTCATCCCCGTCTCTACGGGAAACAAAGACAACCTCTGAGTTAGCAACCTGCACGCTGAAACTGTCACTGTACCCGAGCATCAACCCGGAGCTAACGGTAGGAACCTAAAGAAGCTAGCAGTTGTTCCCTTTTCTCTAGCCAGGATTCGGCCATTTTAATGCCAATGTTTTGCAGTGACAAACATTTTCTCCCCATATACCAGACTAAGGTTTGGTGCAGCGGGAGGACCTTTCTCCGGCGCTGACACGGTGCTACGGAGGTCTGGATATTTGAGACTAAACAGATTTTAAAGCCCAAGGAGGCAAATTGTGATCTGTGATACTGGGCTGTATGAATAAAATTGACTTGATGCAGATTCTGCAAGATTAAAACACTGAACTGATCATCTGTAAGACCCTTCTCAGCCATCTGTGAGGTGGAACTGGTATTTTCTCATGTTTAACTGACGTAACAGCAACAAAACATTACAGCAGGTCAGTCAATACAACTCTGATGTCACGGGACTGGAGGCAACAACCGAAAACAAGAAAGTCTGTTTCTGTCAGCAGCTAAAAATAACACAACACAGAAAGTTGGATCAATGTACAGAACACACAGTACACATGTTTCATGTGGAGCAGACGGTACCGGGCACCTCGAGGCAGAGCGCTTACTCGTGAATCTTATCCTCCTTTTTTAACCTCATCAGAAATCCTTACTTTAGCTGTGCTACACAGTGGGGAACACACACACAGTGGGAAACACACACACACAGTGGGAAACTCGACCACAGTGGGAGTCTCAGCATTGCTGCGGCACCAGCGGGGACTTTGCACCTCGTAGGAATGACAGTTGCAGCTCTCTGACAGTCTCCATGTGGGCCGAGCACTCTTTTCATCCGCCTGTCCTTATTTAGTTGACTCTGTCTGTGGCTGTTAGACTTTATCGAGGTTAAATCTTCCACAGTCTCGTTCTTTTTTTTAAAAAGATGGAAAACGTATTAAGAGCTGTGTTTGCTGAAGGTATCAGCTGTAATAACGAGCCGACTCTTCTTTACACAAATGATAATGAGGCAGTGGATTAAAAAAAAAGAGTCAGAGAAGGAAGATCAAACTGGAACATGTTTGTTCTGTCTGCCTCGATCTGAAGACGGAGACGGAAAACAAGAAGGAAAAACCACGTCAGGAATCCTGAGAATCCCCCTGAAGCTCCATCCACTCCTCGCTCCCCCTCGCTTTGTCTCTCTCTCTCTCTCTCTCACTCACACACACACACACACACACACACACACACACACACACACACACACACACTAGCCATAACTCTGTGCCCCTCCACATACCTGTCTCTCACAGCGTGCTGTACCTGTCTACCACCACACATAACACAGATGCCAGGCGGCAGCACTCAGATCTGCCTCGCTGTGTTTCTGCTCTGACTGAACACGTTTCTTCAGAAATGACTTCATAATTTGGCCAAAAGAAAATTATTCATCATTTTTTTTGATAACTGTTTTTCCCTGCAGAAACATCATCCACTGTGATTCTGCTGCTGTTTGAGTGTTTTCTGCTGATTGTCAACAAGAAGATCGTGACGCTGACGGCCGGGTTCAGTATTTTCTTAGACTTAACAATTCATTGTTTTTAAAAAATAAACAACGGATGAATCCATCATGAATAAACCCTCAAACTGATACATTTAAGTATTTAAGGAATGAGGCTGAACATCCAGAGCTCGCTCACATGTTAAAGCGTCACTGATCGACCTGCTGTATTTAAGGAGCTGAGGTGAGACGTGTTCTGTTGGTCCACAAGCAGTTTCTGATCCGATGGAGCTGTTTTAGATATCAACTGTTTGAATTATGAAGGTGTTTCCAGATCTGACAACACTTCGGTTAAAGTTTGGTTTCAGCACAAAGATGATTTAAGATTTCTGTAAAACTCATGGCTTAGGTTAAAATAACTATTTATAGAGTTAATAAATGTTTCCACTTTGATATTCTCAACATAATCAGCAGAATAAATGTCGGCGATGTACGTTTCTGCAAACCACAGATATGTTGAAACATTTGTTTACGATGCAACAGTTTGTCTTATTTCTTATAATCGCTGCTTTTGACGTCACAAACGCGGCTGGAAAACATCCTGGTCCTGATAAAAGTGGTTTCATGCTTATAAAATCTGAATGCTGTCTCAAACAGTGGTCTCTGGCCCGACAGCTGTCCCGCCTGACTGTAATCCTGCCGCCATCTCCACCTCCTGACATGAAAGTCAGCTCATATAAATGTGTTATTAAACCTTTGAATGTATCCACAGTCTGCAGAAACATAAAATAACAGCACTTTCTTCTTGTGATCGGGCCGGATAGTCCTCGCAGTAATTATAGTGGGTGAGTTCTGTGCATCAATCCACCGTTTCCACGGGTTCACTGAGGGTTTTCTGTGTCAGGTGGTGCTGGTTGTGCTGCTGCCTCCTCTCAGAGGGGTCGCAGCAACACTCAGCTGGAGTCGAGGGGACGGACCGCTCCATGTCCCAGCATGAAGGATACGACCTGCGTCACCATCTCCCTGACGGTGACACGTTCACACAGGCAGGCACATACGCATCGCACACACACACACACACACACACACACACACACACACACACACACACACACACACACACACACACACACACACACACATTCCTCTCTCCATGCACACACACACCACACACACACACACACACACACACACACACACACACACACACACACACACACACACACACACACACACACATTCCTCTCTCCATGCACACACACACCACACACACACACACACACACACACACACACACACACACACACATTCCTCTCTCCATGCACACACACACACATTCCTCTCTCCGTGCACACACACACCTGACACCCGACACCCTCGGCTTTTTCTCTTTGCTCCCTTTGTTCATTCTCTCATCAGTCCCGACCCGTCATTCCTCTCCGTCCTGCACAGTAACATCTTTAAAAGACAATAAGACGGCAGACGAAGACAAAGCAAAGGACAGAGGGGAAGGAGGAGAGGGATGAAAGAGAAACAATCTGTCCCAGACTAATGAAAGCAGCGGGATGGTAAAAGTAAAGGTTTAATACATCAATCAGACTGTTGCTTAATGAGCAGAAAGAAGAGGGCAGGGGGAAGGAGACGAAGAGAGAAAAAAGTGAAGTGAATGTGCTTCACTCTTCTTTTGTCTCATTAAAACTTTATTAAACCTGAAGCAGCGTTCTCCAGGTAAATATATCAGTAACAGCTCCTTTGATAAAGTCAAATGCGTCAGGGAAAGGGCTCAGTGTGTTCTGTAGCAGGGATGAGATCCTTTAACATTTAAACATGGAGGATAATGAAGATGTATGATCGAATGCCGACAGTACGTTGATGCTCCGAGTATAACTTCAGTAAAAATGACTCAACAGCAAGTAAAGTCTGCATTTTCTCTCCTCTTTAACTGTGGCGTCATCAAGCTGTCATCTGAAAGTGTCCGTCCTCCGCTGGTTTCATCACAGCACACATCGGTTTCTGTCAGAGAGGAACCTCCCCGAGACCAGAGGTTACCAACACACTGAGAAACCTCCAGTCAGCTCACACAGCACACATTTATTATCTGTCGACAAACCACAAACAGCTTCAACAAATAACTACAACTAAATATAGAAACTAAAAATGTGATCAGTTTAACTTGACTGAGCGACAATCAGCCACAAATCTCAATTCAACGTTATCTTTAGTCATCACGAGTCGGACGAGGACATTTTTTAAAGTAATAATTTAACTACTGCTCGTTAAAGTTTTCTTTTTGAGGTGAACAAAACTCTCCAGTCGTCTCATCTGCTGCTGAAAATAAAAAGAAAACAGTCAGTAAGACTCGATAATAACAAATCATTTTCTACGATGAAGTTCAGAGATCCAGCGTCACTGACAACACGTCCAGTAAGTCTTTATTTAAATCTCAAACACACACTGACGGGATTCTGTCTTTTTCAGTGACGTCGAGAGTTCACATATACACACAAACAGATAAAAATACACAAACCGATACAGAAAAATGATGAGTGAGAATACAAATAACCAGCGAGGCACATTTTTGGGGTTTTGGGTCGAGAGCAGCGGACTTTGAGTCGATCACTGCCCTCGGTATCTTTCAGTACATCTGGATACGAGTCATGCTCCTGGTTCTGGCTGATGTCGGGTCACTGATGTTGACTCAGACTGGAAAAACAAACGTGAAATCAGAGACTTGTTGTGCCAACATCTTTACAGAGACCTGTCTCCACCTGAACATCTCGGATCAAGCTGTTTCTCTCAACAGGTGGACCGTGTTCTGACCCACAGAGCGCAGGACTACAGCTGGACTCTGTGTTTACGTCATTGATGCTGGGTGCTCACACACAGTCACAGCGGACAGACAGTGTTTACCTGATGTCAATATGAAGGTGTCGACCATATCACCATCATGTAGCTGTTGTTTACATTCACCCCGACACAAATAAAAGACTACACCACATGTTTATGAATATAAATAACTGAATATATGTTTCTATGTTTGTAGCAAGGAGTTAAAAACTTTCCTTTATTGTTCGACCTTCTGTTGTGTGAAGACAAATCATCTTGAACAACTCTCTCAAGTGTCTGTAGTTCAGCTTACTGTCAGTGTGTCTGTGGTTCAAGCTGTAATGTTCAGTCCAGTACAGAACTTGGGCCGACACAGCACCGCACATAAGATTAATATCTCAGCAGCCTGTTATTTATCACTTCTGACTTATCAGTCTCTGGTTCAAAATGGTCTTTTAATGCTTTTAACGAGGAAGCATTGAATCAAAGCTGCGCTGACACCGAGAGGAGCTGCGCTGTCAGTGATGATGGTGATCCAGTGCAGTCTGCTGGGTTTCAAACACTGACTGAACGTGTTCTCACGTCCAGAACTGGGTCACAATAAACCTGTGACTGTCTTGTTACGCTGCGCATGATTGAGTTTTAGAGTCTGGCGCTTCTCATACAGACGTTAAGTCCACATTGTGTTTTTTTTCAGAGCGCCAGCATCTTTCTTCAATTGTTCCCGATGAGGAGCGAGCGGCCCAGAGAAAAGACTCGGGGCTCGTCGTCTTTCTCGTGGCCTCGGCGATAACATTCACTGTATATTGTCTCCTATGGATGATGTCATCACCCACTTCCTCCTCCTCTGATGTCCAGATGTCAAATAAAAAACAAACAGATAGTAAACTACAGAGGATCAGTGTGCTGTCAACATATTGTTGTCATGGAGACAAGATGTTCGTGCAGCAACGCTTCATCTCAGCGGTCCTGAGCGAACAGCCAGCGGAAAAAACATAAGGCGATGTGGACACAAACCCAAAACCTCTTACGTCTGTACCAGGAAAAGAAGGACGTGACAAACGTTGGGATTTGACCCTGTGGGGATGAGACCGGGCTGGAAGTATCGTGAGGTAACTTAAATATTACTAAAGATGGTAGATTACTTGTCTTAAAACAATTCAGGCTCTCACAAGAGAAACCTTCTACATGTCAGCGATGCTCCTCCTCTTCAGACCGTTAAACATTCACTCACGTTCTCTAGAAGGTAAACGAATATGAAAAAGCAAATCAACACCGATGAATGAAACAAGAAACCTCAGAACAAAATGTGAAATGAGTCAACACGGAAACGGAAATTAAAACTGGCTGTAAAACAGCGTGAGATGAGTTTGAATCAGACGTTCAGCAGGAACTGACTCAGTTATCTCGAGCGCACATCATTACACACAAACAGTCACTTACAAATACACACACACACACACACACACACACACACACACAGTCTGTCGCTATAGTAGGAATCACTTCCGTTGTGGGAGTCAAAGGAACAATAAAAGTGAATTGATGCTCTCAAGCTTCTTCTTCACACTTTCCTGCAGAGGAGGATCTGAAGTGATGCAGCGGGAGGGGGAGGGGGAGGTGAGGAGGTGAGGGGGTGAGGGAGGGAGGGAGGGAGGTGAGGGGGTGAGGGAGGTGAGGGGGGTGAGGGGGTGAGGGGGAGGGGGAGGTGAGGAGGTGAGGGGGTGAGGGAGGTGAGGGGGTGAGGGGGGTGAGGGGGTGAGGGAGGGACACCCTGACTCACTGCGCCACAGCTGCCGTCAGCTGACGGCTCAGTACGCTGACATTTACAGTAGCTCTTTAAGTGTGTGTGTGGTTTCAGGACGTGGAGGACGGAGGATGTTACGCGTCGAGGCTTTGGCTGTGTGTTTACATAAACCTGAGTTCTGTGCGTACGAGTTGTTGTGTGCATATCGAGTTAGTGTGTATTTTTTGGGTTTTTGTGTGTCGGAGGTGCAAAAGGCCGTTGTGTGTACGGTAGTTTGACGCGTGTTCAAAGCAAATGACAATGAAAACTGAATTGTCGACGTCTTAACTGATCAAATGTTTCAAAAGGACAAAATTCAACCAGGAAAGTAAGAAATATATTATTTCAGCTTCAGCTATAACAACTATTACTGTCGGCTTTCAGCTGTCAGAAGTCTGCAAACTCTTAATAGGAGTTTGGAAAAGTTTTTCCACTGAAGTCTGTGTGTGTGTGTGTGTGTGTGTGTGTGTGTGTGTGTGTGTGTGTGTGTGTGTGTGTGTGTGTGTGTGTGTGTGTTGGCCTCATGCTGTGACCGCTGCAGTAATGAACCTGAACAGGAAACATTTGAGACAGAAACAGAAAAACAAACAAAAAATCTGAATCAACCAGATCTTCAGTGAAGGATTGAAGGCGAGGGTGTTCAGAGCGCGTGACCTTTATCAGCTCCTGTATTGATGTCAGCCGTCCCACTTGTTTTTTTAATCAAGTCTGTCACTGAGAGAGATTAGACGCTTTCCTTGATCCGCCCACAACAAACGATCCTCCAATCAATTCATTTCTTTGGTGTGTGATACATCCAGAACTGATCACACCACTCACACACTGAGAGATCATGTCTCACTGGTTCTCTGAGTGTTTGTGTCCGGATCCTTCCTGTTGCTGTAACCGTCCATGGTTTTGTCAGAATTATTAACCATGGAACGCTCATGTGTAATTATTGATATCAGTTGTTTCTGTGCAGCTCAGCAGCATCGGGCCAGCTGGCTTCCACCAACACACCTCACGGTAATGTAACTAAGTACATTTACTTCAGTTACGTACTCGAGTACAATTTTGAGTTATTTACTTGAGCATTTCCATTTTCTGCTACTTTTCTGCATTTTGGAGGCAAAACTTTTATTCATCGTTTTATAAAAAGTAATCGAAGGTCATACTCGAGTAAAAGTAAAGATATTGTACTAAAATATTACTTTGATGAAAGTTAGTTACATATTACAAACGTGTCAGAGAGATTTCTGACGTGTGAGTCAACTTTGTGTGTGTTTGTTGTGTACTCCTCTACATGAACATGTTTCTACGTGTGTGTGTGAGTGGTTGACACACACACACACACACACACGCACACACACACACACACACACACAAACACACACACACACACACACACACACACACGGAGAGAGAGAGAGCTTATCCTTCTTTACAAAGGGTAACCAGCTGTGTTGACAGAAGATGCTGATTCTCCATTCTCTTTCCCCACATCCTTCTCTTTCTGTTTAGCCTCACACACACACACACACACACACACACACACACACACACACACACACACACACACACGCTCACCCACAAACACATTCACCAGGACTTTCAGGCAATGAATCTTGTCAGTTTTAATAAATAGTTACATCTTTCAAGCTGCTGACGTCGCAGAGAGAGGGAGATCAGAGAGGGGGGGGGAGAAAGGGTGAGGGAGAGGGAGGGTGGGTGAGAGAGGAGAGAGAGGGGGGCAGAGTGAGGGGGGGCAGAGTGAGGGGGGCAGAGTGAGGGGGGCAGAGAGAGGGGGCAGAGAGAGAGGGGGTAGAGTGAGGGCATATCTCCTGCTGAACAATATAAAAATCAAAC
>NC_140187.1:1133491-1165991 GCF_965226575.1 Pagrus pagrus | reverse complement strand
AATACTCGACCTGTCATGTCTGCTGAGACTGCGACAGTCACAGCGCAACAACAAAGGTTAATGGAACTGAGAGGAGAAGTTCAGTCAGCAACAAAACAAAACATGGAAAAGGAGAAAAGGATCATACATCAGTGTCCGACCTCGAGCGATACTCCCGGATGAACGATGTAATCATCAGCGGCCTGAGGACCAGACACCTGTCCTCTGCCAGAGCGGCTGTGGCCTCCGCCGCCGCCGGGCACGGGGGCGCGTCTTCTGCGGCTGAAAGAGAGTCGCCGGAGCAACAGGTAGGTCGGCTTTTTGAGCGGCAGGGGCATCTGTGATGACGGCAGTGACATCGAGAATACAGGAGCGACACCAGAAATAATAATCTGCTTCACCAACAGAAAGAAAGAAAGAAAGAAGAAGTATGTGCTTCTCAGGCAAGGAAGGACATTCAAGGGGACCGATGAATACAAAGATGATTTAAACTAAGTAAAACTAAATGTTTGTCTCAGCCTAATTGTTCATTTCCCATATATTATATAAATGTATATTAGTTCTCTCAGTTGTAAAATATATTGTAATATTAAACATTAGTCTAAAAGAGACATCATCAATAATAAAGACATGAAAAATGTATTTTTCCTTCCATCTTTAAATCAATGAATCTCATCAGTTTTAATAAATAATTACATTTATTTTTTTAGAAAACAAAATGTTATATTTAGGTTCCTCATGGTTCAACAAGTACGCCCAAGAAAAATAATAACATCAGTCCCTTCTGCAAACACCTGAATACCTGACCTCAGGTGATGTGACAGTAGAGCCACGGAGGGACGAGGTCGAGGAGGACGGACGGTCAACAGATGTCAGACTTTAACGTGACAGACTGCAGCTTGTTTCCTGTTTCAGTCAATGTTTCTTTTAACCATGGCAACCACTGTTTCCATTGTAACCATGACGATGAAGACCCCTAACTCTAACTAAGTAAAAGTTTTAACCCAAACCAATTGTCTTTATCTCACCTGAGTCATGTTTGTGCCGAACCTAAACCAAAGCATAACCACCGTGTGGACACATCATGACAAGATTACATTATAAATAAATGCCATCATGTGTCCTGCTGGATTGTTGGTACAAAGGACTCATTCAGCTTTAATCTGGAGGAATACGTCTCAATCAAACCGCTGAAGAGAGCTCCTCTGAAGGGTTTCACAGGCTGCACCATTCACCTCCACACCAGATTTACACGTATGTGTTCAGTCAGTCAGGATGAGTCTTTTCAGCCCGTGGGAGCTGCTCCTATAAAGAAGCAGCAGGGACACCATTCACCCTCTTCCCTTCACCTCCAGTTGAAAACTGCTCTGAAAGGCTGAAAAAGCTTCTGACTGAGGAGACGCGGACCGTTGGTGCATGCAGAAGAGTCCTAGTGTGAAACGTGATGACTTAATGTTCAGCAGTTTGATAAAACTTCCTTCCTCACAGCAACTGATAAAGAAGTATTTCATTTTAAACTCAAGCTTTCATATTTAGTTTTAATTAAAACATTTAATTTTTATAAAAATGATTTCAGAATATTCAACATTGATTGGATGTAATAAACGGCAAGAGAAGAGAAAAGTACAAAACATAATTGAAAAACATGTCTAATACAGCAACATGTAGAGAAAGTTATTAAAGCGAATGCTTAAACTGCCGCTTCTTTGAATTCTCTTCCTCCTTCTCCACTTCAACAAGCTCCCACTCAACTTGTCTTTCCAGTGTGTTAGTCTCTCTCCCTTGGCTGTTTTTTAACTGCCGCTCTGAATAAATAAATGCTAAATCAACCCTCTCTCGATGTGGTAATTCAAAGCACTAAGGGCCGGACTGAATTTTAAGGCGAGCTGAGAGACTTTCTCTCTCCCGGATCCAGCTCCAGGCAGATCAACATAGTAAACAGCTGCAAAGAGCGAAACACGCAACGCTAAATTCACAACAATCAGCCGACAATCACGTCACAAACACTCACGCACAAATATAAACAAAATATAAATCATATGAGGGTAACATGAGGACACACCGCAACATTCATGGTAACAAATGTGGAACTGAACACCCACGTGCAATTATACCACACTGCAACACACACACACACACACACACACACACACACACACAGATACACTAAATATGTACAGATCAGCCAGATGCCCGTGACATCTTTGACACGACGTAACAGACAAATCAATGAATGTTCCTGCAGACGGGGACATGAGAGAGACGTGTGACCAGGCACGCAGATAAAGACACAGGAAGCACACACACACACACACACACACACACACACACACACACACGCACGCATGCACATGCGCGCGCACACACACTAAATATGTAGAGATCAGCAAAAACCATATGAAATCTTTGACAACAATAACAACCCTCCCTGAAAGATGCTGCTCTGGCAACTCAAGGCCTTTGAGGAGATTGAGAGAGAGAAAGTGTGTGTGTGTGTGTGTGTGTGTGTGTGCGTGCGTGCGCGTGTGTGTGCATGCGTGTGTGTGTGTGTGTGTGTGTGTGTGTGTGTGTGTGTGTGTGTCTGTGTCTGTGTGTGTGTGTGTGTGTGTGGGCGGATGTAATATACTTTAAGTTAACCATTAAAAACATGACAGAAAAATGTAATTTACTTTGTTTTCTTCACGACAAACATGAAACACTTTAACACACTTTAAGTTTATCTCAGTTTTTGTAATAATGTCACTCACGTTGTGTAATTCTCTAAATTAAATGCATAAAGTGGAGAGAAAGTGACACAAAGAGAAAAACAAACCACAACGATAAAGAGACAAATGTGGAGAAGGAGGAAGAGGAGGAAGAGGAGGAAGAGGAGGAGAGGCCCGTAGTATATTTCTCCTGGTTACCCATCGGAGATGTTGTTTAACAAAACACAGCAGTCCAACATCGATTAGCTGACATTTCAAAAGCTAACACACACACACACACACACACACACACACACACACACACACACACACACACACGCACGCACGCACACGCACACACAAAAAACATCTATTTGTTTTTTCAGCCATTGCAGCAGGTCACCATTGTGAAGAGAAATGGCCGAGGTCTGTGCTCTGATATTAGTGCAGCAGCTGAAAAGCTCTGTGAAACACACACACACACACACACACACACACACACACACACACGGATATATGACCTGAATATATTAAATAAACCCGTAGTTACAGAGGAGGTTTCTCAAAGAAAGAAATGTTTACATGCACTCCGACAGCCGTAAACAGCTTCGAGCAACATTTTAATTAAGTTTCTATTGTTCAAAGTGATGTCGCTTCTCTTAATAACCTCATTTACTTGGATTAATGTGTAAACAGCCTTGTGATGGTGCTACCATGCTGTGTGCTTTGACGTGCAGTTACATGTAAAAAGCAAAGTCTTAGGTCGTAAACAGGTGGATCTAATGTGTGTGTGTTCAGTGTGAGTGACAGGCGTCAGTAAGAATCAATGAGATTCAGATTTAAATCAAACTCATATCTGTTGGACGTCGCTTCACATTCCCCGTACAGCCAGCTCAGTTAGCTTGGCACAAACACCTCCTCTACTTTAGTGATATCTTAATAATACCTTCATGGAAACCTTGAGTTTGGCATCAGGTTGTCACCATCTTGGTTTTTGGAGCCAGAAGTGACCATATTTGGATGAGGGGTCGGAGCTGGGGAGGAGATCGGACATGCTGTTGCAGCAACTTGTCAATCACAAAGTAGCCATGTCCCAAAGCATACCCTGCTTTTTTTTTGTGTCTATTTTACTGTAAATGAAACCATAATTTACAAAGTGAACATCAGGATGTATCAGTGAAGACTTGAAACTAGAGACTGAGGCCATAAAACCATCAGGAAACTGTTCACTGAGGTAATAAATCAAGAGAGAAGAAGCAAATACAAGCTGACTACTTGTGGAAATCGGTGGAGTCGCCCCCTGCTGGTCAACAGTAAGAATGCAGGTTTGAAGCACTTCTGCATCGGCTTCTCCTTCCATGTGCAGTCAGTGGTTCGCTCACTGATTCAAACTTCAACCTCTGCTGCAAAGACAGGAGCCGCTGATGGAGCTGCATCGGTGCTTTGTTTGGGAGACTCGTCATGTCAAGTCAGGACAAAAGAAGTCAAACACAAAACCAAGAGCAAGAAACTGTAAAAAGAAGACGGAGCGAGGATTGGAGGAATTAGCCTTCTGTGCTGAGCTGCTATCATTGGCTCTCAATATGCAACTGATGGTTTATTGATCCGTCCCAGCACAAAGCTCTTTGTGGTCCAAAATACTGACAGAGGAAGAGAGAGAGAGAAAGAAAAGGATCAAGAGAGACTGATGAAAGAAGAGAAAGACAGAAGCGTGAGCCAAGAGAAAGAGATGGAGTGTGAATAAAGATGGAGGGAGACGGACTGAGGAATGAGACAAAAAGAGTGGACTGATGGAGCGACGGAGGGAGAGCGAGGGCAAAATGAAAAGGTGGAGCAGAGGACAGAAAACTGTAAAAGAGAAGGAGGGAAAGATGGATGTTCATGTTGAAGGGGAGGTGTCAGAGAGGCGAGGGATAAGAGCGATAAGCATTTTGAACTGTAATGTGATCAGTGACATTTCAATCAGAGGACACAGTGTTGTTGGAACGTATCTCCACATTTTCTCCGTCTTTTTTGGAAGGTGCAGTAAAAATGAAAAAAAGTGCCATAAAGTTAATGGAGAATGATACTAAAATGTTATATTTCGCTGTACTGCCCTCAGGACATTCTGCGTTTCTAACACAAAGGCCACGGAGGAAGTAGTTCCCACAACATATGACATTAAAGCACAGGAACATTACGTTACGGTCTCTGACTCTGGGAAACATTTTTCTTTCTGCCGACTCCTACATGTAAAATATGTTGTAAAGCAAAGAGCCAGCCCGCCGAGGAGGCACCATGAGATACATGCACGTCTTTGTCATCAGTATAGAACGGAGAAAGATTAGTATGATAATTTAGTGTAACACTGTTAACATCTGCAAGATATAACATGACACAGAACACATAGCTGACACGGTGACATCCCTGATTGGCCTGGACCAGAGGATTCAGCTCCACCAGTGATGTTGCTCCAACACTTTGGCTTTTTCAGGAATAAATGTATCTGCTTTCTGGCCAAGATGAGAAGCTCAGTACCGATGGAGTTTCCGCTGGTCGTCTGGCAGATTTGAGGTCATTTCTCCCCACCAAGAAAAACTCAAAACCTTGATATTGTTGCACTTTTTAATTATAGTTTAGTTTTTAGTTTTTGTAGAGTTAAAAAACAAGATGTAACTCATTAATCAGCGAGGTTTAATTTCAAGCTAACTGCTTCTGCAAACCACAGATACAGTATGTTGACAACACTGTGCTTCTGGTCTGGTTGGGTTCAGCCACAAAACAATATTTAAAATACCTGGTTCTGTTGTCTCCGACACGGGTGGAAAAAGTCCTGATGTCCTTATCGTTACCTTCCTGTAAACCCTGGAGTCTTGGTTGCATGTTGTAATTGTGAAATACTTCATCAGATCAGCAGAATGTCAGAAATGTTACATTTCCGGTAGTTCTCCTGGAAATGATCGCGACAGGTGACAAAGGAAATATCTCTGGATTTCAACATTGTTGGAAACATTTGGGATGATGTTCAACAACTCAACAAAATACAGAACACATTTATAGTCATTTTAAACATGTTTATGTCTTTTTATGTTACATATAAAATTCTTGACTACATTTCCCAGACTTGAGTTTAGTTTCCTCGTACTTCACCCCGTAAGTATCCAGCAAATACAAAAAAATACTGGCACAAAATATCATTTATTTTTAGTATGTTTCTTCTACTATGGGAACATGAAGGTCAGATAAGATCTTCCTTTATTGATTCAAGAAGAAATTGGTGTTTTGTATTCAGTGAAGCGGACTTTGAGATGATCGCTGCCCACCGCATCTTTCAACCATCCTGACAGCCGGAACGCCCCGGGGAGGAAGACAGTCGGAAAAGTTATGCTAATCCGGCCTGGTTTAAAGGCTGCTCCTGGCTAGTGTCTGGGAACTGGGACAGGAAATGGAAAAAGGCTGGATAAGCTACATGAAATCAGGGATCGTTGTGGCCACATCTTTACAGAGACCTGTATCCACCAGAGCGAGTTCAGAGCTGACAGAGCGCCGGACAGGTGGACTCAGTGTTTACATCAGTGATGCTCGGCGCTCACACTCAGTCACATGGACAGTGTTTACTTGAGTTGGTGCTTCTGATGTGAAGGAGTCAGCTGTATTAGCATCACCATCTTGTTGCTGCTGTTTACGATCATCCCGACGCAAAATGTATCAGATGCACGGCGTGTTTTTATATAAATAGCTGAAGGAGAACTTTCATTTTGTTATGCAACCCTGTGCTTATAATGAGCAGTAAATTACCTTGTATCTGATTAATTCAACAATCAGTCTAAAAGTTAAAAAAGAAGATAAATCTAAGTTGTTAAATGAGAGAATAAGATCTCATTTAGCAACAATTTATGCAGCGAACATCAGGCAGGACAGACGATGTGTGATTTCTGTCAGTCCTCAAGCAGCGATATCAGACGGACGGCATCGTCACTGAAGTCAAGAGCACCTTCACTTTGAAGTGGAATTATTTAAGAGTACTTCAATCTATTTTTTTTATGACTGAATTGTGTCCTGGCAGAGTTCAACACGAATACAAGACTGCGAATCAAACACTGATGACGGACGGATGCCAGGAAGTTATCACTGTGAATTTATGTGGATTGGAGCAGAGACTTGCTGCTGGCAGATCGTGGAGTGGAGGAGGGCGACCAGAGCAGTGCCAAAGACACCGACAGGCACTGATGGCACACACACACACACACACACACACACACACACACGCACAGTATCTGGATTCTTGGCTGAGGTGATACAGTATTTCCTTTTCAACTGCTACACAGCTCCTGCTTGGCTCAAAGTATTTCTGGGAGATTAACTTGTTCAGAGGGGATGGGCGCTTGGTTTCATGCAAATTATACACACACACACACACACACACACACACACACACACACACACACACACACACACACACACACACATACAGAGGAAATATTGATCAGGGCAGATGTTAGCATGCTCCACACAGATTTGATTTGTCAGCCGTTGTCGGGGAGCTGACACCGGGTCGTCAGGGTCGTACTAGATTTGTTTCAGCTGTTGTAATGACACACCCAACTTTCTTCAGCTGCTTTGCGTCCCTCATATTCTCCCTTATTCCTTCCTCCCATGTACGTTTCGTCTCTCCCACTCGACCTTATACCTTTCCTTTGTCTTTTTCTTCTGACTCCTTAACTCTGTTTCTTTTCCTCTGCATCTTTTGAGTCCTTGAACGAGACTGAATCCCAAATTCCCAGGCAGCACCTAACATGGCAGCCTCTGCACCATCTGTGTGTGTGTGTGTGTGTGTGTGTGTGTGTGTGTGTGTGTGTGTGTGAGCTGTTGAATGACAGTCAAATTGTAAAGCACTTTGTCCATTAATGGTAGAAAAGTGCAGTCCCTTGACCATTTCACACAGTATGAAATTAGAGAGGCCATATCGTCTGTAACATTCAGAGCAGGGTAGTTACGGGGATCATGATGCCGCTGCATTGTGCTCCCAGCGAGAAAAGCCAGCTGTTTCCAGCTGTTTGCAACTCAAAACCTTTATACTAAGAGTCGACGTCTTCGCTGGATCTGTACCAGCACTGCCGTTATAAAATTTGCCCTGGGGTATAAAACAGGAAGATTCAAGTCTAAACTGCTGTGGAATTGTGAGACGGAGCCAACGTCTTGTTCTGCTGGCAGCCATAAAGGTTTGGAGCTCAGCAGCAGACATAGCAATGTGGCTACGACAATCACAGTGAAATGGCTGTATTGTGCAGACAGCCAATTAGACCATCCAGCTGTTACAACTGCATCCAAACTGCAGAGGAATAAGACTCTTCTAGAAGTTCACAGACATGTTGCCAATGGCGTCATGCAGGCCGGTCAGCAGCCCTGATGTGTTCTCAAAACAGACAACTGAGGATTAAACAGACTGAAATTCACTGCTTCCTCCCTTAAAACCTCGATTTTTACTGGCTTTGTGGGTGAGAGCACGGCGAGGGGGAAGCAGAGACGTGTGCTGGCATGTGCTCGGGGCGAAGACGTGCCGATCATTACAGTGAAGTACAAAGAGGTCAGGATCCTCAGTAGATGAGCAAAGATGAAAAGAGGGAAATTGAGGTGTTTTGACTGTGACAGGTGTTAAACGCACACGACTGCTTACAATGCAGCCAGAACCCGGCGCCTCTGGCAGCCCGGAGCGCTGGGATGTGATTTCAGTTGTGGCTAACGATGATCAGTGTTGCTCCCCATGAGAGCCAGCTACATGATCCAGCTGTTAATTTAGATTTTTTTTGATAAATACGAAAATATTCCAAGAAGCATTACGAGCAAATCATTAGCCTGAGGCGGGTCAGATGAAGAAAGCCTCTGGAATTAGCATGTTTTATGAGATGAGAATAAAAAGAGAAGAACGAACGTACTGTTCGCAACTAGCACTTCACTTTGGATGAAGTGTTTCCATGCCATAGTATCCTGGTTTCAATCAGAGCGCTCCAGGTAGCATCCAGGTTTCTAACACCATGACATGATCTTCACATGTGAACTACACTCCATAAACATGACACTCATCTGAACACAGCTGTTGAGGTGGTTTAATCACAGTTTTTACCTTAACCAGGAGATATATCTTCAGTAACTATGGTCAGAAATGTGTCAAATATTTACACATACATACAAATTCAGTTAGTTGCCGTTCGATCACTACAGTCTTAGAGCCTGTTTCTTAACCTGTTGTTGTCATATCCATGATCTTATATTGTTTTTTCTATTGTTGTTGTTTTTATTCTCAGTGTCTGTCTACTCAAACTAGTCATCATCTCCTCCCTCCATGCTGATGAAAGTCAGGTGAAGTTTCTTAGTCCGCAAAACATTTCTGGAGCTTCACAGTGAAACAGAGCTGCAGCTCCAAACAGCTCGTCCAACATAATATAAGTATTTTAAATGATGCTATTTCCAACCTCAATGGTCAGTCAGGTTCATGCACCCACTCCTGACAGGCTGCCCGCTGCTGCCTGAAGATTTTGGGTTGAAAGGTTGTAAATAAAGTTTTTCAAATCAATTTGGGATCTCTGGACTTTTGTGAATGAGTGCAGCTGAGGCAAATGGAATCAGTATTGCAGGTGTTTGTCATTAATTAAACATTAAGAGCTGATGAAAGGTCAGAGGTTCACAGAAGATATACAGTATCCTGAGAGGAGCATGAAGGTCTGAATGAAATGTAACTACACATGATAGAGTCATGGTCGTACTACAGGAGAGGCCAGGAGATCAAAAATCACGAATGTCTTCACTAAATTTCATGTCAATTCATCGAACAGATGCAAAATCAATCACAATTTAAATTCAAGAATCTAAATCAGTCCAGTTAGTCTTGACTCAACCCCTCTGGACCGTGCAGTAGTTGCTGAGATACGTCAGTCGGGACGAAGGTGGCTCACATTTCCTTCCCTTGAGAGTCACGAGGCAATAAATGTTATAAATGTGACTGCAGGACAATCTGCCCCCAAAACAACCCTGAATAATTTAGTCCCCACATTTTACTCACCTTAACATGAAACCACAGCTGTTTCATGGCTCAAAAGTTCAGCTGACTGTTACACATGACAAAAAATGAAAATGTAATTGGTGCATAATCGTCACGTAATACTTGTCCACAGGACAGAAGCTACATTTTTCATTTTTCATGCTTATTTTCCTGAGACTTCGAACACTGTTGATGGATTTCAAAGCCGAGCATAAGCAAGCTTCCTGTTTTCTGCCAAATGTAAGCAGCCACAGCTGTGCACCTCCTGCCCTCATCCCCTGCTGCACACCCAGAGCATTTAGCCTGAGAACGCTGCTGCCGAAGATAATCATACCTCATTTTTTGGTGATGGGGCATTTCAGGAAAAAGCTTTTTGAATTTGAATAGCATGATCAGGTCACTGGAGGAAGCCGGTACAAAGAAAATGAAAAGTGTTTTCAATACAAAGATTGTGACGCTGCTTTACTTCACACTGCTGCTCTGCGTCTTCTTCCAATCACAAAATATTTATTGTGTTTTTGTGAGCCATTGTTTTGAGCATCTGAAATCTGAAGTGATATTTCAAAAGGAAACACTGGAAATAATCACCTCTCTCATTGAAGGACTGTTGTCGTGACATTGGGCGACAGGATGTGTGTGCAAAGTTTCGGGTAACATTTTTTTTATGGAGAAAATAATCTTTACGGATTTCTAGAAAAGATTTTCACTCATTCCAACTATGTGACCCATTCAGTGACGTCTGTAACTGATCCACGTTCTCTTATTATATCCTGTTATGTACGTATGTGTCCTGTTGTATTTTCTCCCTGCTGCACTCGGGTCTCTCCTGCAGTAGAGATCTTTATCTCAATGAGGACACATAAACACTTGATTTCCAACACAGTTGCACAAAGTAGTTATTTTCTAGCCGAGCCTTAACGAGGTGAGCTTTTCCTCTCAGTCAATTACCTCTACCGCTCTGTGAACAACAGCTTACTTGTCATGATTCTTGCTGCATTTGTGGTTCATTGTATAGATTGTTTGAGTACTTCTCTCCATCCAGTGAGGCCGGAGACAATAACACATTTTCATCAGGCCAAAAACTGAATCTGAATCTGCTCAGAGCTCCCCACATCACACTTAATTGGACACGACGTCCTCAGATTTGTTGGTTTGTCTGCCTGCTGGCACTTTCCTGGAAATGTGCCCAGATTTCTGTCTATCAGTCTCCTTTTCCTTTTTTTAAATATAAATGATGTGTGTCAAACTTTTTACGTGCTCTGTCGAAGGGATCTTTCGACAACAGGAACGCCAGCTGCTGGTAGCAGATTTGAGAAGTCACCAGCGCCGGCACAGAGACTTCTGGCGCTGCTTTAATACAGTGTGTTGTGCTCGAAGGCCTCCCTGTGGCCTGACACTTCCACTGTGTCGCGGCATAAAGTGTGCTTTGGCAAAGTGACTGAAACATGTCATCCGATGACGTCTCACTTGTCAGCTCAAAACTGCTCAATTATGTATTTAAAGCATTAAAACACAGTGGGGGCATATGGCTGCATGACAGGGTTGTTAAAGAACAAATCTTAAAAAAAAATTAGCCTGACAAACGCACACGAGGACAGAAAAACACAAGACGAAGACAAATCAAAGCACGAGCAAATCAAGGCTGAGTAGAGCCGACTCGAGTGCACCATTTGAAAGGCCAAGTGCCCTGAATAATGTAACAGCCTTTATCCTCTCTGCAGGCTAACAGGGCACTTCTTAACATTCTTAAAAGATGCTTTTCAATTAGGCCTGACTTGGTGGTGGCAATGTGTATGCTAATGTGTGCATGTTGTGAAGTGAAGTGTGTGTGTGTGTGTGTGTGTGAGAGAGAGTGTGTGTTTCAGAGAAAGTGACAATTACACTGCGAGGAGCAGAAACCTCAGACTTGAATAAAATGAGCACGTCTACATTAGACTGACCAACAGCATGACGGAAACTTTTTTATCAGCATAAAGATAAAGAGGCGCGCAGTCTGAGAGCGCGACAGCTAATGTGAGCTGCTTTACTTTGTTTTTACTTAATTTACAATGAACAGAATTTAAAGTTCTCCAGTATTTTAACCCAAACGGAAGAATAAATGTCAGTTCAAACTTTACATTTCTCTTTATGTTTACATTTTTCTCTTGTCACAACATGATGGTTTGGATTAATAGCCACTGCTGTCGCACCAAACATGGCAAGAACTTGTCCACAGGTCTCCTTAAAAATATCCAATGGTGTCACCTTTACAAATGTTGGGTAATAACGACTGGAGAAAAGAAAAAACATGGTGTAAAACCAGGACATCCACATGATGGAGGGTGAGGATGTGTGGGTGAGGGTTTGACTCCCTCATGAAGCCAGTAGGTGGTGATTCTTATGAAGAAGTAGTTTTTAGCAAAACTATGATATTTTACAAAACCTGACCTTTTTTGTAAGAGTTGTCTAGTCGTTGAATATTTATTATTGCTAAGTTGACCAGGGAGTGAGAACATTTTGTTTTCACAGGAAGGAGAGGACGAGACGATGACATGGTGGACGGCAGGTCTATTACACATTTGAGCTTGAGATCATGTTGTCTGATTAATAAATATTCATAGGGTTTGTGTCCATGAAGGTTATTCTGCTGCACCTCCAAACGCTTCATTCCCACAAGAGACACCCATGTGTTGGTCTGTCTGATGCTCTTGCTTGGTTTACTCAATGCATTTTAATTTATGAAAATGATTGCCCCCCCACAATCTTTAACAGCCCACTGAGTCACTTCATCCTGATGCCATCGGGCTCGTGGTTCAGTTGTTGTGTCTCTACCACAGTCCAAACCTACGCCCTGGTCAGAGGACGCTCTGACACCTAACCTGTCTGCTTCACTTCAATGAATTCAGTTTAAACTGGTGTATTTTGAACTCTGGTCCAAATGAAGCAGAGATCACGTGAAAGTGAAGTTCAGCTCAGGTTCATTTGTAGCAGAAACACAAAGCCAACTGCTTCCTATGTTGGCACTTAAAGGTCCAGTTGTCTGTGAAACATATAGTGTGTGTGATGTAAAACAGAACGACCACCGATGGTTTCTCTTCATGACCGACTCTTAAACCTCACGGTGAGTTACAGTGTTCAAAGCTGCTCTCTTTCTGTACGTCCTGCTTCACATTCATTTCAGGTTTCCACAGTATCCGTCATTGAATACTGAGCAGGTCTGCTGAAACAACTGCAAGTTGAGCACCTTGCTCAGGGGCACCTCAGAAGTAAACAGTGAAAGAGTCCAAAGGAAAAACTCATTCACGCTCCATACCAAGATTTCCCCAGCCAGACTGAATTAGGACAAATATTGCAGCGCATCCATCACCAGACTGAGAACAAAACTCATTTCAGAAACCACTTTTATAATGTGCACGACCTGCTGACCGCCTGTTTCAGCCTGGTCACAGTGAAACACCAGGGCCTGATGGTTCATCCTGGCTTTTACTGAATGTGACCATCATCGCCCATCGTCCTCTTCATCAGTTGATGTCTGCCTTTCTTTCACACCACAGTCTGCCTCACAGTTTTCTCTTATCCTGCCCACAATCAAGTACTTTAATCTCCCAGATGTTAACAAAGTGAACTTAACAAAAAAAGGGACAAAGAGAACAAACTGAATGAAACAGCTGCAGCACATTATCACGTCAGCAGAGCCATTCACTTCATCACCATTGTATCTCGTCTCTCGTGTCAGCTTGATCGGCTGGCAGGTGTTAGCTGGATACACGGACAACAGGCTCCTCCAAAAAACGCTTCTTGTCAACTATTGTTCTCAATCTGTGCACAAGGTACATCAAACCGTGGGTAACCATGGCAACATCAACTCTGCTGGATGCTGCACAGTCTGATAATAATAAATCTCACTTCAGTGAATTTAACCGTGAATGAAACTGATGACAAATTAACTCTGGGAAACTTGAGTTGAGTGGGATTAATGTCACGCGTGTATCATTTTATACATGAGCCAACACTCGGCTAGTTCTCTGAGAAGCATCATTAAAACGTTCAGGAATCAGGAAACCTTTCCCGTCATGTTGTGACAGAAGGAGTGATGTTTAGTCGTATCACATGTACAGTATGATCTATATCATTCATCAGGGCTCTTTGTTTTGAGTAAAAGTACATCGAAACATAAAAACATGAAAGACATTTTTCCTTTCTCTCCTCAGGCTGCGAAGAACTCGACCTACATCCCAACGTCTCATTCACACATTTGAGCCAACTTGAATTTTAGTGAAGCTGCTGATCTACATGTGTGTGTGTGTGTGTGTGTGTGTGTGTGTGTGTGTGTGTGTGTGTGTGTGTGTGTGTGTGTGTGTGAGTGTGTTTCATGCATAATGTTCGTGCTTTTGTTAAGCTTTGCCAAATGTTGCTCTCTGTTTCCTTGCTCTGGCTCAGCCTCTCTCACTCTGTGTGTGTGTGTGTGTGTGTGTGTGTGTGTGTGTGTGTCCATAAATCCACCGGTTCCTCTGGAGGAAGGCCAGCCCGGCTTCTGTTCAGAACATTATCTGTCCCTGTGCTGCCGTGGAGCTGGCTAACACATACATGCATGTGTTCACACACACACACACACAAATACAAACATGCACTGAATCAATGACAAACAAGCACAAGCATGTTCACCTACACACACACACACACACTCAGTGTAACAAAAGCACAGATATCTCACAGAGGAATATTGAGTGTCGGTGGGAAAAACCACCAATAACTTAAATCTATATGTTTCTCTTTATGTTCAATTTCCATTTTTTCTCTCGTCACAACACTGTGCTTATGGTCTTGTTGGGTTTTAGGCACAAAAACCACTTTGTTCGGGTTAGAAAACATGTTTTGGGTTAAAATACCCACTGTTGTCGCACCAAACACGGCCGGAAATTGTCCAGAGGGTGATAACGACGGGGGAAAGAACAAACGCACATGCTACACTGATGTTTAATAGCTGCACCATTAACTTGAGTAGAAACACTGATCAGAGTTAAATAATTTGTTCTGAAGATAAAACTCTTCACACTCAGCTCGGCTGCTCTCTGAGTGGTTGGATCCTGTAGCAGCTCAGCTAGCATGAAAAGCTGCTTAGCTGCTATCACTCTCCACAGTCTATGCTTAAGGAGCACGACTTGCCCCAGTGGCCTGTGGAGTTTTTGTCATCGCCGCTGCACAGATAACCTGCTGACAGAGTCCCTCAGGTGGTGCTGCTGTCTCCCTGTCAGCTGCTCTTTGTGAAACTGCACACACACTCTCCTTCCTGTTTCTCCATGTTGGATACCAGCGGGGGCAGCGTGAACAGGTCTGCACCCAATGACTGTGATCGTGTGCACTGTATGAATCCAGCTGGTTTGAGGAAGTGTGTGCGAACACAAGACCTTCAATAAAAAGGTTGGGTCACCACCTTCAGTACGTATCTGATCAGCTGAGCAGCCGCCAGAAACAAGACAGTGTTCAGTGCGTGTTCATATGTGCACCTGTGTGTGTTGTGAGAGTGTCTTGGTTTGTGTCTCTTTATCTTCATCTCCATCACACAGAGCACACAGACGGTGGACTCCAGTGGAGGAGAAGGGACAGTAGACACATGAGACACAAAGACTGAACTGAAAACTGGACTTCAGTACAAACTGAACTGACGAGGGTACGATGTGCAGGTGCAGAGAGGCGGAGAAGCTCAGGTGAAGAAACAGGAGAACAGGAAGGGAGCCGATTGGTTGGGGAAATCAGTGAGAGCAGGGCGGGGCTAACGAGGCTGACACGAGGCAGGTGTGGAGGTACAGGAGGGGAAACAGTTCAAACTGCAGAGAGACCCAGAAAACACATTAGACCCAGACAGATGTCAGAACCAGGACACATTATATGAGGAAACACTACTGTATGTATCTGAGTGTGTTTTCAGGCACAGGTGTGTGTGTGTGTGTGTGTGTGTGCGCTCCCTTCACTTCCTGCCGGATGCTCGTCGTGTTACTGAGTGTGTTTATCTGCACTTCCTCCCTCAGTGTCTCAGCCGGGTTTGTCATGCTCAGGCTTTAATCTCTGTTTCTTCTCTTATTCACACATGGATGATGGATCCAGGAAACTTCCACCTCCTCCTCTCTGAGCAGAGCCCTGCTTCACATTCACACCTGGGAGCTTCCTGGTGCTCCGCTGGGCCGGTGAGCAGTGAGGAAAACACCTCACCATGCCAGACCTTCACTGCTAACGCTGGAGCTCAGATAAATGCAGACGGCATGCTGCAGGTGTTTGCAAACAGGACTTTACCATTGGCCTCATGTTGTCCATCAAATGTATGAAGGAATATGGAGAAGTCTCCTGGTGTACAAGGTTCAGCTGATCATAATGCTTTAAAAAATATATACACTTTGCTTCCATTTTTCATGAGTAGTAGAAGGTATAAAACTTTCTGTGCATCTGAAATACTTCTTTCTCTCTGAGTACGTGTTAGTTAGAGCTTCTCCACATTCATCCACCTGACAGGTGGCATGTAAAGATGTGGCCTGGGCTGATGTGGTTACACGTGGTCTACAGTCGTGAGGCTGGTTAGATGTACTGCCACGTTATAAAAAACAAAGGTGGACACCTGTGCACTAATCAAGCTGCTTAATCAGCATCTTGATGTGCCACACCTGTCAGGTGGATGGAGCCTCTTGGCGAAGGAGAAGTCCTCACTAACATATTTTAACAGTCATGTGCCCAAAATGTGAGAGAAATGAACTCTTTTGGGTCGAAAAAAGGGATTGAAAACAAGACTGAAGAACGTTTTGTTGTTTTCTTGCGTCCTGTGTGTCATTCTGTTTGCACCGTGTACCTGCTCATAAATAATAACTATCTGATGCATCATTTTGAATTTAAATATAAAACACGAGTTAACACAGTATCGTCTCAAAGACTTTCCATGTCATTACTTTACCTCCAGTGTACCTGTTCATTATACTGCCAAAAGTATGTGGACACCCCTCTCTTCATATGTTGGGGTTGGTTTTCATGATCCGGATTACACCTCAGACATTATCAGATAATCATGTTACAACCATGTGTTTTTAGGTTTGGGTTTAAAAACCATTTGGCTAGGTTAGGAAAAGATCATGTTTCGGCTCACCTTGTTCTGTTGGCTGGGAATTCGTCCTGAACAGTGGTCTCTGGCTTAGTGACCGTCCCACCCAGCTGATGTGCCACCAGCTGCTCCTCCTCCAGACGTGAAAGTCAGCTCATATATCAGACCAGTGGATATTTATCAGGATCTCTGGGGATATTTCCATCCCTATAAGTGCTGTCAGAACCAGGTGTGTTTTGAGGAGATCTGCAGACATCACCAGCAGTTGACCAAAACCAGCTATTAAACCGTCTCCATCCATGATTGCAGCAGCCACAACAGGTATTTTAAGCCAAACCATGATGTTTTTCTAAACCTAACCGGAGCGTAACCACAGCGCTGTGACGAGAGACATACGGAGCTAATATTTATTCTGGCGACTGGGTTGAATAATACCTTCATTTTTTTCCCCTAAATGTCACATGGAAAAACTTGACTGACCTCCAGCTCCATCCAGCACCTTCTCACTCAACATCAGTGGCCGACCTCATCGATGCTCTCGTGTCTGATTGGGAGAAAATCCCTGCTGCTGTTGGAGCAACCTGAAAACCTCCCGGAGGAGCGAAGGCTGTTAAATACTGCTGATGATTCAACAACATGTTGTGATGTAAACAAACTCTCCTGTGTTCACATGATCAATACTTCTCCTCTGTAGTGAATATGGAAGTTGAGCAATGCAGGCAGGCTTTGCATCAGTCACAACGCTGAAAGGGGAAAAGTACAGTGCCGTTTTAATTTAATGTATTTAATACATTAATGGACACATTCAGACAGACAGCTGTGTATTATCACTTATTGTTCACACAACAAGTACAAGATTATCTGCTCAAGATGAACAGTTGTTACACACAAATGCAGACGACTAATTGATGACAGAGACTCTATCTGACTTCTCTGATTGACTTCAAACCTCCCACTTATCACATTGATTATCACGTTGACAAGCCGGCAGTTTCAACTTTCAAGTTATTTCCTTGCAAGGTTGCATCACGCTCTGATACTTTTATCACAGTGATCCGATTTGCATGATGCAACGCGATGACATGGTACAGACAGACGGCGTCGGAAAGTTTTTTATTGCAGAGATTCTTCAACAATTACAGTTCAGAGCACAAATGGAATAAATTTACTCAGAGTTCAAACACAATCACAGCATATTACGACCTTTGTCCTGAGTCTGATGATTCGTTTGAAGACTTCTGTTTTATTGTCACAAACATCTGCCTCAGCACACAAGAAGACGCAGGACTGAATGATGATGTCAGTCTCGCAGCACACGCCTGACGCAGTCCTCTGTTCCCACTTAGTGCTCACATTTAGAACAAACCTCCTGATTGCATTCAAGGTCACACCTGTTGTTGGGCTCAGTTGGTCCCGACCAACAGGAAAAGGTTCATTTTCACACAAAACAGGCTTTTAGAAACAAACTCAGACATGAAAACATGCTGTAAATGTTTGGGTTGTATCCACATGGCTGAATGGCACAATCATCGGCTAAACTACAATGGCCAAGTCCCAACCGTCAACATGAATTCAGTCAAGCCAACTCCAACATCCAACTCCAGCATCAGTCTCGATAGCATTTCATTTTAAAACCATAACTCATCACTGCTTAAACATTTAGAGATATAGATATATATCTAGAGATCTAGAAATCATTTGAGTCTTTCTCTCTCGGTGTGGTTCTGTAGTCCAGCTGGAACAAACTAAAATTAATTAAATGTGTATGATTCAACCAAACCAGACAGTTTAGTAGACGAATAAATAAATGAAAAGAAACTTAGCTTATGGATTTCATATTTTTTGTTACTTTGCTCTCACTGTGTCGATCTCGTGACCTCTGTGTACCATTACACCCCTCATCTGTAATATTCAAACATGTTCAGGTGAAGCTATAATCAATCAAGATTATAGATTATAGGCTGCATTAGAAATGTGCACACACGATGAGATACCAGGTTAAAACCGACCCAGTGGAGTCAATACAGCACCAATCAGGAGAAACCCACCCAACAGTAAAATGTCCTTTGAGTGTGCAGATTCAGAGCAGGATCACATATTAACAAACTCGTTATCACTTTTCTAATTACATCTTTGCCATGACGACACACAGCTGCAGAGTCACTGTGAGGCAGACTGCTAAACTTTTCCCCTCTTCGCTCTAATTGGTGGAAAGTTAGTGTGGAGGCCTCGGTGCACTGACTCGGATCCAAACATCCTTTGAAATAATCTCGGCATATTTTAAGCGTTAGCTGCTCTCGCCCCTGTATTTCATCAGAAGTAGGTGTGCAGTGTTCATATATAATTCATCCCTTCACATAGAGCTGATGGCTTTCACCCCGGGCCACACAGCCCATTTGAATTTTGGCCCAAAGGATAACCAATGACGGATACATTTACAAATGCATCGCTGGAAAAAAGTAAAAAAAACTGAGACGTCTGCCAGCTCTGGAGGCCGCTGACATATCATCCATGTCTCCAGGGAACACAAGGAATCAAACCTCTAATTACAGACGGTATAATAAAACAATCTGAGGCTATTAAAGCACATGAATCATTTTCATATCTCTTACACCACCAGCCACAGTCCTCATGCTTCACCTGCACAGGATCAGCCACTGACTGATGCTGATGTCTGAAGTTCACACCAGGTCACACACCGACTCACATCCAGCATCCTCTTCCACTGTGTGTGTGTGTGTGTGTGTGTGTGTGTGTGTGTGTGTTTCAGGGTGCATGTGTTTAAGGAATTGAAGACGAACAAGTGAAGTGAAAAGAGCTGAAGCCACTGACACAGCACAGATCCTCTTCTTCTGATTAGCCTGGTTATCACTGCTGCGAGGGGAACGAGGAGCTGAAAGGAAAAAGAGGGCAAACAGAAGCGAGAGCAGGAGAAGATCTTTGTAGATAGACGATAAATGTTACAGAAAAAAAGGGAAAGAATTTAACTGGATGAAGAAAAAGCAAAAGAAAAAGGGAGAGATGAAAGTGAGCGAGGTTGTGGGCAGAGCGATGGAAGTCACTTTAACCGTCTACAGTCACTTCAGGCGTCTCAGGCAGAAACAGAGTGTAAATGGATTTCAAGCACCGTTAATGTGGCCGCTCGTTCTCCACCACATCCAAGCCAAAAGTACAGCGACGCCTTAATATGTCAGAATGTCAGTGTTTCCACATACTGTACACGTCCATCTCTATCAAAAATGATATCTTTACATATTTAACAGGTTTTTTAAATTTCCCTTCTCTTCTTCTTCTTCCAGCTGTGTCTGTTCTGGGACGTAGCAGACACCCAGTCTCCAGGAGGTCATGTTAGCAGTTAACTGAGGCACATCACGTTCACATGATACGCTTATTTGCCACAATTCACATCACAAGCTGGAGGAGCTGGAGGAGATGGAGGAGCTGGAGGAGCCGGAGGAGATGGAGGAGCTGGAGGAGCTGGAGGAGATGGAGGAGCTGGAGGAGATGGAGGAGCTGGAGGAGCCGAAGGAGCTGGAGGAGATAGAGGAGCTGGAGGAGATGTAGGAGATGGAGGAGCCGGAGGAGCTGGAGGAGATGGAGGTGGAGTTACAGGCCGACAGCAGTTCGAGTCAACCCACTGGATATTTTTAAGGACACCTGTGAACATTTCCAGGCATACTATGGCGTCAGATCCGGGTATTGTTCACAGGAAGTCGGACCATCTCCATCCGTGATGATGTTTTCTAACATGAACCTAACAGGAACATAAACACAGCGTTGTGACGAGAGAGAAATTGAAAATTCAACCTAAAGAAATGTTAAGTTTTAACTTATCTGTGGTTTTGTAGAAACGTACTTAGCTAACATTCATTCTGGAGACTGGGTCGGTCCCGGAGGAGGTGGACACAGATTCTGACTGAAAGTTTGATATGAGCCCTGTTGTCCCTGCTTCTCTGCCGGGCTCTGAACTGAAGTCTGAGCCCAAAGATATCCATCCGTCAGAGGCTGAACCCAACACTTGGACCAGCTTCTACCACTGCGAGACGCCAACGTGACCTTTGTGGTCGAGACACAGGGTGAAGGTCTCTGTCATGATGGGAGGTGTGATGGATTATAATTTAACATTTTCTCAGCTCTCCTCTCAGAACACTTCAGGACAGAGCTTGAAATCCTGATCAGCAAATATTTCAGATTTGATTGTCTGACAGCTGAGATCATAAATCACTGAAGGGGAAAAGACAACGAACTACAAAAAAGGGGAATTAGAATAAGAAAGTAGCTCCAGACTGACAGACTGACAGACTGACAGACTGACAGACGGAGGAAGGAAATGGAAGTGGAGAGACAGGGAGAATAAAGGGAGACGGAGAGCGGTCGGTACACTGTTGGATTAAACTGGTGAATGTTAAATTTAATTGCGTTAAGCTCCATTAAGTTGCCAGGAAGAAGGGAAGCGAGGAGCTCTTGAGAAGAAAAAAGACTTTCTCCTCCAGTCTCAGGCTCTTTCCTCTATCCCTCTCAATTAAATAGGTAGTTAATGACTTGAGCTTTTATTGGCAAAAAAACAGCGGCAGGGAGGAAGGAAGGCGAACATGGACGGATGAACACATGCAAACACACAGCAGCCACGTGACCAGCAGGAACAAACAGACAGGAACTGTGTTTGTGGAGCAGCAGGATCGTTCTGCACGTTTTCATTCATTATGTGCCATCAGCAGTTTAAAGCATTTACAGTGTCATGTTTTACGGTCATATGCTGAAGGTCTGAGCTCACACATTATCTTTAGATAAGGAAACAGTTTGTCGAATAAATTCATCAACACGTGATGAAAACTCCCCGTTCACTGAGGTGGTACGATCCAAACCACAGAGCTGTGGTGCCTGAAGGGTGATCCCAGTGATGTTAAGTTACTGAGCAGAGTAATCTGTTACACTACTGTAATGTTTCTTTCACCTTCAGAAGATGACTGGAAGGGTAATGATGTTTAGATACTACAACCCTCAGATGAACCTGGTCTCTGCCGACTATCACACCTTTTACTTTCATTCAAAACTTAGTTTATCACCATTTTCCTGATGTTCTGCTTTCAGCTGCGTTTGGAAAACAACTGAAAAAGACGAGCCAGTGACCAGAGCCAAACCGGTCGTCCAAACCCAGAGCGCTTGCTGTCCTCCAGGGGCCGTCCTGGGGTGGAAACTGGACAGAGAGAGGTGGAGACACTCATGTTGTAGGCAACAACATGAAGAAAACAAACACACCCAACAACAGCAGCAGGGAGAGGAGGAACATGTCTCCAGTCTGAAGACGTTCGGTTTCTGTTTGTCAGACGTGAGTGATGAACTTCACAGGACGACATCCACAACTTCAATTTGATGAAAAACCCTTTTTGATTCTTTTGATCAGTGGAACCGGACAGACTGAAGGAATATAAGTTATCAAAGACTGGACACAAACTAGAACATTTCAAGAAGCTTCAAAGGTCGAGAGTCTCCTCTTTTTTACCAACTACATATTCTTCAACTTTTATGGTTTCTGTTAAATGAACTGAACGACCGAATCAAACTGATCTAACGATGTTCATCGTGTTCGTACTGACTGAAGTTCAAACTTGATATCGTTGTGAGTGAAGAGCTGAAACAGGCGGCCAGCGACCCGGTGGCTCTTACGCGTTACGAGATGTAGTAACTGTAAAAATGTCACCGCAAATCCTGTTAGAAACACGTTACATTACTCCATTACTGCTTGAAAGTAATATATTACTGTCAGTGAACTAAGTGAAAGAGGCGTCTGTCACCCCCCCCAACACGCCACATTATCACAATATTCACCCGTCCACGGACAATGAGCTACTTACTTTACAGTTCATGTTTTCTGCTGGTTATTGTGCTCTCTACTCCACCGACTGCCCTCAGATTGTACAATAAGAACAGTGACGACAGCAAAAGCCAGCTGTGACTGCACAACACACAATATATAACAGAAAGTGTACGTATTAATTATTTTGATTGGTAATCTATCTGTGACAGAGAAACACGGGATGAATCACAAAGGAAGACGATCGTATCATACCAACAATCAGGTGATATGACGTGTCGACACTTCAGAGTTTAAAAAAAAAAAATCTAACTTTTGCTTCTTTCCGTGTCTTTGAGTGCCGCCCCAATAAATAATCACACCATTAGACGGTTTATTCATTATTTCCAAAGCCACAAATTTTCTCTTAAACTAATCCTACAATTCTCATTAGAGTTAATTTGGACTAAACCTGAAATTGATTTCTGGGAGGCTGCAGCTCCCGTGCACACCCTGCACCCCTCAGGGTGACAAATAATATCATAGTTGGTGTGAGAGCGATAATTTTTCTGCACGTCATCCACCTCAATCAGGCGCTGACGGGCTTAAAGACTGTAATCATAGTACGAGTAAATACACGACGGAGCGCTGCCAATCATTGTTTGATTAGAGCATTCACAAACAAGGTTAGTTGGAGATAAGAGAGTTCACTTTGAATGTTTGTGTGTTTATATGCACGGTATGTGTGTGTGTGCATGTTAATTATAACTATCACTGAATGACAATCCATCATTACAACAGGAAGTCATTGTCATCACTTCTAAAAGTTTGTTTTCTGGCAATCTTTGGTTGAAAAAGTAGTTTTCTCTCATTATCAGATACACGACAGGAACAAGGCTGTGTGACACTGTGTGAGTCTGTGTGAGTCTGTGTGACACTGTGTGAGTCTGTGTGACACCGTGTGAGTCTGTGTGAGTCTGTGTGAGTCTGTGTGAGACTGTGTGAGTCTGTGTGAGTCTGTGTGAGACTGTGTGAGTCTGTGTGAGTCTGTGTGACACTGTGTGAGTCTGTGTGAGTCTGTGTGAGACTGTGTGACACTGTGTGAGTCTGTGTGACACTGTGTGAGACTGTGTGACACTGTGTGAGTCTGTGTGAGTCTGTGTGACACTGTGTGAGTCTGTGTGAGTCTGTGTGACGATGATGAGGCTGAGGCTCATCTGAGCGACGGACGCTTGACAGGCGGTGAAAATAATATTCATCCATGTGACAGAAACCACCCTAAAATTTGGGAATTGTCAATCTGTCAATCAAACCTCCACGTCTATGAAAAATAATCGTCATGGCGACTAAACGTAAAGTCTCAGACTTTAACGAAACACATTTCTGTAGAGAAAAGAGAGGAGGGAGAACTGCTAACGGCGAGGAGGAGACATTATTGTTAACGCGTCCTCTCTGCGACCACCTCCTCAGTCTGTGCCCAACAACAGGTCGGTGCCGCGGTGCCGGTTCAGACAGGTGCGTCCGTTTTCTGTAATAACACAACAATTAGCCAATAATTACACTCATTACACTAATTAGACTGAAATTACAGAAACATAGCGGCAGATATTTTAAACTGTTACTCAACGATCTTTTCTTCTTTTGAAGGAGAATGCAGGGCTGTGATTGGTTGTTTCGAACTTGAATCAATGCTTAAATACCCAGAGAAGCTCCCGCGTGTGAGCGTGGGATTATTTGTTAATCTTAATACTCATGTGTGACTAAAAGTCGTCTCGATGGACGCTGCTTCTGAACCAGCCAATGATGCTGAAAATCCAGCTGGTCCAAAACTTCCTGCAGGTCAGTGGATGTGATTCATCAATAATTCAGTACTCTATAAAACACAGTATTAAGTATCAGTGCAGGCCTCAATGCACATGAACTCAAAACCACCTATAAATTAAAACTGAAGGTTTCTTTATGCTGCAACTTTGTTAAGGTTGAATTTCCATTTCTCTCTCACCACAGCTCTGTGTTTACGCTCCGGTTAGGTTTAGGCACAGACAACACTTAGTTAAGGTTAGAAACATCATGGTTTGGATTAAAGTCCCTGTTGTGGATGGAGATGTTCGCAGCTCTCCTTAAAAAACACCCGGTGATGTGACCTAAACTGTGATCGGTGGTTTGGCAGCCGTGTTGGTTTGAAATACAACATTTCTGATGTATCAGAAATGAATCCGAATGTCCGACGGCAGGAGCAGTCGGTCAAACAACAGAGCTGAGTTTCAGTCAGAAATGAGTCCAGTGTGTAACCAGCTGTAGCTGGTGGATGATCAACATCATGTCCACACAGAAGTTATGGCCGGGCCGCTGTCACAGTTAACTTGAACTCTTTCTGTCTCATTGATCAAAGAAACTGTTAAGATCCTATGAGTAGCGGTCCGACCCAAAAGCAGACACCAGAAGCTGACGGATGGTGAAAAGGTATTTATTGAGCACGATGAGCAGCTGGTGGTAGAGGAGGGCTGGTGAGGGACTGGTGGATCTGCCAGGGAGGTCAAGCGACTCATGGTGGAGATCGCGTGAGAAGATCCCGGGTGAAGCAGGCCGGTGGCAGAGGGACAGGAGTCTGGGTCGTGGTGAGGCCAGGGAGTATCCAGGATTTGAGCGATCAGGAGACGAAGAAAGGCAGAATTAGATCACTGGTGACAAAAGCGGAAAAACACTAGAAGCTCTAGAAAAACGAGTGTTGCACTTGGAGACCATGTACCACGTCTGGACGAAATAACCTGGCAGTGAGTTGAGAGGAGACCAGGGTTTTAACCTGACGCTGAGAGACCACAACCGACGGGCCACAAATACAGTCCACATGCAACAGAAACATGTCGAAGTCAGAGTCGACACCATCTGTACAGCCGTGCCAGTCTCATCTCTGCGTGTTGCTATTGTTCTGTTGCTACTTTGATGAATGTAGGTATGAAGCCAGCGAGATGAAGTCGTCTTTGTGTTTTTATTAAAGAAAGTCAGAGCCTTAAAGCAGTTTTACAAAAGGTTAGAGGATTTCACTTCGTCATCAGCACCTCCAGTGTCAGTGGTCCTACACTGGCAGAACTGGGCCTCTGTGTGTGTCGCAGCCTCACTTTCCTGAACTTGAACATCTCTTTCTGCATCACTGTTCTTTACCAACACACACAGGAGGAGCTGCTGATTGCACAACCAGCAAATGAGAACAACTTTCTTTTTTCACCACCAGTTCTTTCACTCCACTTTCTTCCAGGCACTGATGATGAGTAATATCTCGGAAAAATTGCAGATGTAATACTTTTTCACGCAAATGGGCCTCTGACACAGACGGATCATCTAATGTCCCTGTAGAGATCCATCTACGCTGATGAGAGCGATGATATTCACAACTCACATTACTGCAGAACAAGACCCGTGTGACCGAGAGGACAGACGCAGCGACGTCTGGAGATGTTTCGCTTTAGATTAACTTCCATGGTGCACTGTGAGGTGTGTGTGTGTGTGTGTGTGTGAGGTGTGTGTGTGTGTGTGTGCGGTGTGTGTGAGGTGTGTGTGTGTGTGTGAGGTGTGTGTACGCTCACAGTCGGTTAGCTTTAGGAAAAAACTTTGGCTTGGGTTAAAATGAGTCTGTCACAAATGCACCGTCGTTATGTATGTGATGTAGCTTCACTACTTTAATAAGTGAAAATAACTCACTGTTGACTTTTGCACAGCGTGTCATAATAAGCTGCTTTCAAAGTCAAAGTAATGTTGTTTTTCTGATGAGGGCAGCTACTTTATATACAGGTAGCTAGTTTGGTCCAGTGGTTTCCAACCTCGGGGTCGAGCCCCTCCAGAAGGTCACCAGATTAATCTGAGGGGTCGTCACGTGATTAATAATGAAAATAATGTTTATTTTTATTTTGTGAAATCAGGCCTCTGTAATATATTGATGATGTTGTTATGGTGACACGAGACTATATATGGTCTTATAATGTGGATATGGTGATGTGTGTCATTATGGAGGAAATACTCATCTCAGTAATTATATCCACATTATGTGTTCATATTCTGTAGTGTTGCCAACAGTCATCCAACAATATTGTTTCAAAAGGTTTCAAAAACATTGAGACATTTATTGTCTACTCTTGTATAAAAATATCACTTTAAGGCCAAATCATCCAGCTCTGTGACATAAACATGAGAGGCTGTGAACATGTGGTGTATTCTGAGCTTTACTAACGTGCTCGTGTGTTTTTTTAAATAGTGAATACTACAGCTGTCAAATACATTTAGAGAAGTACTAAGGAACATAAAATGTAAAAACATAGATGAGAATGTGCTTCACACACAGTAAACTGTGACATCACAGCGCTGGATCAGGTGAGAAGTGACGGTTCTGGTTCGGTTCCGTCATGTTTCTCTGTGTGTAATGTGACCCGCAGGAACATCAGTCCTCTGACTCTCTGCAAACCCAATCAGGCTTGAACAAGACTTAACAAATACATGTATTGATCAGGATATAATGGAAGCTCTCTCTCGCTTTACATTTACACAAGCATTCATTTCCTTTCCTCCCTCAGCTGGACTCCTTTATTTCCTTTTCTCTTCATCTCCGTCTCCATCTGTCCTTCCTCCTTTTGTTTCCTCCCTCCCCTCTTCACTCGCATTGTTTTTTCTCCCCCTCGTCTCCCTCTCCCCTCTCTCCCTCACCCTTTTTCCTCCCCTCTGCAGCTCCCTACCTCCTCTCCCATCTGTAATGGTAATGCAATGTTCTCTGTTCAGCTCATCAGCATCAGCGAGAGCAGCGCCCTCACTGGCGCTCGTTCCCTCCTTCCCTGAGTATTTAATTGCATTAGCATAAGCACAGCCTTATGTGTGTGTGTGTGTGTGTGTGTGTGTGTTTGTGTGTGTGTGTGTGTTTCACGGCATCTGACTAATTTGAGAAGCAGGGGATTCTCTCTCACCATGTGTCTGTCTCCTCCAAGTGAAGACGATGCTTTTCTCTCCCTCTCTATTTTTCCCTCCCTCATTCTCCTCTCTTCTCCGGAGCAGCGAGGCCTGGAGCACATAAATCAAGTGGTTTTTGGCAACGAGAGCCGGTCGTGTGTTCCAGGAATGAAGGAGAAAACTTTAAGATGGGGAGGGAGGAGGGGAAGACGAAGGCAGATGTAGAGGAAGAGGAGAATAAGGGGGAATCTGCCGACGTGAAGAAGAGGAACTGTCACCTGAAGCATCCTTTACAGTCGCTTCCTCGAGGCGACGCAAAGACAAATTATTCCTGTGATTTGGGAACTCACATTTACACTGTAGCGCACATTTAAAGGGAACTCCACCGATTTTACACATCAAAGTTTGTGTCTACATGTCGAGGAGTGGAGCTGACCAGACCTCTGTGGCTGCTCCTCCTGTCTGCTGCCACCAGCATCACACATTTAATGGGTTCGTATGACAGCTGGCCCGGGGACTCAAACATGGCGCTCAGTCTTTGAATGGAAGTTGCCTGACGAGCAGCTTCCAGGGTGCCTCTCGGGTCGGAGCCCCCGGACTCTACACTGGGACGACAGGATGACACCCACTTTCAGTTTCACCTTTCTATAAAGTAGATTGGATAATTTGACCAAACTGTCTGAGCTCTCTGATCTGCTGGTGTAAAGTTGTTTCAACTAAAATGTAAATGTATTTTTCATCCCCGAGGCCGTCGAAGACTGCGAGTGGAGGCTGACTGAGAGGAGCTGGAGGAAGCTGTGTCTCTCGCTCAGACGGAGGACGGATGCTGGACTTTCTTTGACAGCTTAAAGTTCAGTTAAGTTCAGTTTAATTCAGCCGGCTTTATTAACATGACTTCTGGCATATGTTATGAAAGCAAATTTCAAAAAAATCTAAATATATTAGCTAATCCTTCCACATGCATTACCGGGCTGCTGCTGCAGATCCACTCCAGTGCAAAGAATGTGAGTTGACGCTAATCAACATTATTTGCTGGCATTTGGACTAATCTCCTCCAGACCAGATGAAAGAGAGGAGAGATAAAGGGCCGGAGAACATTTCAGAGGGTTTTCTGAAGGATCTGAAAGTCTAATCCGGATCCATTGTCCATCAATTGGCATTTATTTAGACCCAGTTAATCAACACAAGGTCCCTCTATCTCTTTCTGTCAGCGTTCACAAAATATAATGAGGAGTTTCTTCATTTCTGAGACAACGTTTTCATTCTTCTCTGCCCGAGTGCCAAAATCTGCCGCACCAGGATGTCGACATGCTTGTGGCCACTTTAGGATGTTGTCATGTATGCTGACCCGCACCCTCAATTTACAGAAGGGTTTTCTCAAAGGTATTTGTAATCCTAATCCCTTCTCCAACCGTTTGTGTTCATGCCAATAAGGGCTGAGTTGTTGTTTGCCATCTTTACCCCTCACTCCTTTCCCCAAGATAAAACTTACATTCAGTCACTACAGCAAGACGTGATTATTTCCTACGACATATTTCATAGACGAAGGCGATTCAGATTGCTTTACACGATGCATTAAAAACAAACACCAAAAGTCTAAAATGTGAATTCAAACTGAAGGAGTAGAAACCATTTTAACTGTTATAATGTACCACAAGGTTATGTAATGACATTTCTTTCCATACACAATCAAAACCACACAGACTAATGACTGAATAATAATCAGGGACATTTCGACTCCAAAATCATGAATACATATTTTTCCTCTAACCTGTGGTGTGATTTATCCAGTTAGATGTTTCGGTGTGAGTTGCAGAGTTCTGGAAATATCGGCCGTAGAAAGAAACCGTGACGCTTACTGAAGGTATCCACACACCTTGATTTTAACTGCATCACTGCGTCCTACGAATGGACGAGAGGCTCGAGCTCGTGACAGTGCGGGATGTAAACATGAACGGCGACCTCCTCTGCTGAGCTGTAATGCTAGTTAGCTTAGTGAGCTAGCCTCTAGATGGTGTACGCATCCGTCTGTGCGGTAGAATTGGACGATGTCCACAGAGAAGGCAGCAGTTGCTCATTAGCACACCACTGTATTCACCGCTGTTCATCAACCTCCATCTGTCTCACCCAGCACAGAAAACTGTGTCCATCACCAGCGAAGGGAGAAGTCGTATCAACACACACATCCCTGCCAGAGCGACCAACATACATCCCCATGTTGGGTTTGATTGTGTCTTTGTCTCCGCACCATGTCCCTCACGTAGCTGTGTCCAGCCTCAGAGGCTTGAAACAAGTTAGCCAGTGAGCTTTAATGAGGAAATGTAAGTAAGACTGTGATTGAGAGAAACACACTGACAGCAGCCTGCAGGAAAGAAACAGCAGCAGCACCAACATATCCGAGCACCTTAGTTCACCAGACTGGGCCGGTTTAATATGGACACAGAGACGTATCGTTGTGCATTGAGCAGCAACAAACGTGTTTTCATTTTGTCACAAACCCCAATAACTCCCGTGGTACAGCAGCTCACACTTCTGTTTATGAGAGGACCTTTTACATCACGATGTGATGATCAGCTGTGGCCCGACTGTGCCGTGATTGTATGTAGTCTGGTATTAAGATAAAAAGGTGCCAAACATCAAAGTTTTGTTCTAATATTCATACAAAATAATGTGAAGTGAAACAGTTTAGTTAAACTTTGCACCAACTCTCTGCTGCAGATTCTCTCATTTCTATTGTCAGACATGCAGGAAGTCCAGTAATATCATCAGACCTCAGACTGATGATCCAGCAGCCTTTATGTGGACTGATCCTCCTCCGCTGGCTGTCAGAGCGATCTGCACGTCTTATCATCCATCCATTAGTATTCATGCTGGATTAGGCTAATCAACACGGTGCACCTCCATCCAGTTGTATTTCCTCTTCCTCCTTCCCACAATGCACTGTACACTCTTCTCTCCCAAACCATGCATCTTCTATCGACGTGCAGTCGGTGCAGTTTGTTGTCATGTGCAGTTCAGACAAGACGACATCAGATGCAACAATAATCTATAGGACGCTTCTTTCATTTAGATTCAGATTGACTGAGCTGAACAACAAGATGTTTTGTTTGATTGCTTTTCCCCGGTGAGAAACACAAAAGGTGTTGGCTCAGATTCTTCAAGCTCTTACTCCACCGTCACTCGTCATGACAGTTATCTGGACCAGAACCACCTCCGAAGGAAAACAGTGATTTGTGAGCACAAACAAAGTTCATACGTCACATCTCACTGCTACTTTTCTATCAGAGGAAAGCTGGATCATTGTAACATGGTGACATCGTTAAGGCTATAATGATCACACACACACACACACACACACACACACACACACACACACACACACACACACAAGCTTTTACACATGTAGGTCTCACAAAGAAAGAAAACACTGTTTTTGTTTCTCCATCGCTCTGTGGGTCTGGGATTGTTTACTGCCATGAAGCTGAAGCAGATGGAGGGAAAGATGTGAATCCCTCATCACACACACACACACACACACACACACACACACACACACACACACACACACACACACACAAAACAAGGCAGCAGAAATCTGTATTTCAGATGTGAAATAAAACACAGTCGTGCACCTCTGAGTTTAAGTGAGACTTGAAGATGTCTTTGTTCACAGGGAGTCCTATAGCTGACGGTCGGGATCATACCAGACAATCCTTTCTCTTTGCAGTGTGTTTTAAAAGGTGAGATACTGTCGGGGGGTAACGTGTCCGGAGCTTGTAACTTGTGTCACCATCCTGAACTTTGTGCATCCAACAATCCAGCAAACTCAAATGTTCAGTGGACTGAAGAAGCCTGTTGGATGAGTCAAAACGTCTTCAAGAAACTCAAACAAGTCCAGTTGTCTCCGATACAGCACTGAGAATCACCTTCATCAGCATCTCAGTTTTTGGTCCGTCCCCCTTCATGCACTCGAGCTGCATGGACCCCACAAGTGTGTGTAAAACCTGCTGACTTGTGTTATCGCAGCATGTCAGTGTTCCACAAAGCTTCTTGTGATGTCACAGGATGTCTCCAGGTGAACCCATGAATGTTGAATACTGTTGAGCTCAGATCAGTAAATAGACTTTTTTCATCCTCCACTGTGAGATTCTGGTATTTCTTCACCCACCTCAAGTGTTTGTCCTCGTCTCCGTCCTGAGAAGTGGTTTGGAAACTGCTCCTGGTCCGCTGAGCCTCCAGGAGACAGCCTTCTTCTGACTGGACGACTGCTCATCGGACTCTTGTGTTGTTTATTCAGTAAATTCTGTCTCTGCGATGAAGCTGCTTTTCTACCTCTCAGTGAACTGAGCGTGATGCATTGATCTTCAGATGTTGTGCTGACTTTGGCTCTGCCTGATCGTGCTTTGGATACGACTGATCCAGTTTCTACAACGCGTTTACAGTTTCATGCACTGCCATGATTTGCCACTGAAAAGCACTTCCTTGGTTAATAACGGCTCTTTCATTTACTTTCTTAGTACTCAAACTTTCTTCATATCTCCAGGAGTTGAATGTTGACTTCTCCTCAACTGACTATAATTTTTGTTAGTGTCTCAAAGACGCGTTAATACCGTCGCTGCAGTCACATTAAAATCACTTCATTCACCTCTGTTTGACTCCTCTCTGCTTTAAAATGTGCAGACAAGTACGTAAATATTTAAAAACAAAGAAAAGTGGATTTGGTGGATTGTAGTGTCAAGAGAAGAGACGCTGAAACAACAGCGCTCAAAGAAAAGAACAATGCAGGAACAGAGATGGAGAGCCGGAGAGAGGCCGAGCGGCAGCGAGCGGTGATGGTAAGAGTTTAGGGAGAGAGAGAGAGAGAGACAGAGAGGGAGAGAGGGGGGGGGGGGGGAGAGGGGAGAGACAGAGAGAGAGAGAGAGGGGGAGAGAGAGGGAGAGAGAGAGAGAGAGAGAGACATTGGCATGACGGCCTTTTGTATAAATTAATTGAAATGGGTATTGGAGGAAAAACATATGATGTCATACAT
>NC_140187.1:960459-1133291 GCF_965226575.1 Pagrus pagrus | reverse complement strand
AATTGTTGAGTTTCATACAAACTGTGAAACACCTTCTCTAACAGCGGTCTCTGGCTTGGCAGCGGTCTCGTCTAGCTGTGTGAGTGTGTTTTGTAATATTTTATGTTTTCTATCTAAACATCGTAATTTTTCAGCTGCTGGGGACCAAGAAAACCTTTTTCCGATGGTAAAGTTTCACGAACACATTCCTCGCGGCCTTTTGTCCGAGACATCTCTGCATTGATTCGAACAGCTTGAAAACTGGCTGGAGCTGAGAGTAAATCACAGCTCGATTGATGACGACTCCTCTCTGCAGGAGGAAGCTCGATGTGACGCGTGCGCCGCTTTACCTTGTTTTACTCTGTTCGTATCTCCCTGCAGAGTTCATGAGGTCATGTGTTGTCATGCTGATGAAACCCGTCACTCTGCCCTTCATTCTCTGATCACTGGTTTGTTAGACGACGATCAACAAATATACAAAGCAGCAAACAGCAATAATGATGCAAGTCTTGTCACATTTTCCTGACTACAGATGGAGGCAGCGGTGTCGATGTGTCAACCCGACAATGATCTGTTAATCGGGATAGACTGCAGCACCAGAGGCAATGAGACAAATCCTCCATGATCCACTCCAGAGCAAATCTGTACAGTGAAGTCAACTTTATACTTGTAAATGTAGCTCAAAATCATGCGTGTCTGTCAGAAGGCTGTTCAGGTCATGTTCAGTCCAAATGTTGTTCAGAAAATCTGCAAAATGTTTGAACATTCAGCCAGTCGATGGAGTAAAATGTCGGCAGTATAATGTTACATGTCGTACTGAGCACATTTGATCACATCATGTTCACTGTGTGGTCCACATAACGGTGCCGCCAAGCCAGAGACCACTGTTCAACACTGCACTTCAACATCTGTCAGTGAGAAACCACTTGATGCTTTTAATGTGGGACCAGGAGGAGGAGGAGAATAAAAAGAGAAGAAGAAGAAGAAGAAGAAGAAGAAGAAGAAGAAGAAGAAGAAGAAGGAGGAAGAAGAAGAAGGAGGAGGAGGAGGAGGAGGAGGAGGAGGAGGAGGAGGAGGAGGAGATAAAGACGAAGGAGCAGGAGGAGGAGGAGATAAAGAAGAAGGCCTCAGTCTGATCTCAGATCAGATCATCCTGTTCTAATACAACATTCGTGTTAGTGTCGTTGTATTAATGTGATCTGATGTTTTCAGCTCCTCACTGGAGATTAGTGGTGTTCAGGTGCATGTTTCAGGGACATCCTGCAGTTTTAATTTGTATACTTTCCTTTTTGTCACTTCATCGACTGTCTTCCACCTCTGTGAAGTAAACACACATGACAGCGTCCTTGGACCCACTGACTTTACACTGAATCATTATCAGCATCTAAACTGTTGTTTATATTTTGTTGACGAGGCTTAATTCATGAAAGAACTAAAAATAATCGTTCACACACAATATTTCTTCTTTCTTGTTGACCTGCGATGTGATGAATACAGCCTGGTGTTTACATGCAACAACGCATTTAATCTGAGCAGCTGATTACGTCATTATTATTATTTTTAATAAGTCAGTTGGCATATTTTGAATTTTCCAACTTTTCTAAGAAGCCACCTTCTTTGGGAAGTGAAGAAACATGTCACACATTAACATCTACGTCAGGACGCTGGGCATGTGCAGAAAAAAACTCTGCAACTAATTCAAATTTTGTTTGGTTCTGAGTCTGTTTATTGTGTTTGGGTTCTCAATCTGATTATAATCTGAATATTAGGCTGCGTGTGAACACAGCGACTGAAATGTCAGCTTCAGCATTTAAATTGTTAGATAAGAATCAAAATGAGTTAAAATGAGGCTGAAAACAGTCGAACTGTCCTGTTCTAACACATTAAAGTGTGGAAATGAATAAATGACAGCAGTTAAAACAACAAAGAGAACAGAAATTGCGAACAAGCGGGTCATTCAGTACCACGGTACACAGGACTGTGGACTGTGGAGCCGACGGTATTCACAGTGATTCGAAGGCCCGCTCTCCCACACAGGTGTTTCTGATGGAGAGGCTGATTGTTGTGTGGAGAGGCTGATTGGAGCTCAGCACAGAAGCATGTGGGGGTGCACGCACAATGTTTGACTGACATGTACCTGACTCTCCGGTTAGTTTGGTCCCACCTCCTGTGGGCCGCTCTGTATACGATGACTGCAGCACAACTCGTCTCTCCAGCTTCTGTTTGAGAGGAGGTCCAATCAAGCACAATAACTGAAATCACCTGCGTGGGTGTCCAGAGAGTCTGAATAAGCTCATTAGTCCCGTTGGATTGTCATTAGAAATGCTTTTAGCTCGCACCGTGCTGCGGTCGTCAGCGCTGATTGCTGCTGTGAATGTTCTGACTTCCGCCTCAGGAGCGGCCTCGCTGTGTTGTGACATGTTTGCCAGTAATCTGTCCAGATGGCTGCTTTGCTCCCAGTAAAATCATGTGATGACTAATAACAGTATACGTGCTGTGTAGTGTTGGTAGATCACTTTATTTCTGGATTACATGATGCCGATGTTCTGACCCACATATTTATATAAAACTACACAAACGGTACATCTATGAGAGTCTCCAGCCGTGCTAGCAGCTCTGCCAGGCTGTACTCAGACACAGTGGAGCTAAATGCTAACATCAGTAAGCCCACAGCGACGGTGCTAACAAGCTCATGTTTAACAGGTACAATGTTTTCTACTTCCATTTCAAACACAGCAGAATGATCCATATTTGTTAGTTTGCTTGCAGGTCCAGCTGGGGAGCAGACTAGATGTTAGTTAAGCACGTTCCTGAACGTTTCTTGAACGCGGTGCTTATGGTCTTGTTAGGTTTAGGCACAACAACCACCTGGTTAGGGCTGGAAAACATCATAGTTTGGCCTAAAAATACCTGTATTGTTCGCCACAGTCACAGATGGAGAAGATCTGACTTCCTGTGAAAAGCAGGCGGCTGTGGTCGCCACAAAAGCGGCTGGTGAATATCCCCCGGTGTGACTCGAACTGTGGTCGGCCATTTTTTTCAGCCTAATGACTTGTAATAACTGGGTGGGGAAATCACTGTACAGTTGTTACCATGTTCAGTATCTTAGTATAGCATGTTAACATTAGCTAGTAGCAGTAAAGAACAGGAAACCTGAGGCTGATATCATTATTTTTGTCCTCATATTTTATGACCATTTAGTGTTTCACTTTACTCTCACCAACGCAGCTAAACATCTGAATACTGCTGACATCCACCAGCAGCCTGTATGTGCAGTTAAACCACTGCACATTCTCATTTTACACTACATGAAGTGTGTAATATATCTTCTACCCCGGTTTAGTCCAGTTCAGCAGTGGTGTGGTGTCACATCTGACCTCGGCGTCGATCTGCTCCAGAGCTGCACGCTGACGTATTCATTTACACTTGACTAAAAATGTACCTGTGATGCAGAGTGGAGGCACCGCGGGTCCCTCAGTGTCTCTGAGGTGTATCGATGTGTCGATTAATTTCAGTAAGGTTGAAATGAAATAGACCCGACCTGATGTTAATGACATAAGGAGAACCTGTTCCTTCTTCTCTGGGTGGCCTTGCTTCAGATTTGATCCACCTTCTCCGGGGATGTGCTGCCCCTCACCTGACCCTGCCAATCCCCAACACATGAGCAGCTCTCTCCTGACCTCAGGGTCGAGGCATCAGGTGTCAGAGGTCGAGCGAGGAGGGTCATCGCACAGCTAGTGAAGTTAAATCTCTTGATACATTCCTGTTCATCTGTGAGGTTTAAACTAAACAGATTACAACAGTTGACTTTGTTTTCAAGACGTTTGAGTTCAAGTTTTCACTTCTAGCTGCAGCTCCACCTCCACGTCAATACAACTGAGTGTTACAGGAAGACAGCCGTTAAAGTTTATCTTGATGTTTTTTCGTACTGCCATTAATACTCATGAAATAGCTGGACCCCCCGCGGTGTTTGCCACATTCAGAAGCTCCTGCTCTCTGTTCGACTGCAGCTTTGCTTGACCTCCCAGCAGGTCTGCTCTCCAGGTGTTCGCTCACAGCGGGAAAAATACAATAAAATGAAATAAAATGAGGAAACAATAAAAAACAGTTCACACAGAAGCTCAGCTGCAGTAATGAATGCAACTCTTGATTTTAAAGTAACTTCTACACTCTTGTGACGTGACGTTTATGCATCAGTCGTTACAGCTGCATCATAAATAGATCACATTCTGCTGCAACTGAATAGAGACGATGTTTAATCTGTATTTAAACTCATTTAACAGGATTTTTCACAGGTTATGTCCTTGATGTCCTCAATAAAGGTCAAGGGAATTTGCATATTTCTTTGAATATATTAGATCTTTTTAATAAAGAAGAGAAAAGTTGATTTTATTGTCCAAAACAAGTAAGTAAAGGAAACAATGTGCCAGCGACGACTTCATTTGCAGATGAAAAGACTTCAAGGTGTTTTGTAGCAGCTACGATGTTCAACAGAGCGGCTTGATGATCAAACACAACTGTTTCATGTCATTCTGTCTTCATATCTTTAAAATCAGATTTATACTTTCACGTTCTTTCAAGTCTTAGTATTCACCTGCCCATCGGCCCCGTCTCCTACAAATTACGATTAGATGGCTCTAAATTATTTTCCAGTGACAAACGTAATCAGCTGCTGGTTGTGTTTTGATCACGGGCAAAGTTTTGCTGAATAAATGAAGCGCTGCATTTATGAACCTCACCGACAGAGATCGTTGAGTCGTCTGCGAACGAAGCGGATGACTGACGCCACGTCTCACATCCAGACTCCCGTTAGCTTCACAATGCTGACGTCACTATAAGCAGGTAGTGTACTGCAAGATGATGGAAACCAGAAGTCAGCTGTGGGTTATTTTAACTAATGTAACAAACATACATGTATGTACAACTTTCAATGTCCTTTGAGAAGCAATTTGTGTTACTGCACACAACACACACACATTTAAAGACACGTCAGACAGACAGAGACAACAGTGGCCTGTCATCATCAATGTCATCACAGTCCAGGCAGACAGTTAAAGTGCATTTATTAAGTGTCATAAAAATTAGTATGCAATAAAAGTGATAACAAACGACTCAAACTGAGCTGCTGGTTCAGTTCAACATCCCGGAAATCAACTAGAAGTACGTAACATAACTTATGAACTTATTTCATCCCAAAACATGATCTTTTCGTGGACCTCACCAAGAAGTTTTGGTGCCTAAACTTCAACTATTTCACAAACATAACCAACTGATGACAGGTCCAGTGCGCCACCTGACACAATCTACCTTCTCAGTCGTTCGATACGAGGACATGTTGGGCGTGAGACGTCCTTCAGAACGTACTTATATCAACCTACTTTATGAGACAGGGAGCTGCTGCAGTTGTTCCTCCTGTTCCTCCTGGTCACCAAGTCATATCAAATCAATGCAATTTTCTGTGCAGAGGTTTTTTTCCAGTTAGCAGAAGAAGTTTACATCAGTCACCTGAGTTACACACGTGTGTATTTTCCTGTTTTTAGTATAAAAATCCCTCCATGTAATTTCCCCTCTGCTGCGGCTCAAAAGGAAACAGTCTGCTGGAGAACAAAGACAGTTTTGTCCTTGAGAGACTGTAACTTTGAGGGATACCCACTTCATTTGACTAACAGACTGCTGAAGCATCACATTAGCTTTTGCTGAATGTTGGATTTTACACTGAACAACCGTCTGTTGATTTTGTCCCTCATCACTTTGAAATCACATTAACATGAAGCTGCTTTAGGAAGCGATCTGTTCACAGTCGGCGCAGACGGAGGAACAATAACTGCAACCGAAAACAGCTTCAAAGCGCGTCTGGACGGACAGACCGCGGCTCAGATACGCAGGTTTGTTACTCTGCTGCAGGAATTCTCCATCAGATCAGATGTATTGTTACACTGAGTCACCCTTCACCCTGAGTGCAACCCGAACCACAGGACTCCTCACATTACACCTCACACTCACACAAACGCTCACACACACCCACACAGGTCAGCAGGTCAGGCATTGTGTCTGGCCTGAGGAATGCCCCCCTCAGGTAAAATCGGTAATCAGTCAGCTGCGATCTCAGCGACACGGTGGCTAACAAACCAATCACAGCGGCAGATTGGCATTCCTCCTGTCCAAGTGCTTGAGTAGACAACTAATTGGTGCTTTTGTGTGAATGAGGTGTCGGCTGTTATTTAGCTGTGGGTGGCTGCTAACGACGAGAACACTTCTGGAGATCAGAGCTGATGAAAAAACCCTCGTACTCGTGGGTCGATGTCTTTCTTGTCCGGTCACAGTTCTGTGATCAAAGACTTCCACGTTCACAGACATGCATGTGCACACAGCTCCTGCTCCTTTCAACAGGTGGAGGATTTTGGTTTTGAAGTCATTTAATAAAACACAACTGGCCACTTAATATCCACCTGTTACATATTTTAACGACAAGTCTCTTGGTGAATAATTTTCCTAATGTTTTATTGCTGCTGCTGCTCCACGAGCTCAACGTGATCGATCAGCTCAGTCTCCAGGATTTAATGTCAGCAAACCACAGATACGTCCAAAGTCGACTCTTCTACCAAATGTTGCATATCAGGTTCATATTATGATTGTTATTCACCCTGTACATCAGAATGTGGTGGTGTTACAGCCAACAAGTCACACCACTGGATATTTTTAATGACACCTGGGCAGAAATCTCCATCCGTGATCCTGCCGACCAAAACAAGTATTTTAATCAAAACCTGATGTTTTCTCACCGTTACCAGGTCGTAACACAGTGTTGTGACAAGAGAGAAATGGAAAATTAACTCTCAAGAAACGTAAAGCTGCAGCATAAAGAAGCATTTAGTTTGAACTCATCTGTGGTTTTACAGAAACGCACCTGGCTGACATTTATTCTGGTTGTTGATGGTGAAATTTGCAACTTTATCATGATAAAAGAAGTTTAATGTTAAATAAAGATGATGACTCAGAAACGCCAAGATAATTCAAACTTACTTAGTTTTGTCTTTTTCTTGAATTAGTGTAATTAATGTTCTTCATTGTTGAAGTTTAGTCAGGAAAGATATTGCAGGTGGTGAAAAGTGATTCATCCATATTTCTTCATGTTTCAATTTTACGCTACTTTCATAAACTTTCCAATCCACAACAATTATATGACAGCTGCAGTTACAGGTGACTTTACTTCATATTTTACATAAAATACGTGATGAAATGTGATTCATTAACAGAAATACTCAACAAAGTGGTGGACACAACAATAGTGCCGGCAGTAATATGTGTATAGTAGTTCATGATTAACTGGACCAAAACTCACGAGGAACCGTCTGTGACCTACATTTGAAAAAATAAAATCTACTCAACGAAACATCCCCTCAGATCGATGGTGGTGCAACACGAAACTGAAATCACTTCAGTGTTTTAATTTCTAATTAAATCTTCCTGTGTACTTATTATTAACATAATGCTGCAGCGGTCACATCCCTCACTGAAACACGACACTCCTGAATCAGTGCCAGGACGCTTCAAGTTGTTTTGGCAGTTCGAGGCGGCTGAGTGTTCAATAATGACGCGTCTTTTCTGGCAGTTTCTTTATTTACCTGTGGCGACACTCAAAGGCTGAATCTCAGTGAAGTCAACAGAAATCTGTTCTCTAGTTGAATATGAGCAACAGTCTGTTCTGTCTCATTATGACTGAAAACCAGAATGTTGAAAAATATTTGACATTGAGTTTATTTTCTTCATTTATTCGACTAAGTGTGAGCTCGCTGTTGAAACTACAGGAGATTAGCTGGTTAGCATGCTCGCTTCTTCACAACCTGCTGGTAATGTTAGTTATCTTATTCTGGCCATATCTTACAAATCGCTCCTTTAAACAACATGACAGATTTAAACCAAAATGCTCAAAGTGTTTTAGTATTTTTCAGCTGTGTTGTTCGACCTGGAGCAGTTTCAAATCTGTCCCCTTGTGGTTTGACTAACAGTAAAACAGTGATCACGTTCGTGGGTCGCGGTCTCGAGAGGAGGGTTAGTTTCTCATTTGCCTGGCAGGATCGCTGAACCTCGAGTTCTTCCATTTAGCGCCGGCTTTAAGGGAGAAAACATGGCTAAAATAATGTGTGTTTGGTCGCTGTGAGTCATGAGGGCTGTTCAGTTTTCATTAAACTGGGTTCCAGAGTGTGATTTAATGTGAGACTGTGGATGAGAGAGTTTACAGAGTTTAAGCAGCCTCCATTCATCCCCCCCTCACCAGTCCAGCAGTCTGCAGGGACACACCAGCTTTAATATGTTCCCCTCTCACCACCTCAGGTGCTCACATCTATTTCTGCTCAGTTTATGTGTGTGCATGAATCCTGTGTGTGTGTTTCGCTGTGTATTTGGCTTGTTGTGTGTGTTTGCATGTGTGTGTGTGTGTGTGTGTGTGTGTACTCCCCATGCAGCCGACCCTGTGTAAGATGGATGTTAGGTGCTGAAGAGCATTTTTTCCTCTCCATGGGGGGAGACCTTCCATATAATAACCTGAACCTTTCAGCACTCCCTCGCTCTGTCTCTCTCCATCACTCAGTGTGCAACTTTCCCTCTCTCTCTTTTCTCCCAGCATGCAGCTGTCTGTCTCTTCACTGCTGGTAGCTCAGAGCTGTCCTTTTCTATTTCAGTCCATTATCTCTCCCTCTCTCTCTCTCTCTCTCTCTGCTGCTCTTTATGGTTGTGTTTAGTTCTGGTTTGTATGTCAGTTTGTGTTATTATGTTTCTAGCTGTGTGACCTACCTGACATCAGGTGTGTTGGCAGTGAGAACATACTGGGATGAGTGTTGGATATCAAACAGTCATGTTTCTTTGTGCATGAACGTGTTATTTTGTATCCTTATTAATGTGCTGTGGGTGTATGAGAGGTTCATCTTCATTAAAACATGAAGGAATCAGACACATCAGTGAAATGGTCCAGAGAAGACGTCCGAGTGATGGTCAGTTAACGTCCTGGATGTGGGTTTACCTTTTAAACACTCGGACATACAGACATCCCGATTTCTGTTGGTCTCTCACCTGTTGGAGGACCGACCCAATCGCCTGAATAAATGTTGCCAGTGTAAGTTTCTGCAAACCACAGATATGCTGCAACATTACATTTCTTTAGGTTACATTTTTTATAGTGTGTTGTCACAGTGGTGTGCTCATGGTCAGGTTAGCTTAGGACACAAAGAGCCCTTGGTTAGGATGAGGAGTCCTGGTTCTGTCGCCACCAACAGGCTGGAAATATCTTATATCTTATATCTTATATAATATCTCTCCAGTTGCTTCAAACAAATGCTGGGACTCAGTCTCAGACGGTGGTCTCTGGCTTGGCAGCCTTCTCGCCCACCGTCTACTCGACCTCTGGAAGTGAAAGCGAGCGTTTGAAATGGACAAATTTGAACATAATCGTGTGTTTCAGAAACATATAATGCCAGATTTTTATTCTGGCAACTGGACTGACTGCCAAATTGTTTCAAAGGATCATTTGTGTCCAGAAATCCGTCTGTGGTTGTGAAAACCAACAGCTCCGAATCACTAAACCTCCTTCCTCCTCAGGTTTGTATCTTCTCCTGCCCTGATGAGATATCTGTAATGATCCTCCTCGTCTGATAACAAAAGGAAGCAGCCACATGCAGCTGATTGTTTCTGAAGGTGTGAGTTATGTGTCTAATGTTTCAGGCAGCAGCATCTTTGTTGTTGTGAAGAGCGACATTTAAATTAATTGGAACAGTTGAATAAAAAGTTTTTTCCCCCTTTGACCAAATTAATTGAACAACAGGTGTTAAAGTGCCTTAATTACCTTTAGAGTTAGTGTCATTACACATGAGGAGCACAGCAGAATAATGTCGCTCCTAATGGTAAATTACATCTGAAAGGTCAGAGGTCCTGTCCCCGAGCAGAACACTGACACAGATATTGGACATGTGCATACATAAACAACTCGCTGAGCACAACACGCTCAGCGCCGACCCGTTCCCTCCCACCACTCATCCCCTCTCCAGACCCAGATGTTGCCCCAGGTGAGGAGGATCACTCTGGAGCTGTCGAGGTTCACAGCGGACGTCCGCCCGATGCAAATGGAGCGTCGAGAATATGGAACAGCTGGATGAGGAGATTCACGGCTTCCTCCAGACATAAAGCAGCTTCCCAACACATTCATCTTCCCTGTATGTTTGTCAGACCGCCTGTCTGTGTCTGTATGTCTCTCCCGCTGCGTCCCTCTCTAATTATCTGCCCGTCTCTCTGCCGGCATGTCTCTTCTTGTCTTTATCTGCTGCTCTGATGCTGCACATCACTAGCCGGAGCAAATTTCATCTTTACATGCTCGGCACGTCAGAGAAAATCTCACATCCCAAAAGGTTTGTCTTCAAAAGTCTCAGCTGTCTTGTTTTTTTCTTTTTAAGCCACATTAATGAACCTGAACACATCCCAGTTTACCTCACATGTACAGCTGTGGTGGTTTGGAGACGCTGGTGTGTTTACTGGGGCAGCTCCGGCCGATTGTCTGACAAACTAACTGCCAGAAAAACACGGAGAGGAAACTGTGCATGAGACGGACGGACAGGTCAGCCAGGCATCGCATTAATTTTATTTATGTGTGTCGTTTTATTAGTGTGTTTGTCATTGTTGTGTATTTTTAACATAAACACGTCACCTGTGTGCCTTGATAAAGTGCTTAACTTCAAAATGCTTTGGTCTTTAAAAATGATAAAAATAGTTATAATAATATTAAAACGTCGATACCGACTGATATGAAACTTCACGATCCTGATTGACTTAAGAGGCCATAACAGTATGTAGACGTGCTGTAAATAATACTTTCTGACCACTTTAGCAGGAATTTTGCCGTTTTTCAATCAACTCTGTGTCACTGCTCGTTACGGTTTAAACAGAAAAGGACACAAAACGTCACGTAGGTTGAAACAAAAGCAAGTTGTGATAATAAAGTGACAGTCCGAAATATACAAAATACAAAAGGTCAAAATTCAGGAACCAAAAAGCAGGAAGCAAAAAACCCACAAGAACTAAAGAAATACAAAAAGTACAAACCAGAGAAGCTCCTGGACTGTTGGAATAAAGACGAAGGACACAGGAGACAGAGGTTTGAACGGGACTAATCAACACATGAAACACAGGTGAGGAGGACAAAGGGAAAGGGAGGACGCAAGAGGACAGAACTTCAAAATAAAACAGGAAATAACTTCACCACAAACTCAGACCACAGCACTACCACAGTGGGAGTGTAGTACATGTAAATGAATAACGCTAAACTTATATCCAGTTTGCCTGCACACAGAGCGCCACGATGCAGAGACAGGAAGCAAACTTACAGGTGATGGAGGATCATCAACATTAATTAGTAGTTTCAGTCGTGGTAGTAATTTATTTTTAGTTCTGCAGCTCGTTGGAGTCAATTACCATCGTTACTGCATTTATTTCTTCTCGTTATGTTGTATGATTGTGGAGCTGAGGGAGTTACAAGTTTTCTTTCTTTGGATTTTAATTAAAACACTGACAACACAAACACACATACAACGAATAACACAAAGCTCCAATCAGACGCATATTTAACCAGTGTGTCTCAGCTGTGGGTGTTCATGTGTGTCAAGGTAATAAAGTACATCGTTCACACGGTACGCAGCTGAATCTCAGATGTTCAAAGTAACCTATAGGAGAGAGAGAGAGAGTGTGTGTGTGTGTGTGTGTGTGTGTGTGTGTGTGTGTGCATGTGTGTGTGTGTGTGTGTGTGTGTGTGTGTGTGTGTGCGTGCGTGCATGCGTGCGTGCATGTGTGTGTGTGTGTGTGCGTGTCCTCCTCGGGGGAGGTGGTCGGTGTGGAGCGGCAGCAGAAGAGACGACCCGCTGCAGCACTAATGATCCATAACGACCTGGCCGAGGCCGCTGGGAGTCGAGCACAGGTGAGACTTCAGACAGCAGCGAGCGGAGGAAGACAAAGACAAAGAAAGACGATAGATGATACACAACGAGAGAAAGACAGCGAGACACAAACAAAGTGATAGTTGTTGCTGTAATGTCACTGATGTGTTTTTGATGCTTTGGATTCACGACTGTGGGGAAACAGTTTGTACGTAACGAGGTGAGATTCTTGAAGACAGACAACAGACGAGACTATCAAACTCTGCCTATCTCTGATTGTATCATGTCTGTATCGTCACGCAGGTCTAAAGCTGCAGACGCATGAGGCCGATCTCAAGGTAACGCTCAGAGAGAGACAGAGTCAACAGAGAGTTTTGACCTGTAGCTTCAGACGGGGCTGAAGAGACAGAAAGCTGTAATATTTAGAAACTTCATGTCTGAATAAGTCTCATTTAACACCAGACTGAAGCGAGACCAGTCAGATTAAAGTGGCTGGTTTTTGGTTTTTGTGCCTAAACCTAACAGAGTACAGGGTTGTGACAAGAGAGAAACAGAAAAAATTCGACCTAAACAAACGTAAACTACGACTGAATTCTTACTGTTGAAACTGAAGAGTGAGAAGGATGAACAATGACGTGGTTTACTTTGAAAACCATCAACAACATATCTGTCGTGACGTCCCTCTTTTTCTCACTGATTTAAAGTGTTGCATTTTCAACAGCTTGAATGTTTTTAAGTGTTTTTCATTTTTCTTTGAGCTGATTTAAAAATCAAGCTGAATCCAGAAAGTTCAAATTAGAGTGGTTTAATTCAGACCCTGAACTCAAGGCTCATGGAGAAGACAAATTAAAATAAATGGGATCAAAGATCAGGAATCATGATACAAGGCTGCATTTTAAAAATACAAGGAGAAGAAAGCTGCTCGATTGCTCGTAAGATCAAGTTTGAATATCTTTCGTCACATCATCAGTGATCAGTGGTCAGTTACATGTTTCAGGTTACAAAAGTCATTCTTGAAAACCAAAACTCGTCTTTTTGTTTGTGTTTCAGAAAGAGAGAGAGTAAAAAGTAAAGTCGGCTCTTCTTGTGCGTGTCAACGAGAGCACGCGGCTCAGAGACTCACACACAATAGAGACACTGAAATCCCGTTAAATTAAAACTAATTAAACATGGTGTCCACAGTTCCTGCTCTCCCTCTCTGCCCTGCTCTCCTTCTCGCCTGCTGCCCTGCAAACGAGCGCTATAATAAACAGAATAATAGCGAGCCCCGGGGACTAAACAAACAAACAAGAAAAAAGCAAATCAACAAAGTACCTAATTATGAAGATTTGCATTGCTGCTGGTGATCATTAGCTGAGGGAAATTAATGCAGACTTCTGTTTCCAGTGTGAAAGACAGGAAGAACGTTCTGGAGAATATATTCTGGAGTCGGTGCTGTAATAATGTAATCCACCGGGCCTCGGAGCTCAGCTGCAGGAACCATCCGCCATTTGTTTACATCTCACTCGCTTAATTTTAATATTTGACTGAAATAAACTCCAAATACTAAAATCAGCAAAATGCTAGAATCGGTGATATGAAATATAAAAGAGGAAGCTGTGAGCAGTAAATGGACTCGCAGTGCAGGTTTTCTGAAAACACTGTTAAAATAAACTAAGGAAATGATTTCAGGGGACCGGTCCGGTAAATAAACCTCATGCAACAGTTATGAAATAGTCTCATTTTTATCCTGACGCCGTTATGTGACCTACATAAGCAAACGAGACCATGAATGAGAAGAATTGTTATTTCCATACAGTTATTAGAGTTATTCTTAATGAATGTCACCAAGCGATTCAGACTATTTTTAAGGTGTGTGCTGAGGATGAATCCAGGAGCCTCAGCCGGAGGACAGAAGCTGCTCTGTAGTCGGGTGGCACCGCAGCAGAACTGCTGACGTATGATCTTTTTATGTTGGAGCTGCTTGTGTTCACTGTTTCAGAGGCAACCTGGAAGCACGTGTGAAATCTTTGGAGGTTCTGATTAATGTGGCAAACTTAAATGATGGTTTGGACATCAAATAAGAAAATATCTCAAATTGTATTTGTGGTCTGGATTCTCTACTTGTTCCTCTTGTTCAGTGCGTGTTTTCTCCTGCAGAGTGACGTTCCTGATGTCGTCCAGACTCCAGAGAGCTTTGACTGCCAAATCTTTAATAACTGTTTAAAACTCCAACAACAGAAGTCCAAACAGACTTATTGAGGATTTAGGAGGAGTCCTGTCAACACCAACTACAGCTACACATCACACTGTAAATCCATGAATCTTTTCTGTTCACTGTCCAATGAACTCAGCAGAAAAGCAACTGAACGACCTCTGAGGAGGACGAACCGACGAGTGTTTAGTGAGACGTTTGTCCTTGAACCGAACCTCCGACAACTTGCCGTTTTTTTTAAACCAGTGTACACAGACCAGATAATCCCAAACACACACACACACACACACACACACACACACACACACACACACACACACACACACAAAAAGATGGATAAGTTACACAAAGCTCACAAAGGAATGCCACAGGGTGAAGCAAGCGCCAAAGATGACTCACTTCATGCACTATAGCTCTTTCACACAACATCCTACAACACACACACACACACACACACACACACACACACACACACACACACACACACCTGGCTGTTTCGTACCAGCTTGTCCCTTTAATCTGTGACCTGACTTCCCAAACTCTCAGTATGCGAAATGCTTCAGGAATGCCAAACAAACAGACGTGCCTCAACATCACAGAGACATTTCAGCAAGGAGGGAAAAAAACTGTGTGGAGAGGAGAGCGAGAGGAGAGCGAGAGGAGAGCGAGAGGATCAGAGAGGAGGAGGTAGATCGGTGACGGGGTGGAGAGAGGGAGATGAAAGGAGGGAGAGGGCAAAGTTAGACAGGACAGGAGACGAAGAGGAGAAAGGGCGTCGAAAGGGAAAAAAGAAAGAAGATCGAGGAGACGAAGGCAGCGGGTGTAGACAGGGAGGAGAAGGAGGAATGAAAAGGATGTGAGGAGGTAGGGAAAGAAAGGAGAGAAGACAGATGGGTGGGAGGAGAAGGCGAGGAATGAAAGGGAAGAGGAGCGTGACGATAAGAAGAAAGCCGAGGGGATGAAGAGCCGCCGAGGTGACGACTGAGGAGAGGAGAAGCAGAGCGGAGAAGCACGAGGGGGGATGAACAACAGGAACGGACAGATGGTGGGATAAGAGAAAGGGAGGAGAGGGAGAAAATGTTAAGGCCCCACAAAGTAGAGAAAAGGTGGCAGGAAGAGGAGGGAACATGAAAGAGGTGAAGAGGAAGACGAGCACATGTGAAGCCAAACAACCAGGATGTGTGAAGGCTGAGGAGGCTCAGGCGAAAAATGAGACAGAGCAATACCAAGAAATCTAGAGGAGAGGAGGTGAAGGAGACAAAAACAAAGGAGGAGACGAAGAGAAAAAACATGTGGAGACACAAGAGCAAGAACGGAGGGAGGAGACGGAGGAAGACAAGAATGCAAATACCATGAAAAACAACAGAGATTACAGAGAGAGACAAAGAGAGGAGGATTTCATGTCGTCCAAACAGATCCTCTCTCTCAGCCGCCTCCTCCTGCCAGCTCCTACCATAAAGATATTTGTCATATCTGTCATCTGAACAATAAACACGCGGCGCACAGCGACAGGATGCGGCTGCTGGGAGAGCAAACACACAAACACACAAACAAACACACAAAGTGTCGCTTCCACGAGCACTTTGATTCCCCGCTGATACTCACACTGTTCAGAGTTTGTGATAAGAAAATGTTTTCCTGCTGCTGAATCCACCTCACATGTGAGAGACTTCAATATTTCAGTTTGATCACAGACAGGAGGAAGACAAGACGATTCACAGGGCCGAGAGACGACACTTCAGGGTCAGCACTGTGTGTGTGTGTGTGTGTGTGTGTGTGTGTGTGTGTGTGTGTGTCTTTATGCTGCTATAGGTTTAAAAGATGGAGGCGTCTCAGAAAACAAATGTCCCCCTGCTGTGAAGAATGTTTAGAGAAGCTTAAGACTCTTTTCTGCCAACAGAGGATTTGTCTGAGTGTGTGTGTGTGTGTGTGTGTGTGTGTGTGTGCGTGCGAGTGCGTGTGTGTGTGTGTATGGCAACATAAAGATGGACGCCACGTCTCTTCTTCCTCCCACTGTACAAAGATGAAGCCACAACATCCCGGATACGAGCGCTGCGGTGACACACGAGCGATCCGGCAGTGGAGCCGCGGTACCGAGGTCCATTGCACCTGTTACACGACCCATTAATATACGTGTGTGTGCGTTTATACTTGCTTATCTGTAACACGCGTGTGTGTGTGTGTGAGTATGAGTGTAAGAACAAACGGGACATTATCTCGGGGGAAATCTGAGACTTGGAGGGAAAAAAAGTCAATAAAGAGAAGAGCTCATTTATCGTCTGTGTGCATCGGTCAAGGACACGGCAGGACACAACAGCATCACACCAGGGAGCCCAGTCACAGCTCGATAGGCACACACACACTCAGCGACGTCCTCCTCCTCCTCGTCCTCCTCCTCCTCCTCCTCAGTGGGGAAAGTTTTAGTGCAGCAGCTCCTCGTGCTGCCAGAATTTCTACCACTGAAACTTTCTGTCCTCATATTGTCGATCGATAGATTTGTGTTATCGACCGATGTCAGAAAATCACAGCTGCGTGCCTGTAATGTAAACGATCACAGAGTGTGTTGTTGGATGTTCACAGTGATGAACATGTGCAGCAGTGTGTTGGTGTGTTTCTGCGTCTGTGCTGCTTGACAGGAAACAGTTAATTTCATCTGAAATGTCTCTTTCAGTTGCAGTGATCCAGTGAGGACGGGACAGACTGACATTTTATTTGGATTTTACTCGTTCTATTAAAAAAGTACTTTATCGGTACCGGACGCTCGTTTGAGCTCCAGCCTCATCCAGTCTGTTTCTATCCTCTTATGATTGTTCTGAATGGTTTCAAGTGAAATCAATATGTCGTTTGCAAAGAGGAAACTCTGATGACGACAGACGAGGGTCTAATGACCGAGGCTGTCATGTTGTGTACAGACTGCAGAGGCCTCCATATGAAACATCAGGGACGAGACAGGACGACACATTTTGGATTATTTAATAAAGGTTTATTTCCAGGAGGACTTACGCATATATATCATATAGATCTTGACTGACTGGTTTTCTGTTTAATTCTTTTAATCTTCTTTTAAGTTTAAAACACTTAAAAGGAACATAAATATTTAAAGTGTTTTAAAGGTTGTGTCAGACTAAAGAGGCGCGTGTGAGATAAGCAGCACCACAGCTGCACTGCTGTCGTCACTCGTATTCATCATCTGTCGACCAGTTAAAGAAAATGACCTGGAACCAAATAATTAAAATGTTTTCCATTTAATGAACATAAACGGAGAAGGAGAACAACAATTAATTTCAGAAGTGGAGAAAATAACAACGAATAACAAACCAAGTCGAACATAATTAGTAAAAATAAGGCTGAACTTTTAATGTTTCTGTGAACAGAGCAGAACAGAAACTCTGAGGCTGCAGTGAGATGATGTTCTGCAGGTTTCCAGTACGAGAGAAATAAGAAATAAAACCCAACCACCTAACGACTATTAAGAAACACCCACACCCCAATATACATAATTACAATTAGTCCTGCATCCTATAACCATCAGTTATCATGTGCTTTCACATCGTTAGTACCGAGGAGTGAAACTGCTCCGTCGTTACTTTAATGATTTGACTTTAACATTTTTTTCTGGCAAACTTTCACCGTGTGTTCGCCGTCGAGAAGTTTGTGTACATTATACATATGTTCAAATATTAATCAGTGAGTTCTGCAGTTTTTAATTAAATACATTTTGCAGCTGGTTGGAAATTAATCTCTCTGTTTAAATTGTAATGGAATTTTAATGACATTTTATTAATTGCACAGCACCAATTAAGAAGCAGGAAATATGGAAGGAGAGGAAACGGGTAGAAACTAATGTGAGTCTGCTGCTGCAGATTCAACGAGCGTGCAGCAGAAAATGTCATGAACTATTTAATCCTTGTGAAATAAAAAGACGAGACAGTTCATGTGAGGAGACTCCTCGCTCCTCGCTGCCGTCGGTCAGCTGACTGGAGGTTGACATCAGGACATGTGAACTGATGGATCGACGCTGCTTCAATGCTAGAAGTTAATTCCCTCTGTGAACTCAGAGCAGATCCATCTTTGGCCCTGTTGTTTCTTTCTATAATATCATGCAGGGTGCTGCTCTGCAGACTCGTGTACACCAAAGAGACTTCATTTTGTTACGATCAGACAAGCTTTTGTTCATATTCGCTGTCTGTCCGAACAGTGAACAGTGGATTTAAACGATGGCACAGCAGCAGCCTGTAAACTTGTTTATTTCTGCTGAAACATTATCAGGATTGGTCTGTTTAGGAGCCAGCCTCTAGTGGCCATTCGAGGAACTGTTGGCTTCATTTTCAGCTGCAGAGGTTGCCGCTTGAAGACAACAGAAAGCCAGAGAGTACAAAATGGAGGAAGCCATCGTGGCTGTGTGTCACCACCAAGTTATCAAGACCAACCATCATCAACCATCAAGAGTCCACACGGCTCAACAACACGGCCACCGTCCGCCTGGTTCACACAGTCGTGACAAAGGAGTCAATCGTACAGATACACTTTGATTAAACTGTCAGAAATGATCAGGAACAAAGAGTTTTTCCCTCTTTCCCAATTAATTATTAAATAAAATGAAGCACAGTCCTGAGGACTAAATGTCGGGTCAGTGGTCAGTTTATTCTTCCCGGCTCCCCATCAGAAACAGTCCCTGCAGGTTATAACATGCACTCTGCAGGGGATACATTCATCAGCAACACTTTCTGGTGACTGTGTGTTTAGTCTTGGGGAAATGTTAGCTGACAGGTTCTTGGATGAGTCTGTTCACTGTTTGTTCTGTTTGTTCCTCCAAACAAACGGACTCACAGCTGGGACGGACCGGCTGGCAGCGCTGCAGCGTCTTCATAAACTGTGTGCAACAAGTTGCAGTGAAATGAGAGAGTAAACGAGAAGAATGAAGACAGAAGAACTGGAGAACAATCTGCTCGCTGAATATAAGAAACTCTGACGTACAGTAAACTAACAAAATACAAATCTACCGGCTTCGTCCTCCGACTGAAGTTTTCTGTCAGGTGAGGAAACACAGACGCACAAACTCCTCCTGGGACGGATCCTCACAGCAGATGCAATTCAAGAAGACATTCCTTTACGTGTTTTATGTCCCTCTGCCGTCCTCGGAGAGAAGTTATTTTCCGCTGCACAGTATTACCTAAAGTGTAATAGCCTCGCTGATGAAGAGCGCTCTCAATGTACATACAATACAATTATAGTCCACACCTCGCTGCGATAATAGAGGATTGAAATTGACTTCTGTTGTAATCTATTCCTCTGCCTGTGTGATGCTCCGAGAGCAGCGTGAGGACGGGAGTGAGGCGGAGTGTGTGTGTGTGTGTGTGTGTGTGTGTGTGTGTGTGCTGCAGTGTTACAGTGTGTGTGTGTGTGTGTGTGTGTGTGTGACTGCTCTGTGTGTGTCCTCGCATGGTGAGTGTACTCATCTAACAGATTGGTATTGCCTGCATCCTCTCCACCCTACTGTAATTTACCTGAACCGAATCAGACATCAGGTAGCGCCATCGCACTGAGACAGAAGTGTAATTGTCTTGTGTAATGAGGCCTGGCTCTCTGTGTCTGTGTTCAAAAGCAAAGCCCTAAAATTAGCTCTCCCTTTAGCGCTCTAACAGGAAGTAAAGTAACCCACCGAGGCCACTGAACCACAAACACATGCACATGTTGAGTTATTGTTAGTAGGGTTGTTGCTGCCCCTGAACACACGCACAAACATTAATGTTCACAATAAATCCTTTACAGATCTACATTTTCTACACTGAAATGTGTGTGGACATAATAACACGCGCTCGGCTGCTGCCCACATACTCAGTCTCACTGACTGTGACAGCAGCTGTCAGTGCGCTCTCTGCACAGCCTTCAGAACAAAAACACAAATAAGATATGCAAATAAAACTGTTGACTTTATGTGTGCAGAAGACAGAAATGTGTCTTTGCTTGTGTGCAGAAAAAGGTGCATTAAAAACACAACAAATCAAATCCAACACGCTCACATGTGAAAGCATCTGTAAACCACATGTGTAACCGGCACAACAGACAGTCTCAGCACGCTCGGGTCTTAATTTGACCAACGTCAGAGGTACCTGGAAGTTATTCAGCAAAGAAGGCTCCAATCGTTCCCTCAGCCGGCTCCTTCACTGGACTGAAATCTATTTATTCATTTTCTGATTGCAAGACTCTATTATTCTGACTGAGAGAAACTGAGTACAAAAACTGATAATCTGTGTAATTATAAGCAGGTTGTAATGGATGTTTGAACAATGAGATGAGTGGTGATCTTCACCTCGCCGAGCAAAACCAACAAGAGAGGCACCTGTTTGTGACGGTGTAATCAGTATCAGTTATCACGGGTCAATTTCTCAACAGGCGCAGAGAGAAAGACGAGGAGGAGGAAAATAGACGATAATGGTGGAGTATCAAAAGAAAGATGGACGAGGAGAGAGCGGAGGCAGAGTCTGTTAGGATGTCTCAGCGTCTCAATGACGTTTAGGAGTGGAGAGAAAATGAAAGACAATGATAGAGGTTAAATGAGAGTAATACAAAATGAGACAGTGAGAAGTGTGTGTGTGTGTGTGTGTGTGTGTGTGTGTGTGCGTGTGTGTGTGTGTCTGAGGGGGGGATGCTGTCTTGGCGTGCAATTAATACCAATATCCCCGCTTCCGTCAGACCGTTAAGCGGATCAACCCACACAATTTAGCGCCGAGATGAGGCGAGGAGCGTTCATTTGTGTGAAATAAACGACCTGGCTGTGTGACCACAGCTGCCACGTTACTCATGTGTGAATGTACCACCAAAGAAGAGATTTCCTCTCGTAAAAAAAGCCTGGCCTCAAATAACAGTAATGACTTTTTCATTTGTTATTATCACTGCGATGCAGGGTGTAACATGACTGTAGGTCAGTGCTCTCATTATTGTTTATGACGCCGTCTCTTGACGAGGAGGCGATATTCGCACCAAATGCTGGGAAACAGCTCAAGCTTTTCCCGATAAGCACAACATTTGATTCATCCGTTTCAATATGGCAGCGGCGCCTCGGAGCCGCGCTGTCATTATGTAATAAATGCAAATGAAAGCAATCAAAAGCTTATGAGCTTATATAAGGTTAGATTGAAACGGGCAGACACTAAGTGTGTCATTTTCCGCTGGTGAAAGTGTGTTTTTTAACGATTGTGGCGAAGCGTTTGTCAGATAAATTCCCTTCATCACTTTAATTTTACATTTGCAGGATTTTAATGCTTCACTGGGGAAATGTTTCACGTCTTATCTTCATGAATCACAAAGTCGGACTGAAATCATTTCTGTGATGCAGTTGAGACGTTATTTACCTAAATATATTCTGGAGTTAAAGACGGGTGTGTCGTCACCGCTGCCTTAACGAGGGAGGTACCACACATGCTGATGCTCTGTTGATGCCAATTGTCCAATTTAGGTTCTCTCTGGTGTGAAACAAGGTTATCACAAACACCTGTGACCTCCGGCAGGTACCGGGCCGGTCCGCAGCCGAGTGTGAAGCGGCCGGGATGAGAGTCGGCACCTCCGAGTCTGAGTTCATGGTTCTCTTTTGGAAAACAGTGGATTGTCCTCTCTGGTTTGGGGATGAGCTGCTGCCCTGAGCGAAGGAGTCTTGTGTCTTCACGTGATGATAAAATGGAGCGTGAGATGGAGGGCTGGAAGGCAAAGCTTTAGATTTACCAGTTGATCTACGTTCCAACCCGCAGCTATGGTCATGAGCTGTGGGTAGTGACCCAAACAATGAGATCGCGGATACGAGTGGACAAAACGCCTCCTTCCTTCCTCCAAAGAGCATCTGGGCTCGTCAGAGAGTGTGAGGAGCTCAGAGTAGAGCAACCTGCAGCTGGTCATGAATGACTTTATTTGTTGTACTGTGGAGTTCATTTAGCAACGATCTTTTCCCCCGTACCCAGACGCACTTTATTGCCAGTTATTTGGTTGTTTTGGTTCGGTTGTGAAAGAATCAAACACAGAGCTGGAGGATGGTCGCTGCCGCCGCCGCCGCCGCCGCCGCTGCTGCTGCTGTTGGTGGGAGGCAGCGCCAGCTTCTGCCAGGAGTCCAATATTTCCTCAGCAGCGAGGACCATATGCTCCATCCTCGGGTTGCGGAGGAAGAAGTTAGCACTGTTGGCACCGTTCAGAGAAGTTTTGTTTTCCCCACTAGCTGTTCTGCAGCCAGCTGGGTCAGTATTTATCGGTCAGGCTAGAGGTGCTGCTGGTTTAATTAGGCAGGCGCTGCTGCAGGTCCACCGCCAGCGTGAGTTTCATGACACTAACATCTACCTGCAGCTTCTCCATTTCTTCAGCATGCTGTAGTCTAGATTTTATAAACAACGACTTGCTGTTTACTGATATTGATTTAATTCATTCAGAAGCCCTCCACCCAGCCAGGCACATACAGTGAAATAAATCCTGTTTGACAAAAGCTAAGCAGAGAAACAAACTTGTTCTTTATGTTTCGTGCCCTTGCATAACCAACACAACCTGTCACAGAAGCTTATTTCTTTATATGTGCCTCCTGGAAATATTTTTACAACACTCTTGAAGTCATAAAGGGCCTTTGAAGCCGCCCAGGCCCATAAAAGCTTAACATCTGGTATGGGAGAGTAACACGGAAGAAAGCAGCACAATGAAATGTTCGGTGTATAATGTCAGGTCTATATTTATAAAAGCATGCAGGGCAGCAGGAGCAGCGTTCACAGGCGGAGGTGCACACGGACCAACACAGGGTCTGTCAAGGCTAAATGACATGTTAGGTCACACAGAGTGAAATCAAGACTTTACTTGTTCAGAGTCTACGGATACAAACAGGGTTAACGCTGTAAATGTTCGCTGCATGTGTATATGTGTCCTAACATGAACTGTACATGCTCTCCAGTGAGCTGTTGAGGGGCTGAAGCAGTAGACCAAAGTGCTGATACAGAGCGCCTCTGGACAGTCTCTCCTCAGAGAAATACAAAACCTGCACGCTTGATCACTTTGTTTCCCAGACAGTCCCTGCGTGAGGTGTGCGTGCTTCAGAAATTGTCAGAAGGATCATTTATTTTTAAAATATAGCTGCCTTACCTGGAGTCACATGAGGGGATCAATATCTGATGAATTTATGAGCTTCTTGTACAGACAACAGTCCCGGACATGTTGAGCCGTGTGAAACATAAAACCTGCCCAGTGAAAAGTGAATAAATCTTTCCTCCAGCTTTGATTATGTGTTTTTTCTGTTTGTAGGCAGCAAACATCTCATCAGGCACGAACAAGCTTTTACAGCATCTGAATGATTCTTCCGAGTCAATCAGCGCCATGACTCTGATGCCGACAGTGAAGCTGTTTTTGGAAACTCGTCTCTTTAACCTTTTCTGATGTCGTGCGACTGTCAGGTGTCGGCTTCACCAGATCATAAAACCTGTGCCAATTACTTAACTATCAAACAGGTCACGACTTTCAGGTTATTTATGGTTTGGCTTCCTGTCAGCAAACTCAGCAATGCAATCCTGCAGACTCAGACTAACCTTGTAATAATCAGCACAGGGTGGAGGGAGGTGGTGTGAATAATCTCCACCTGGTGTACGAGCTAACTTTAGTTTTCACCAGACAAAACCAACTCGGTGCTGCTATCAATGTGGTTTTTGGAAAACTTTATACAAAACTGAAATAAATGAACTTAAAAACATGTCAAACCAACATAAAGACGTTGAGCAGCCAACAAAAATAAGCAGTGGACCCATCGGGAGATGAACAGGAGATAATATCATCAGTGGACGTTTCTGCTAACCACAGATACGTCCAAGGTTGATATTCGTCGCAAACGTGACATATCATGTTCACATTATGATTATAAACTGACTGCAACAGTTCGAGTCGCACCAATGGAGACCTGTGGACATTTCCAGCTGTTTTTGTGGCCACAACAACTGACTATTTTTCACAGGAAGTCAGATCTCCATCCGTGATCATGGCGATCAAAACATGTATTTTAAGCCAAACCATGATGTTTTCTAATCCTGACCAACTGGTTTCGTCCCCAAAGTGCAGCAACATAAAGAAATGTTCAGTTTTAATTTGCAGAAACATACTTAGCTAACATTTATTCTGGCAGTTTGTTTAGTGAATCCAGTCTGATTCCTGATCAGTTTTTTGGTAATAATGATTAGAAATCAACATTTGATGACAGTAACAGTTCACTGAGCTCCCTGTGATCAGGCTCCAGTGTGATAGTGAATCTGGCAAGTCACAAAATGTTGACTTTACACAAAAATATAGTCTTTGTGAAAATCTACTTCACTTGTTTCCCTATCATACGAACTCTTGCAGAACAATATCTGATCGCAGCAATAACAGCATCATCAGTCGTGATCGCGGTTGATTCTTGTCGCTTAGTAAAGGTTCAGGTTGTATAAGGTGAAATTAAAGTAAGTAACTGGGTCATTGTTACAGCATGTAAACTTTTACTCGTCTTGTGTTTTGGCCTCCTGCCGTCGTCTGTTTTTTTCTCCCTGCGGTTGCAGAGATTATCTATAATCCAATCAAAGCTGCAGAATGTATGCCTGCTCACCGTGGCTGCTGTGAGTGCGAGCATGAACTGCAGGTGTGTTTACAGACACAAACAGACATTTTATGTTGGCTGCTCTTAAACGCATCCAGCTTCATTTTATTTAAACCATGAAACAAACACGGTCTGAAGTGTGAACTCAGCCTCATCAATCACTGCCTCTGCTGGGACGTGTGAACGTGGTCAGTTGGGGAAATCTCTTTGTGTGTTGTTTTCACATAATTTATGCCAATTATGTATTTACCCTTGGGTCATGAATTACAGGGTATTTATCTTTCCTCAGTTATGTTTTGGCTTCCTATTATCCTCGCTTCAGCTAAAAGGACTTGATTAAAAACTCATCCTGTTTTTATGTTGTCAGAAGTGACAGCAGCTCAGTAACGTGACGGGAAACAGACGGATTAAAGGCGGCGTGATGACGAGACAGCTGACAGTTTAAAGATCCCCATGTGTGTTAATACATTCAGAAAAATATCTCCTGTGTGTCCAACAGGGTCCCTGCAGACAGATGAGTGTAATTACTACCAGCAACATTTCCAGAATTTCTGACTATGTCACATTCACTGAACTGTTGGACACCAGACGTCTCCTTCATCACCGTAACGCTTCAAGTTTCCACATCACACATGTGCACGCTGAATATCGGACCAGGATTGTCTTTGAAACCATCTGTGATGTCACAAATAATGCTCGTAGGCCCCGCCTCTGAAACCTTAGATTTCCAGTTGTGCGAACATCCTCCAGACTCTGCAGGGACATCATGTTACACCGACAAGAAGAAAACACCGTGTGGACTGTTCAGGGACTTTATATTCATGTTTTTGTTTCACTAGACACTCAGAGATTTCAATACTCGGCTGCTTTTTGTGATTACCAGACTTCTGTCATGCCAGCAGCTGTGAGGCCCAGAACTTCTTTCCCTAAACTAAGAAAAGACTCATTTATCTAAACTAACAAACAAAGCCACAAACAGGACTACCAGACCTCCATCCTCCAGAGAAAACAAAACACCAACTGAGGACAAATGACAAAACTGTAAGACGTCAGGACTGCACGGTCTGTGGAAGGAAGCTCCTTCTCGTCCAACCTCCCTTAAATATGAGGCAGATACTGACCGCCTGACCAGATGCACAGAGAGAGGAGCGAGTCGAGGAGAGGCAGAGAGGAAACACAGAGGGAGGAGAGCCTGGAGCATCGAGCCGAAGTCATTAGGATTCATCTTCTGAGAAGCAGCGATATCTGAACCACATTCAGTACTAATTCATCCAGAAGATGTAGAAATGTTTCAGGAGGATCTGCTCGTGGTGATGAGCAGACTGGCACCTCTGGGCCACCGTAGCAGGGCCTCACATAGAGCACAGGCAGAGTGCAGATGTGAGTTGTTTGACGGACAGCGTCACGGTGTTTCATTTAATGGGTCCAGCGTCCGTCCTTCAACCCGCAGCGGACACTGCTCTCATGCCATCACCTGAAACGCTCGAACGAACTCAATCTGGAAACTGAGAGACTTCTGTGGGAACTTTTGTCCTTTTATTTATTTTAGAGGCAGTGATGCATAGTTAATTTCAAAGTCGACAGCTGAAAGTCAGCCGCAAATGGTTTCACTTTTTAATCAGAGGGCACCTCGTGTACAACTTGATATTAGTTACAGTTTAAAACTAGCTGGAAAAAAGTCAGAGCATGTGAGGACATGGGGGAGGAGGTCAGTGCAGTTAAATCAAATGAGTCAACACTTAAAAGTGTTATTTTCAACTAAACCAAGTATTTCAGACTTCCGTCTGTGTCTATTGCTCAGGATCATTTGACAGGATTAGATGTAACTTAAACAGGGAAAAGGTTTCATTGGATTCAGGAAAGCAAATATATTCAAGAAAAGACATTAAAAAGACTGTAAAGGTTCGTTTGTAATTATTATTTTGTACATTACAGCAGTCAGGCCTGTGGGGCTGCAAACAAAAGACAAGGGATACAATTATACTATATACTCTGTAGCATGAACACACACAAATACATGTAATAAACTCAAGGTGTATATATTTACACATACATATACACACATTGTACAGAAGTACACAAGGTCTTTATCAGCTGCTCTTTTCATTTTTTCCAATGTGGACACAAAAATTCACATGTGCAGCCCATCCTGCACACACACACACACACACACACACACACACACACACACACACACACAACTGAAACAGGAAGCTTGTGCTTCCCCCTGCTGACCCTTTTGATGTAAAATCATTGAGAGAGGAACATGACAGGCGTGTGTGAATGTATGGTGGTGTGTGTGTGTGTGTGTGTGTGTGTGTGTGTGTGTGTGTGTGTGTGTGCGTGTGTGTGCATGTGTGTGTGTGTTTGTGTGTTTGTGTGTGTGGGGGAGCCTTGACAGCTCCAGATGAGCTGCAGCAGCTGTAGTGTTACACACACACACAAACACACACACACACACACACACACACACACACACACACACACACACGTCTGTTTGCCAACAGGGCACTAAATGTCTCCACTGTCTAAGAGGGGACCTGTTTCTAGTCATTTTGAAAAAACAAAAAATAGAACAGAAAAACTTCTTTAAAGGTATTTTAACATAATATTACTTCAAATGTGTTGCACACACACACACACACACACACACACACACACACACACACACACACACACACGTACATGCAGAGGAGGAGGTTCACTGTGTGACTGACAGCAGCAGGTTCGTAACACTCGACCACGTGTGATCAGAGTTTGTGTTCAACACTGAAGCTGCATCAAACACAAGGAGCTGAACGTGTCATTACAAAACACGACAGACACAATGAAAGTTATTTTATACGTCAGTGTTGTAAAACACGTCAGTCACGTCATAAAACAGTCACACTTTCAGATTTCATCCTGCGATTGTCAAACTGTTCAGTACTTAACTTACAACCTCTAGATGCAACTTAAATGAGCGTCTTTCACGTGCTAGAGGCTGATATCAAGTAATATCTTGTAATGTTGGTTTCAGTCTTTTGACAAAATCAAAGCTTTTCCTCTCAACATGGCAGCCAAAGGAAGTTTTGTGTCACGAGTTTACACTTATTCTGTTTATAACTTTAAACATTTCTGCTTCCTGTCTTCTGTCAAAATAATCAGCGATGAAAGAAGTATTCAGATTCTTAACTGAAGTAAAAGCAGAAACACCAAAAAGTTTATTCATGTAGCTCAGTATCACATAACAAACTGTATAACAAACCGAACTATCAGGAAGACAAAATTACAGCTAGACTATAAATAAACAGCATATAAAGGATACGATGAGGATCATGAAGATGTTGAGTTGTCGCCAAAACCAGACCTGAGTCACATGACCTCCTCTCCACCACACACACCTGGAAAGACGACAGACAACAAAAACACAGGTGGGAGAAATGAAACAAACACACACAGTGTAGAGAGGGAGATGTGGCGAGAGGCTGAATCTGCTGGACGACGAAGATCCACATCCAAACATCTGGAACGAGGCACCAGCAGGAGAGAGACGGAGAGCGAGAGGCAGATTGTGGGCCTAAAACAAACACTGCATGCAAACCACTGGAGGTCTGACGTAAAGATGCTTCATCGTCAGCTTGATCGTCAAGCTCAAACTATGAAACGCCAACGTCCAACACAATCACTGGAATAAATGTTGGCAAAGTATGTTTCTGCAAAACCACAGATAACTTGAGCTTTTGTTGCATCTTTGCGTTTCTTTAGCTTCAGTTTTATAATTTTTGTGTTTATGCTCCAGATAGGATTAGGCACAAAACCCCTTTGGCCATGTTCAGGAAAACATGATGGTCTGGAAATTGTCCCGAGTTCTCCGCAGAATATCCAGTGGTTTCACGTTGACACGCAGACTTGAACTGTTGTCATTGGCTTGGTTTGTCGCCTGCGACCTTGAGCCTTTGCTGATTCAAGCTAATTAAACCTGGCTCATGTCTGCATGCATCAACAACTTGTGTTTCCAACAGAAATGACTCACTGCACTCAGTAAAGAGTTAAACTCAAAACCTTTGGATTTTTGTGGACTTGATTTAAATATCGTGATGTGAGGTGTTTTTCCACATTGACTTTGAAGGTTGATTAGAATCACAGAAGAGATGAATCCATAAAATCCAATCACAATCAGAAGGTGAAAAAAATAATAATATAAAAGCGAGACGAGCCCGAAGAGAGGAGCATGCGGCAGCTTCAAAAAGAGCAGCGACTGCCCTATATCACTGCCAGTCAATATCAGCAATCACACTTCATTATGGACCCAGCAGGGCGCCGGGAACAGAGCAACAAATGTTCTGCTCGCTTCTGTTCTCTGCTGTAGTTCACTGTTTCTGCTTTGTCCTCAGTTTCTCTCACACTTTCTTTATTATAGTTTCATGATCAGTTTTTTAATGTTATCTGTTTTGTTCTTAGTGCAACATGTACAGAATTCATCTCATTACATTTAATATGATATTAAGAGGCGTCAGATGTGAATTTATTTATGTGCAAACCTTTGATCCGTCAGCTTTATGTTCCTCTGTCGTCATCGTTCACAGTTTCTCTGTAGGTACGTTCAGACTTTACATTATGTGTCTGTGGCTTCCTCTTTGTCCGCCTCTATAATGTGGCTGAACAGGTGAGGACATGAATGTGTAATTATATAGTGTTTATTTTTATAGCAACAACAAAATTCAACCATTTCCACATGAAGCAGCGTTCACAGGTTTATCCCATCAGCACACAGCAGAACCATAGAGTTTGATTTTCCACAAACATCCTTGTAGTCCTTCATGTTTCTCTTCCTGAGTGCAGTTTCAGTGCTGAGCTAAGACGTTAAGATGACAGAGTTGACTGTCTGAAAGCCATGCAGTATATTAAAACATGCACAAATATTTCAAACCTCACAATAAAAAGTTGTTTGCTCTCTGTGTGAAGTCCTCAGGAAAAAAAACATCAGTTCAAAAAAATATTTTCGTGTTAATCAGTCGCACAAAAGAAACGGCCAGTTTGTGAAGGACTTCAGGAGTTTGTGGTCATGTTTTCTGCGACGTGACACAAACTCTGGTGTCCCGCAAGTCAGTCAAATGTGCTGCTTGCCCATCAACCTCGTTATCTCAAACATGGAAGGGACGGCGGCGACCACGCTACGTCCTGATTTAATTTGTGTCATCAAGTGTGACAAGATATTTTTACTGAGACCTCTGGAACATTTCCAGCTGTGTTTGTTAAGCAAGTGTTGTGACAAGAGATAAATAGAAAATTGAACCCAAAGAAATGTAAAGTTGCAACAAAGACGCCAAAGTTTTAACTCGTCTGTGGTTCACGTACTTTGTCAACATTTGTTCTGTCCATCGGGCTGCCAACACACTTACTCTGTGCCACATAAAGGACACACTGCTTCCATGTTGGCAGTGAAAGTTGGCAGCCGAGGTGCAGAATCATCCAATCTGGCTATAACTCCCAGGGATAGTGAGATTGAGCCTGGCTCTGTCACCCAACCCCACAAATGCTCTCGCTGCTGATGGAGCAAATCCCCACAGGCAGAATCCAAAATCTGAAGCCTGAACAGACGAGTGGACGCTGTCACAGCAGCAGATTAAAGCTCATCTGACTTTATGTGGCTGTGATCTTCAGGTGTCCACATACTTTTGTCACAGCATAATAATAAATGAATTAACATAACGAAATAATAAGGATTGAAGTACAGGTGTGTATTTGTTGATGTAACTTCCACTCAGGTGCTTCACCCTGCCCCCCCCTCCCCCCCCCCTCCCTCACCTCACATCTAACTCCCAGCCTCCCTCCCTCCCTCCCAGCCTCACCCCTCCCTCCTCCCTCCCTCCTCCCTCCCTCCTCTCTCGCTGGCACATCAATAGGAAATCGATGGCTGTCTGGGAGAGAAGGGGCGAGAGGTGGCAGCAGCAGAGCTATTGCTCCACCTGCTGAATGCAGCGTGCCTGGAATACAAAACTGTGGGTGAAGACAGAAAGAGAGCGAGGGGGGGAGGAAAGATAAGAGTGGGAGAGTCTGGTGTGGGAGAGAGGGGGAGGGAGAGAAGGGAGAGAGAGCTTATTGACTGAGGAGGATATACTGTACAAGGAGGAGAGATTATCTCCCCCTCAGAAGACTTCACGTCTCCGTGTCTCTTTCTCACTGTTTGTCTTTCACCGCCGCTCGCTCGCCCCGGCTCCACAGCTGATGGGGGGTATCAGAATTGGATTGCAGTGATCCCGGCATGATACCATCTCTCTCCTCCTCTCTCACAAATAAAGAGTGATGCTGGAAGAGATGGAGGCTGGAAGTGAGGTGGTCGCTGGCAAAGAGGTGGAGACATGAGGAGATAAAGGGCAGTTAAAGAGAAGGCCTCGAGGGAGGAGAGGAGGACGAAAGAGGAGGTGTGAGGGAGCAAATAGGATGCGAAGGGGTTGATGGTGATGGAGAAGAGGAGGGGAAGGTTGGAGAGTGAAGACAAAAGAGGAAGGAGATAAGGAAGAGGAGACAGATGGAAGGGGAGGAGATGAGGGTCGAGAGAGGATGAAGGTTAAGCAAGGACAAAGAGGAGCTGACCTCCACGTTTCATGAGGAGGTCACCGGGGAACGACTGAAACAAAACTTTTCATGGATGAACATGATGAACGTGATGAACATGATGAACATGATGAACGTGATGAACGCGATGAACATGATGAACGCGATGAACGTGATGAACATAATGAACGTGATGAACATGATGAACGTGATGAACGTGATGAACGCGATGAACGTGATGAACGCGATGAACGTGATGAACATAATGAACGTGATGAACGTGATGAACGCGATGAACGTGATGAACATAATGAACGTGATGAACATAATGAACGTGATGAACATGATGAACATGATGAACGTGATGAACGCGATGAACATGATGAACGCGATGAACGTGATGAACATAATGAACGTGATGAACATGATGAACGTGATGAACGTGATGAACGCGATGAACGTGATGAACGTAATGAACGTGATGAACGTGATGAACGCGATGAACATGATGAACGCGATGAACGTGATGAACGTGATGGACGTGATGAATGTGATGAATGTGATGAACGTGATGAATGCGATGAACGTGATGAACGTGATGAATGTGATGAACATGATGAATGTGATGAACATGATGAACGTGATGGACGTGATGGACGTGATGAACGTGATGAACGTGATGAACATGATGAACATAATGAACGTGATGGACGTGATGAACAGGAATCATCTTCGACAGCTCGAGCTGCTCACAAGAATCTGCTGCAGTCGTTGCTGCCAGCTGAGACGAGCTCCTGGACCGATCCTTAAACTTTTGGTAAACATAAATCATTTACACACCGATGTAAATATAGGACACAGGCTTAAAGTGACAGAGCTGGCTGGAAGTCACACCCATAATGCATGCAAGGTATCATGGGAGCTATTTGAATAAAGGTGGATCAGGGAAAGAAAGTGAAGAGGTAGAAGAGGAAGGGAGCAAAGGGAAATGGTTGGAGGAAGAAGGGGAAGGTAGGAAGGAAGTGGAGAGGGACTGACACCCGGCGGTGCGACACCTACAAAACATGAAACTCTGAGGTCCTGTAGTTTGACGCTTGCAGCCTTCTGGCCTGTAACTCCACCACTGTCCCTCCTCTGGAGTTATAAGTCAGGTCATTAACGTGTAATTTGAATGTGATATGACACGTTTGGCACAAATATCAATATTGTACAAATGTAAACAAATCTGCGGTTTCCAGAAGCGTTAACTGACTTTTAATGAAGTGAAATGAGGAGGATGAGAGCAACAGGAGAGGAAGGTTAACTGAGGTCAGAGGGTTTAAAAGGAGAGGAGGACCATGAGCAGGCAGAAGTTGGACGGATGCAGGGAGACACGTGGGAGAGAAAGAGTGAAGCATTCTGCAGCTTTATCACCCGATTTTCCAGCCGCATGCAGTCAGACCTCAAGTTTTAATTTGTTTTCCTGCAGAATTCTCCAAAGAGACGACCGGAGTTTGGAGGATTACAACCAAGCAAGCATATCAATTGGCTTCCATGACGTTAATGACGAGGGAGAGAGAAAGTTTAGAGAGCTCTAATGTAGCGTCACTGTTTTACAGTAACGAGCCCACTGGATGTAATGGAGTTTTTTTTTTGATAGGGACTAATGGAAACTTGCTAAAACATGAGGAAATGAGCACCGTGAATGTTATCGCCCCAAACATTTTCTTTTTTTTTGCACATCACCAGATGTGATCTTGTTGATGTGCTCCACATCAGTCGACATCAAGGGGATAAAGTTTCACGGGAAACTTGAAAGCACATATCAAATTATGAGCCGCTGCTTTTGATCTGGTTTAGCGATGCACGGGATGAACTGTGGATATCCACGTGCGTTAAGATAAGGTGAGCGTCCGTGTAGAAACCTGAGGTGCAGAATGTAGAAAGGTGGTTCTGGCCCGCAGCGGGTTCTGTATGTCATCCATGTCTGTGTTTGACAACTAGGTCTCTTCTGTCAATAATGTAAGTGAACCAGTTCCAGTCCTTCTTCACCCAATCAGCAGTGATCACAGGCTGCACCTGCAGCATGCTGACACTGCACTCACACTTTAGCCCGCAACATCTCACTCAATAATTTACAACTTCACCTCCAATCTTAACAAGACGGGGCCAAAGGGAAGCTTAACCCCGCCCGCTTCAAATGTCCCCGTCAGCAGTTCACATGTATTAACAATCAGAGGGATCGTCGCAGCTTCAGGGAATCCAAATCTCCACCGTCGTGTTTCCTGCAGGAACTATTCTTCTTCTGTTACTGGATGAACAGGATGTAACGTCACTTGATCGTCGGTACTCGAAGCTTCAGGACTGAACTGCAGAATCAGCAGCATCGGTCTCTCACCAGCCCTGCTGAGAGCGTCTGCAGCACACACACACAGAAAACACCTGAAAGCTTCATTAAGCAGTATTTCTTCTATAAACCTTGATACGAATCTTTAACCTTTATTGTGAAAGGGTCGCTGATTCTCCATTCATCATCACACTCCTGTAACATCGTCGGACAGTTTAAAAATCAATGCAGAAATAGCAGAGAACATCTGAACATGAACAAACTCTGCTTTTTAAAAAGCGCCGGGACAAACGAACCGGAGACGTGTCCTCAGTGTCCCCTGTGTGAATGACAGTAGTGCTGATCTGCAGTCACTCACTCATATTTCATGCACAGCAGAAAGATGCACAAAGATCCCAAACCTTCGAATGAGAATGAACATGGCGTCGAATACAATCAGTTTAATATGAATAATGGGAGCTTCAGTATTTAGTCAGACATCAATTAATTAGCTTTAACTTATCAAGGTCAGCTGTTAATTAAATCCAGGAAAATATATAAAACAAACCATCAGTTCCAGTAAGTAAAGACATATTGTACACATCTGCAGGATGTTTGCAGACAGTTTACGGCTGAGGTTGAGGTCGTGAGGTTACACAGACACACCCACCAACACTTCCTGTGTATCTCCCTGTTAACTCAGTAAAAATGTCTGTCGTTAAGCAGCAAACTACACCAGTGAGAATCGTTCTCACTCGATGGAGCTCAAACCGACATCGTTTGACTCTGGATGTGACACCGACACATCCAGAGCAGATAAATCTTTGTCTCCGCCGGGAGTGTGTGTGTGTGTGTGTGTGTGTGTGTGTGTGTGTGTGTGTGTGTCTGAGGGGGATACGAGACACTCACACCATCTCATTAGCTGTCTAATTATTGTGAAGATGTGTGACAGAGGGAACCGCAGAGATAAACAGAGCCTTCAGTGCCTTTTACAACATGCTCCTCCACTGTGGAAATAATCAGCATCCACAGACTTCTGTGATAAACTGTTGTACTCGTATGTCAATTATACTGTCATGCAGTATTTCTTAATAAATACATGCTTATTATTCAAAACAAATAGTCCTCCCTCATCCTTTTAGGATGTTTTTATCGTCAACTTTAACTTAAAAAGGTCAGTAACGGTGGAGTCTGTCCGTCCTCCTGCCTGTGACCCAGAAATCGATCTCACAGTGTCACACTGAAGGATGTCTCAATTCCTAAAATGCTCCTTGAGGAGAGACGAGTGAAGAGAGTGAAGAGAGGAGAGGACGTACCTGAGACATGAAAGAGGAGACACACAGCTGGGATATACAAACCACAGTGGGAGCAGGACGCTTTATGAATGTCTTACTGTGTCAGTTATCAGACTTTCTGCTGCGTGCGGCTGTGCTGGCCTCACTCACCTTCATGTTATTTAACTCATACCACTGACTCCATGTTGTGAACGAGGGCTGCACAGTTGGTCACAATATGGCTCAGAGTCATATCCAAATCCTCACCATTTTTGATAAAAAGGGTAAAATATGAGACAAACAGCGTTATAATGTTGCACTGAATCGCTCCGGCGACAAATGTTGTTCTGCAGATGTAAGAAAACATGTTTGTTTGGTCCAGAACACAACTAACGTCACATGATCACACTTTTAAATGTTTTTTTGGTGATCATATCACAAAATCCATCAAGATAAATCGCAGTATGCTTTTTGACCAGATCACGCAGCCCTATTGTGAAATAAAGGTGTCATGTTATATCGGTATCGACGATAATTTTGATATTTAAAAAATGAAATATTGATATTGTGTAATATTACATCACCTCTTAAACAGTTTTAGTTTCTTTCTTGTCTTGCTTCATCATAGCAGGTGATAGTTATGCACCTTTACGCGGCTCTCTGCACACCTTCACCTGCCCGAGTGTCATTCATTATCCAAATAAAGACAAAACAAACAAACCAATCAATCACAATAATGTCATCATCCTGAATTCTTTATGGCGCGATAATCATCCCGTGAAAGTCTGACATGGTGACAGTCCGACTGTCAACTGAATTAAAAGTTAATCTATAAGTTGTCATGAACACTGAGCTGCTCATCTGACATCTGGACAGATGCTGCAGCTGTGACGCGTCGTGTTTACTTCACATCGCTTGAAGAAGAGGCTCACTCCTCGTCCTCGCCTCCTCCACTCACATCTCATGTGTTCGAGGGTCTAAGACGCGAGGCGAGGACGGAGGTGAGGATGTACAAAAATGAGAAGAGGCGTATAACAGGCACACTACTTCCTGCACTTGCACTGGAGGTATGGGAGCGCCATATAACCCAATATGGGTGTAATTCAAAGGACTCCTGGGTGTTTGTCCACAGTTTACTGGGCCAATCAGAGCTGAGCCGGTCCATGCTGAGTCCTCCTAGCGCCCAGCAGCTTCTCCCTCCAGGTCTCACCGCAGTGAAAAAGTTTACATCGCCTCATTTTAAAGAGGTTAAAAAAAGTTAATAACACCAAATGTTCCATCACCACGGCAGCAAAATCAGTTTATGTGCTGCAGTGAAAATGAGGACAGTAATCGGCAGCTTCCGATGCAGCGACCTTCAGCAGCCTGCGAGACTTTATCGAGGAAAACCGGCCTGAAATATGTGTTAGAGAGAGAGAGGAGGCGACCTGTGTGCTGTGCAGGGGGAAAATCCAAACAGACAGCCCGACTGAATTGCTTCCCTGGTATACAGTGTATGTAGTCTGCAAACACACACACGCACGCACGCACACACACACACACACACACACAGGTGACTTTCAGAAGGTGAGTCGTGAGGAGTTTCTTGTTTCCGCAGCGTTTCTGTGACGATTCGCCCAAACGAGTCATTTTCTGTATAAAATCACTTCCTGGCGTTTTTACATTTAAAGTGATTGTTTTCAGTTCAGCGTGACGACATTTAGATGAAACGTTGATTTAAACGTGACTTGGTGAGACACTAATGTATATTGTCACATAGCCTGAACAGTGAAGTCGGCTGAATCAGCAGGTTCAATATTATCTGTAATAATAAACACTATAAAGATGCAGTCTGACATACAGCAGAGTGTGAGTAACCACCAGAAGAGCTGAGGAACAGACTCTGTTCGTCTGTTGACTGCTGAACCAACCAGCATCATTATTTCCAGGCTGCTCTGCGAAGACAGAGCAGAAACTACAAAATGATGATGTTTTTCTGATGAGGACGAGCGGCCCTCATCAGAAAATCATCATATAGGTCGACTGAAAGCAGCTTATTAACACCTGTGTTCACAGTTCTCGTGAGGTGGAGACCTTTAGTGGCTGTAGTAATTATCATGGCAGCAAAGGAGGAAGTCAGGTGAAGTATAGAGACTGACACAGGAAGAAGGTTGAAGAGGATTGGTCGGGTCGAACAAGGACAGGACTTTCACCCAGCAGACTGCTGAGTGTCCGGTGTGAGACTGAACATTAACAGTGAGTTATATTCACTTAGAAACATACTGAAGTTACGTCACTTACATGAAGTAGCTGTTGATCGAGTGTGAAACTTTAACGCAGCATGACGATGCTCCTCTGATGGACTCGGGTTATTGCTGCTTTCTTGTCAGTTTCAATCAGTTTGTAAATAAAATGTAATTGTGTCGGTAACAAATATTTATATGAGATCAGATATTTAAGACCTGAAGACTCTGTGTTGTTCACCAGTTATCTAATCATGTTTTGACATGATGGGCAGCGTTACACCATCAGTGATCGTCTGTACTCGTTATCTATATTACGATCAGACTGCCGTCCACCACATGCAACATTATGCACTAAAAGCTTGTGTGTGTCCAAACACACTCGTTGACACCACTGCAGAGAGGGCGTTGACTTTTATGGACTCCAGGATGTGTTTACTGCTGCGTTATACAGTTTTATTGATCCAGTATAAAGTTAGATTACTTACAACATGCCAAGAAAAAGCAGGAAAGGTCCAGAAAGACACTTTCTAAGAAGCGTCCTGTTTATTGACTGTAGCCGCTGCAGTCATAGCGAGTAAAGACTGGATGTGAGCTCATCTTTCTGACGTTCATACTTTCTTTTCCTTCACTTTTCTCCCCCGTCTCTCTCTCAGTAGATGACAGTCACATTGTCTGCAGGAAACATCTCCTCACACTAATATGTCACTCAAGAAGAAACACAGAGAGACACCGGTGAGGAGGACAGACAGTGTGTAAAGAGACACTGAACAAAAACAGAAAGAACGAGAGAGAGGAGGACACGGAGAGAGACGAGACAGTGACGTCTGTGGGAGAAATATGAGTGAAGGACTGGAAGTGAACGAAGACCCGGAGGACTGAAACAGAGCGAGCAGGACAGAAGACTGAAGATGGAAAAGGCAGTTTCACAGTCAGACAGAGGGACGGACGTCACATGACGGCAGCACGGGGACAGACGAGCTCATCTTCCCCTCAAACGTCCCGACTTTCTTTTCTTTTTCTACATTTCCAGATAAACTTTTCTTTGTGCTTTTTCTCAAGTTGAATGAAAATATTCAGAATAAAATGAGTTAAATAAATCAATTCTATAAAAAGTGTTGGGAACGAGTACGGACAGCATTCTGCCAACTTCATCAAGAAGATTGTGAATATTGTGATTTGGGATTAAAAACCAAATTGAACCTTTTCAAGCTGTGAACCTTCAAAGGTACCAACAGATTCACCCACATCCGTCCTTCAGCGCCACCTTCTGCTTTACTGTTGGACACTACGGATTTCTTTAAGCGTATGTGACTTTCCATGTGAAACCTAGAACACAGTGCTCAGATATGTTTAAGTATCAGGAAAAAACGGCACTTGTGAGTTTAGATTGTTCTCTCATACATAGAAAATTGATGATATTAAAAGAAAATCTAAATTTCTCGAGGCCCAGTTCTAGTTGCAAGGTGACGAAACCAGCACCAAGCGGACCCTGATATCGTGGTTCACATGTGCAGCAGGGTTGTGGAAGATTAACTGGCGATCCATTTCTAGTGAAAACTAAATGATTGAATTAACTCATGTTTCGTCCCGTCTGAGGAAAACGATCCAGTCGATCCAGCAACAAAACCACCTGGAAACACCAGGAAGGGAAAACTTCCTGTTTCCACTTGAACTGTGTCAGTTATTAAAATACATCAGTCGACACGCACGAACGTCGTTAGTGGACTTTGTTGTTCTTTAAGCTGCTTCACCTGATTTCCTCGTTTGCTGGCGTAACAGTTACTGCAGCCACTAGAGGTCGCCCCCTAACGAGAAACATAAATATTGGCCATAATAAGCTGCTTTCACATGAGCTGCTCAGCCAATGACATCATCAATGCTTCTCGCAGGAAGCTGCAGATTTACCAACGTGTGTCCGCTGCCTTCAGACGTCTGCAGGGACGTAATGAAAAGAGGTTTTCATGCAGCGCAGAGAAGCTGTGAACCACAGACAGATTCATTTGTAAATTCATTGTGTCTTATTTGTATTTTATAGTCGAGGTTTACTTAAGTTGAAGGCCTGATTGTATATGGAGGAGTTTTATACACCCGGCTTCAGTCGTATTTCTTAAAGGTTTTGTTTTGTTTTTCGAAGTTTCTGACCTCGACTCGCGGTTCAGATTTGTGAATCAGGATGACGGTGGGGTTAAGATTCATTGTGCAGAAGATTAGGAAAGGTCAGAAAATATAGTTCTGTAATGGGCTGAGGTACAAAAGGAGAGCACGAAGAGCGCGAAGGGTCAGAGTCATCCCGACAACCAGAGCTGCAGGAGCGTATTAACAATTGAACAGCCGAGTCGTCGTCGGGATCGCTGAGGCTTTCTGACAGCTCAAATCTCAAAGTTTTTTGACTGTGCAGTTAGATTTGTGCCTGAGGGCTTCAGAGAGACGGAGGAACCAAACTGAGTCCTCTGAATTAATTTGAATTTTACCAGGCAGTCAAACATTAATGCATGTCCCTTATAAGACTATAAGTCTGCTCCTGTGTGTGTGTGTGTGTGTGTGTGGCTCTCTCTCTCTCTCTCTCTCTCTCTCTCTCCCTCTCTCTCTCTCCCTCTCCCTCCCTCTCTCTCTCTCTCTTGATAGCCTGTTGTGGGCAGATAATTAAAAACACATTCAAATGAGCCAAAGATGGAAATTTAGCATCACACTGAACAAATCTACACACACACACACACACACACACACACACACACACACACACACACACACACACAGGACGGACAGGGGCCCAGATCCCTGCAGACACTGATGTAATCAGTGACCTTTGGATGTGTCCACATTTACATTCACACACAAGGTAGAGCTGCATTCATTTGCTGTTTTAGACAAGAGGGAAACTGGAGGAAGGGAAGCGGCAGAACAACAGAGGAGGTGGAGAGAGACACGAGCGAGGGCGACGACACAAACCGAGCTGGGAAAGCAAACAAAAAACTGACATGAGAACGGTATATTACGTACATTATGTTATGTTATGATATGTTGTGGATATGTTACCTGACGATCACAGTTTTCTGTCTCAGTACGTTTGACAGAATTTGACTTGTCAGACGAGTGAAGTGACGGTGAAGTTACAGAGCGTCAGGTCTACATACCTGAGCTGGAAACCGACTGTGTGCCTCTGTTCGTTGGTTCAGCTCAGCCTCTGACTGACCTCAGACATCAGCTGAAACTGAATTTCTTGTTATTCACTGCCAGTCCGACTCCTTCATCCTCCCGACTGCTTACTGAAGAAGTAGATTCATGAAGCTCCAGTGAAGCACTTATCTCCCTCTTAACTTTCTGTATTTGTCGGTGTATTAGTGTCTATTTTCGCTCACTCGTTCCGTTCAATAAAGTTTAAATGCAGTTGTAATTTGTCGTCACTGATAATTCATTTTACAACACGTTCAGTCTGAATCTAGTTTATAGAATCTCATCTTGTTCTGATTTGTAGTCGCTGTAGTCGAATTGTTGTCTCGTTCTGTTTTATCAGTTAACTGCACCAGTTAAAACCTCGACAGCCTGCTGCTGTTTCAGCCTTTATTAAAGTGTGTTCATCACGCTGCATGTGCACCTCGCTGCACCAACCCTCATCCTGGTGCAGGTGGAAAATGCTCTGGCTTGTTTGCATTTAAACCAAACACGATTGTTTTGAGCGTCGTTAAACCCACGATGCAGTGACGCTGCGTCTGCCTGCAGGACAGTCAGGGGGAACTTGTTTTGCAGATGGGGAGACGAGCGCCGGCTTTAAATGGACAAATCCCTGCACGAGGAAAGGAAACAGCTGCTAGCTTGTTTAGTTGTGTAACATTACCGCACACGTTCTCACTCACAACTCATCAAATACAGCAGCCCGAGATTTATGTGTCATAACATAAGTTACAACTCTTCATTTTTGACTCTTGATCATGAACAGGATGCAAATCCTGATCTCCTGAGTTAATGTCCAGCTGATGATCCATCCACCCACAGTTTGTACTGTTCTCGCTCTTTATACCACTGTGTGAGAGGGGCGCTTCAAGAGGTGACGCTAGACGGGGAACAACAGCGTTAAACTCAGAAGCATCGGGGCGCTGGCTGACCAGGCTGCTGTGTCGGTCGTGTTGGGAGTGAGATCAGGCTGCACAAGCAGAAAGAAGGAAGATGCTGCCTGACAGGCTTCAGACCAGCAGTCTGCACCCAGCGAGTCAGACCGAGTCAGACTGAGTCAGACTGAGTCGTATCTTTGTGACTACAAAAACTATTAAAATCATAAAGGGTTCAAATTATAACAGCTGCAGGAGACCAGGTGCACCACAGAGCAGTTTTCAGACGGGCAGGTGAAATAAAGTGTTGATTACACTCAGTCAGAGAAGCTGGATGTGACAGCAGGACTGTGTAAAGGTCTCTACACAGACACGGTGTACATCCTCCTGCATTCAACTTAATCATGAGGGAATTAAAACAAACTGCGGTACATTAACACGTCCAACACATTAACACCACAGTCATTTTCAGCCACTTACAGAAACAGTATTTCTCGATCTCTTACTCAACACTGACATCTCAGCTTTTAATAACTCAACTCTCTCTCCCACCGTCATCTGTCTTTCCCTTTAAGGAGTGGTGGGCCCGCCACTGTTCCCGACTTGTCAGCTGTGATTTACCGCACCATTATAAGACCCCGCGTATAAAACACAGGGCTGATAACAAATGCATGGAAAATAAAAATCTGCAGGTGTTTGCAGTGGTGGGTTTGTGTGCTTCTCCAGGCGAAAAATCAGACAGAGTTCCCAACATCATTTCTCTTCTGCTTTGACGACGCCACCAATCTCTCTCTCTCTCTACATCTGTCTTGATGCCATCTCTTTTTTCCACCTCCATCCTTCACTGTTTCTCTCTTGTTCTCTCTCCAAAGGCTATGTGCATTCTTCATTGTATGATTAAGAGGAAGCAGCAGTCAAAAATAGACCCAGACATCACTGAAGAAAAAAACAAATACAGTAGATTAATACATTTTCCGGAGGGAAAAACTATAAAACCCTTGTTGAGAGATCTTATTCAGCAGGTGTCATCGTATAAATGCAATCTGTATATTAAATCTGTGGGTAACGTGAGGTCATGGAGGCAGAGCGACTCGTGTGAAATAAGAGGTGACATCACAAACAGTGGTATAAGTTCAAGTGTCCTCTGAACATCCAGCTCCCGACATCCACACACATCACACTTCAGATGTGAACCTACTGACAGGAAATAAAACAACAAAGCTGAATTATCCTTCTTAAATATTCAGGAACACTTAAACAATGATGAATCTTATAAACCAAGAAATTACCTTTTTTTATGTACTTTGTTTATTAAATGTGTTTATTTATTGTATCGTTTGACATCAAACGAACTCAAATCTGTCGACTGTGTTGTATCGTGACGATGATGAGGCAGAAATAAGAAAACGATTTGATCAAGATTTCAAATTTTACACAAAGTTGTTACTCTACAGCTCCTGTAGGAACCACAGGAACCACGTTTTTATTCAGGACTCAGTGGTGTCCTCAGCCTGGGGGACGATCAGCTGTCCTGCACTGCTGACATCATACGACGAGCAGCTCCTGCAGATTCATCCTCCACTACATCAGGAGGATACGTTCGTTTCTCACACAGATGTTGGTGCCGGTTCTGGTCGAGGCTCTTGCCATCTTGTGCTGAGACTACTGCAGCTCCCTCCTGGCCGCTGCGCCTGCATGTGCCATCCCAACCTGTGAAGCTCATCCAGAGCGCAGCAGCCAGGCTGATCTTTAATCTGCAGTGGGAATGCCTCGGGTCCATCGTTCACCCAGGACGAGGTCAAACCAAACCGCCCCGCCCGTCTACTACGCTCTGCTACTGCCAACCATCTTCTATCCTGGTCCCAAAATGGTGGATTGAAAGAAACTCTAGTCGTCTTTAGACTGAAAACTGTTCAGACTGCACTGCTCAACGCCTCGCGTGCATCATGCACTCATTTTAATCCACTTTGAATAAAAGATTCAGCTAAAATGTGTCCAGCTAACCAGACTGCAGCAGCCAGTCACAAAAATCAAATGGAAACCAAAAATACTATGAACAGGCTAAAAAAGCTAACGAGCTTACAAGCTGTGAGCCAACTGACTTTCATACATGAACAAATATAGCGAGGTCAGAAAAACCCGGTCGGTCCCGTCGCTGTTCTTCAGTGCACACGGACGTTAGTTTGTAGAAGTGATTTGACGTGTGGAGGTCAGAGAGCAGACCAGTTCAATCAAGTTACATATGCCTGAGCAGCTGAATACAGACACTCACTCACTCAGTCACTTCGTATCTCAGTGAGTTTGTAACATTTTGATCACTGGCAGTCAGTTTGGGGACGTACAGCACAAAAGTCTGTTCGACAGCAGAGGACGAGCGTTCATCAGTGTTTGTTTACACAGGAAGTGTTGTTTTATGCAGGTTAGCATGTGATTGTGTGTTGAGCACTGAAAACACATGTGACCTACACTCAATGCTGCGCCTGAACGCATCATGTTCAGACACTTTCTGGCGGAAATATAAAATAATTATAAATTAATCGTTCAAAGATCTGTTGTAAGAAACCAAACAAGTTCTTCTCACAGTGTTTTTTTACAATCCATCATTTCATCTGTGAGCGAAAAAATTTAACAAATGAACTTTTTAATTTCTCTCTTTTTAATGAAACTAATAAATTAGGACCTCCTCTCTGCACCGATAAATCACTGACTAGAAATAATCCTGTCGATGACTGAATGCCAGAGAACCTCAATTTGGTACCTTTTTTTTTCTTGGAGTGCTTTTCATTTCATGACAATCAATAAAGTCTTAAATCATAAAAGTCTGAGCTCTGCATTGCTGCAGAGAGGCGCTTACAAATCATCAAGGTGTTAAGAAATGTTGATGGGGAAGAAAACTACACTGAGGAGGTGGTGATGAAGCCGAGCCCGTTTAATTTGTGGAGTCACACTGAAATGTTCTCAACATTTGGAGGTAAGTTGCATATGAAAAAGAAAATATGCAAATATTTATTGGACTGAAGTGAAGACAGAGACGAAGACCATCAACATGGACAGAAAACAGACTCAGTAAACGTCTCATTCTTCTGACTTTTTCTTTTTCTTTTACAATTTCAGTATTTTTCAAGCAGACAACAGTTCAGTCTCAGGTTCATCGATATAGAAAAGTGAGGGTTGTTTAGCTAATTATAATGACAATAACATGACTGAAATAAACAAGAAAATTAAGCTAGTTAGCGGCTAACGCAGCTAAGTTTAGCAGCACTCGGCAGTTACTTTGGTAACAAGTGAAGTTATCTGTGATCTCTGATCCAGTTTCTCCTGCAACAGTGTTGGGTGGCCTTTTCTTTTCACAAAGCAACACGGGGTGTCGGGGTGGGGAACGCTACAGTGGGGTAAAAACAACACAGTATGTGCCTTGTTGTAGAAATGACAAACGAAGTTAAAGAAAGCGTCCTGACGTGTCGCTGTAATGAGCCCACTGCATCCAGAGGCGACGCTCTGCAGCCACAGATCGATGGCAGAGGAGACGGCTCTGACAAGGTTGACTCACTAAGGTTAAGACAATCACAGCATTTTTCCCTCTGCAGGCCAGAGCTCGCTGATCTTTGCAATCAAACAGGGACTTGTCTGCTCCTTCACACTTCTTTGTTCCTTGAGTCTTGTGTTTCAGGTCGTGTTCGTCGTCACTCGTGCCGTCTGTTTCTTATCAAAGTCTCTTTTTTGCCTCGCTCGCTGCTCTGTGACACTCTTGTTTCACAGGAATCATTTTGACTGTCACGGTCATGAAATAACACGCCGGCAACAAGTTTCAGTTTGTTTGTTTTCTCCCCGTCTTCCCATTTACACTTAACAGTTCAAGCCTCTCTATCAAACAGAACGAGCGCCGCTGCCAAAATCTCATCGTCTGAGAGAGAATGGTATCAGACTGTACGCTGTTAATGGGATTACCACTCGATGAAGAATCTCATGTCAGGGTGTAATCACCCAGAAGCCTCAACTTGAAACTATAATTATATTCTCTCTTGATAGAAAAACTGTCACTGTTACTTTTTTTTTCTTGTCACACATTTATCTCCAACAAATTAGAAAATCATCATTGAAAAACATCTTGAACATGTTGTGATTGACTGTACAGACTTCACGGAGCATCACCAACTTTAATTTGAAATCAAAGGGTGGATAAGTTCAGGTCAGTTAGTCGGTCCTCCACTTTAATATCTCGACAACTATTCAAGATTTCTATCAAACGTGGTGCACACACCCTCAAACAACGCCTGAAAGATCGACCGCCACAACGATAAGCCGGCTGCAGCTCACTAGTGACACTTCATCAGTGTGAAGGGTTTGTGTTTGTATGAGGAGGTCGGGGTGCGGTCCGTCTGTACAGAACATAACGTGTGTGAGTGTGTGTGTTGTGTTTTTGAACTTTTTTCCTGGTCGTGCATTTTATAATTTAAATGTCGCAGGAGTCACAAAACAATTTAGTCGCTGTGGAAGAACAAGATAAACTTGATCTAATCTGATCCTCCTCCTCGTTTTATCTTCACTCTGCTGCTCCTGACTGTTTATATTAGTGTGTGTGTGTGTGTGTGTGTGTGTGTGTGTGTGTGTGTGTGTGCACCTCTTCCCTCACTCCCTGTTAACCCACCTGACCCAGACGTTCAGTTTAATGACACCTACACTGTTTTTGTCATGATTACAGTTACTGACAGCTGTGTGGTGTCTGTGTGTCACAGAGTCGTCCCGACACAATCACCAGAATAAATGTTGGCAAAGAAACCCTTGTTCTCGTTCTCTGCCTGGGTTGAGGCACAAAAACCGCTTGGTTAGCCAAAAGAAAGACCTGATTTTGGCAGGAGATTTGTTTAAAATGTAAAAAATAAAGAAATAAGAAACATAAAATGGCTCCATACAGCACATCCAGGAGGAGATGATGACTGAGCCTGACTTTATATCATCAGGAGGAGACGATGGCTGAGCCTGACTTTATATCATCAGGAGGAGATGATGGCTGAGCCTGACTTTATATCATCAGGAGGAGACGATGGCTGAGCCTGACTTTATATCATCAGGAGGAGACGATGGCTGAGCCTGACTTTATATCATCAGGAGGAGACGATGGCTGAGCCTGACTTTATATCATCAGGAGGAGATGATGACTGAGCCTGACTTTATATCATCAGGAGGAGACGGTGACTGAGCCTGACTTTATATCATCAGGAGGAGACGGTGACTGAGCCTGACTTTATATCATCAGGAGGAGATGATGGCTGAGCCTGACTTTATATCATCAGGAGGAGACGATGGCTGAGCCTGACTTTATATCATCAGGAGGAGACGATGGCTGAGCCTGACTTTATATCATCAGGAGGAGACGATGGCTGAGCCTGACTTTATATCATCAGGAGGAGATGATGACTGAGCCTGACTTTATATCATCAGGAGGAGACGGTGACTGAGCCTGACTTTATATCATCAGGAGGAGACGGTGACTGAGCCTGACTTTATATCATCAGGAGGAGACGGTGACTGAGCCTGACTTTATATCATCAGGAGATGATGACTGGGTTTTACTTTTTGGGTGAACTGTTCCTTTTTATATAACGATGTACCTTTTAAAGTTGTTTGTTTGTTTTACTTTTAAACTAATAAGCCAAATATATAGTGAAGTGCTGACGTGGGAACTCTTCCTTTGCCGCAGGCTGCACATTTCTTTATGAAGAAATCGTTAGAAATTTACCTGAAATCCAAATTCACCTACTTTGGATCTGAGAGAGCTGAACAAAGTTCTGTCACAATCATCGACATAAAGCAGATAGAAATCATCGTATAAACACATTTTCTTTATCTACAGATGGAATATCTGAACCCAAAACAAAAGTAACGCATCACTTCCTGTAACACGTCATCAGTTTATAACAAGTTTTCATAAAACTGGAAATAGTCGTGAAGAAGTGAGCTGATTAAACTTTGTACGTATGTTAAAGCTGTTGAAGAGAAACACAAACAAAACATTAAAGTTTAAATTAAATCAACATTAGACTGCTGCAGACTGAAGCATTTATTAAAATCTGCATCACAAATTCAGTTGCACACTGGTAGATTTATAGAAGTCTTTCCATAAACTCTCTTTATTTAGTTTTTTCCAGGATGTTAATGGAGAGCAGGTTTCATTCATCATCCTCACTCACTGGAGTTATTACCGAGCTAAATGCCAGTTTATGTCGTAATTAAAGTCAAACTCATCGACTGGTGAATTTCCCCGGAGCGACATCAGAGAAGATGGATTCCAGACAATAATTGTTGATATCGTGTGTTTTTTATTTGTCCTTTGGCGTTTTGACGCCCTGTGAAGTTAAATCACTGAGTCTGTTTGAGAGCTTCTGCTTCACTTTACTCTCTTTATTTTTGTCTCACAGGTTCAAATTTGTATTTGTTTCTCTTCTTCGTGTGTATTTGCATTGGATTTCATCACCTTCATTTTTTTGTTCTTTCACTTTTTTATCACTTAAACTTCTTTTAAAATAAACCTAAACTTTGTAACAAACATGTAACAGATTCTGATGACACTTCTCTTCTGAGCGATTGGATCCAGAGATGCTTGTTGGAAATTTAAAGTGATTTTGATTGTCAAGGTCATCCTGTGTGGCTGGAAGGGCAGAGCAGCGGGGCTTCGTCAGCTGCATGTTTCTTACATAAGAGCGACACCTCAGCAGTGCTCTGATGTAAGAAACATGTTGTCGAGCGCGTCGAATTAACTCTCCCCCCCTCCCCCGTCTCAGAGGGTCTGCACCCAGCAGGGGGAGGCCGGTTCAGACGGAGAGAGGGAGAATATCCTGGTTCTGGTTCTTCTGGCTTTAAAAACAAGTTCTTATCGTGGAGAAACCAGATAGATGGCACTGACGACTGGCAGACAGACACACGGACTGACAGAAAAACAAACACAGGAAAGGAAAGCTGAGAGAAAGAAAGGAAGGAGGACGAAGACAGCGAAGGACAGAGTGAGACAGCCAGACTGACAGAGAGGACGCCAGGGTATGGTCTCTGAGATAAAACCCACTGGACAGTGCTGCTGGGACGGGCAGGAGTTTTCCTCCCTCCCTCCTCTCCTCCTCCCTCCTCTCCTCCCTCTTCTCCTGCCTCCTCTCCTCTCCTCCCTCTCCCTCCTCCCTCCTCTCCTCCTTCCTCTCCTCTCCTGCCTCCTCCCTCCCCTCCTCTCCTCCCTCCTCCCTCCTCTCCTGCCTCTTCTCCCTCCTCTCCTCCCTCTCCCTCCTCTCCTCCCTCCTCTCCTCTCCTCTCCTCCCCTCCTCTCCTCCCCTCCTCCCTCCTCTCCTCCCTCCCTGTCTCCCCCCTCTCCCTTCTCTCTCCTCCCCTCCCCCCTCCTCCCCCTGCCTCCTCTCCTGCCTCCTCTCCTGCCTCCTCCCTCCTCTCCTCCCCTCCCTCCTCTCCTGCCTCCTCTCCTGCCTCCTCCTCTCCTCCCTCCTCTCCTCCCCCTCCCTCCTCTCTCCTCCCTCCTCTCCTCCCCTCCTCCCTCCCCCCTCTCCTCCCTCCTCTCCTCTCCTCCCTCCCTCCCCTCCTCCCTCCTCTCCTCCCTCTCCCTCCCCTCCTCCCTCCTCTCCTCCCCCTCCCTCCTCTCCTCCCTCCTCTCCTCTCCTGCCTCTCCTCCCTCCTCTCCTCCCTCTCCCTCCCCTCCTCCCTCCTCTCCTCCCCCTCCCTCCTCTCCTCCCTCCTCTCCTCTCCTCCCTCCTCCCTCCTCTCCTCCCCCTCCCTCCCCTCCTCTCCTCCCTCCTCTCCTCCCTCTCTCTCCTCTCCTCCCTCCTCTCCTCCTCCCCCTGCCTCCTCTCCTCCCCTCCTCTCCTCTCCTCTCCTCCCTCCTCTCCTCCCTCCTCTCCTCCTCCCCCTGCCTCCTCTCCTCCCTCCTCCCTCCTCTCCTCCCCCTCCCTCCCCTCCTCTCCTCCCTCCTCTCCTCCCTCTCTCTCCTCTCCTCCCTCCTCTCCTCCTCCCCCTGCCTCCTCTCCTCCCCTCCTCTCCTCTCCTCTCCTCCCTCCCCTCCTCCCTCCTCTCCTGCCTCTTCTCCCTCCTCTCCCTCCTCCCTCCCCTCCTCCCTCCCCCTCCCTCCTCTCCTCCCTCCTCTCCTCTCCTCCCTCCCATCCTCCCTCCTCTCCTGCCTCCTCATCTCCTTCCTCTCCTCCCTCCTCTCCTGCCTCCTCTCCCTCCTCTCCTCCCTCCTCCCTCTCCCTCCTCTCCTCCCTCCTCTCCTCCCTCCTCTCCTCCCCCTGCCTCCTCTCCTGCCTCCTCCCTCCTCTCCTCCCTCCCTGTCTCCCTCCTCTCCCTTCTCTCTCCTCCCCTCCCCCCTCCTCCCCCTGCCTCCTCTCCTCCCTCCTCTCCTCCCCTCCTCTCCCTCCTCTCCTCCCTCCCCTCCCCCTGCCTCCTCTCCCTCCCCTCCTCCCTCCTCTCCTCTCCTCCCTCCTCTCCCTCCTCTCCCTCCCCTCCTCCCTCCTCTCCTCTCCTCCCTCCTCCCTCTCCCTCCTCTCCTCCCTCCTCTCCCTCCTCTCCTGCCTCCTCTCCTGCCTCCTCCCTCCTCTCCTCCCTCCTCCCTCTCCCTCCTCTCCTCCCTCCTCCCCTCCTCTCCCTCCTCCCCTCCTCCCCTGCCTCCTCTCCTGCCTCCTCTCCTGCCTCCTCTCCTCCCTCTCCCTCCTCTCCCTCCTCCCCTCCTCTCCCTCCTCTCCTCCCTCCTCCCTCCTCTCCTCCCCTCCTCTCCCTCCTCTCCTCCCTCCCCTCCTCCCCCTGCCTCCTCTAAGCCCCTGCAGCTACATGCTCGCCTGTGCAGACCATCTGGGAGGGAAGGGATTGTTTCTGCAGAGGGAGCCCCGCTGCCAGCTTCCTACACTGACTGATCTGGGCTTTGGAGCGCCGTACTCTCCCTGCTTCAAACACAATAAACAGAATGGATGAATGTATGCCATTGTACTTTATCTGGAGAGGGGATGGGGGCAGAGACAGAGGAGGGGGGAGAGCGATGGAGCTGCACTGATGGCAACACAGGGATGAAGGGGGAAACACTGAGTGACAGGTGCAGTAAAACACAGCAGCTCTGTGTGCACAGACATCTGCAACATAACATAACAACATGAACATTTAGGCCCATTATGTGTTGAGACAAATATCACATGGTTCTCCAAGTCTCTGCTTTGACTCCACTTTCATCTCAAAGGCAGAAGTGGATATTTTCCTGGTGCATTCGCTCAGGAAAACATGGACAAATGGATGTTTGTGTGGCAGGTCTGCACTTCACAAGCAGCGACAGCAGCTGATTTAACAGGCCACATACAGAGGTGGAGCAGTGGGCTCGTGCTGCAGCACTTCTGTCACAACTCAACTGCATGGAAATGAAAATGGCAACTACAAAGTTGTTGTTACAGAACGTTTCACAACCGAACGTGTTACTGGAGGATACCACAAGATGGCGCACTTTACAACACGGTACATGGCTGTATGTCTTCCAGACCCCCGACCCATCACACCCCCAGCTGGTCCTACACTGCACCGACTGTCCATGTGCAAATGGTGTCTTGCGTACAGTGTCTTCAGAGGACGCACGCAGCAGCCATCATGCGTACACAGACGTGTTGTTAACAGCGAGCATATCTGAGACCCGATCAGAAGCTCCACAGTCCAGGTTACAAACAAACAGATCGTGATTTTATTGTTTTGACTCAAACTCTGTGGAACAAACTCGCCTTAATACGAGATCAGCTGAGTCAGCGTCTCAGATAAAAAACAGAACAAGCATTAGGATAATACTCAATGTCTGTTCAAATGTAGGAAGAAGTTTAACTGCTTCTGCCACTCCACGCTGAATTAACAGCCTGTCCAGTGCTCTTAAAGTAGGACATGTCTTTTCATCAGGAGGACATTCAGAAAATGTCTTAAATAGTGGAGCACAAAGATTCAGGCAACACATTTTATTAGAGGACTAATGTTTCGACGCCGTCTGCGTCTTCATCAGAGTCAAACAACTCAGAGACTCACATCCTTGAATAACCTCCTCTGATTAGACCTAATCCAGTGCAGGCTGGAGGAACAGGGGAAGAGGCAATCAGCTGCATGTAGGCAGCGTTCTTAATTAGGAAGGTAAACTTGTTATTAGCAAAATTCACAGAGAATTAAATCATCATGAAAAACAACAATAAACACAAACACTGCAACAACTGAGGAACTGACATCCTTTTGAATAACTTCCCCTGAATCAAGACTGAATCCAGCACAGGCTGAAACAAAGGGAGGAGGACTGAGCAGCCTCTTTTCTGCAGGCTGTGCAGGATCAGGCGTTAATGAGGGGAGGTTACTTAAGAAGAAGTGTCTCTGTGTTTGACTAACACATCCTCGGACCTACACGACTGTCAGCATCTCCCACCATGACGTATTACTGCTCCCAAACATCATGACACACGTACCGAGCCTTCGTCCTGCAGCCGCTCTGTGGTTAGCGTCAGGAAAACATTGAGTCACATGTGACTCATATTTGAACACTATCAGAACACTTTCTTCGATTCTGTTGCACTTTGTCAAACTTTATTATTTATTTTTTTAGCCTGTATTGACACATGCAGCTGGCGATCAATCGCTGAATCTGGCCTGTTCCTCGACAGCCATGTGGGGATCAGGACCGCTCCACAGTAATCTCAGTCAGACAGACACTGGATATAATGACGAGGACTGATTATTGCACCAAAACCAGCAGAAAAGATTTTGACAGCATCGATCTTGTGCAGCTTCAGCTGTCAGCAAGAACTCAGTCAGTGAACAAGAAGACCAGATATTAACCTCAGAGAAACGATTCACTCTGTGCGTACGTTATTGTAACCGGGGATCTGTCTCTGGGTGTTTGCTGTTTCTGCCTCAAAACAAAAAGTACACCTGAACCCTTATTTTTAATTTTGAGTCAAAACAAACTGGACCTGAATTAAAGTGGAACACCTTGAGGAAGTGAAACAGATGAGGAGTCTTATGATGAGGCTACTAATAAAAAATAAATCACTCACTACATTTCATCTAAATAAGTGGTGATCAGCGTGCATCATGTCCACAACTTCTCAGTCTTTTCATGGATTATTGCATCTTTCCATCCGTCTCATTCTGAGTGTCACTCACTTTTCTGCTTCGATGGATGTGAACTGATCGTCTTCAGTATTATTTAACACTCTGTTCACATTTACGTCACATGCCTGCATCGTGCAGCGTCAGGTCATCGGTCCTGTTCAGGATTGAAACATTCAGGGAATCTTGTTTCCGTTTTACAGGATATCATTACAAGAGCACAGAGAAATAACCTCAGGTTTCTGCTGCTGCCTGATAGAGCCATAGGTGTGCTGACTCACCACGATACCACGGCTGCACACCTGAATCTCATCCTGACAGGATATTGTGCCTGCTGGGGATGAGTATATATCATTTTTTTTTTTGGAGATGGGATGTTTTTAGAGGGGTGTGGAGATGTGAATGAGGTGATGAGCCGAGTGTAAGAGAGGCCTTTAAATTTTAACACACCAGCCTCTCACTGACTGTGAGGTGGAGGTCTGGCACATGGAGTAAGACTGCCCTCTGCTGCATGCTTAAAGTCATGATGCATGAATATCTGAGCGGTCTGCAGCAGCTGCTTAATATAGGAAAGTGTACTGAACAGTTGGGATGTAAATTAACCTTCGACATTGAAGAAAAATGTAGTTTTATTACATCAACACAAGGCATTTTTAATAAATGCTTAGCTGAAAAAAAGGAGATGATTTGCTGCTTCATGTAACACACTGTAAAGGAGAACTTCAACAATCAGGAGCAGTCCAGGCACCATAGCAAACAAGGAAGGAACAACTAAACAACTAAAAAGCCTGAATTTTAGTGGCTTAATAAATTAAAAGGCCGCTGTATTGACTCATTATTCCCAGCATGATCACTCTGAATTGACCTGATAACCACTGTGTTCACTGCACACATCTACAAATGTCTGAAAATCAAAAAAATGACATTCATAAAAAACATGTCAGCATTTTTAATCTAGTGGGAGACGCATGAACAAGCAGACTGAAACCCAACATATCTGCGTCAAATGAATTGATAAAGAAGTGCCTCTGCAAGAGAGAGAGAGGGAACAGGCTTCAGAGAGAAGGCAAGAGACAGGATTCAAGTAGCTACATTAGTTTATTTGCTGTTTGTGTCAAAATACTGGCAGGAACATGATTATAGGCAGTTCACAAAGTCAAAGCGAGCCAAGTGAAGTGTCTCTTTAAAATGTCACGGTATAGAGTACACTGTATCATTCATTCATTCATTCATTCATTCATTCATTCATTCATATTTAAATCCATCTTCTTCCTGATGACGTCATGAATATCACAAACACCTCCTCTGATTAGAGAGCGCTGCTGGCCCTTTAAGACGCTCACTGTCGCCATGGTTACGAGCAGGAAGTCACAGCGCGCCTTCAGCATGTCAACATCCGCAGCGCCCCGTCTCATCGTCTCTGCTCTCCTCAGCTCCGACTCACTGACTCCTGACAGGAAACTGTGAGTACCGAGCACACGCAGCGTCACTCATCCGACTCACTCCGACTCATCTGTTAGCTTCCGTGCTGTCGCCAGTGTCTTCACTGTTAGCTTGTGTGCTAACGTTGATGTCAAAGTAACTTCACGTCCGATCACGGATGTGTCATTCATGTCGTGCACAGCTGATCTGCAGCATCACGACATGAATGTGTAACGTTATAACCTGCTGGTGTTAAACTGCAGCGCTCTGCTGTCTGTTCAGCACCGACATGTCGCTGTCCATGGTGCTAACAGAGGAGCCGAGGCAGCTAGCCACAGCTCAGCTAACCAGAGCTCAGCTAACCAGAGCTCAGCTAACCACAGCTCAGCTAACCAGAGCTCAGCTAACCACAGCTCAGATAACCAGAGCTCAGATAACCACAGCTCAGCTAACCACAGCTCAGCTAACCAGAGCTCAGATAACCAGAGCTCAGATAACCAGAGCTCAGCTAACCACAGCTCAGCTAATCAGAGCTCAGCTAACCACAGCTCAGCTAACCACAGCTCAGCTAACCAGAGCTCAGCTAATCAGAGCTCGGCTAACCAGAGCTCAGATAACCAGAGCTCAGATAACCAGAGCTCAGATAACCACGGCTCAGCTAACCACGGCTCAGCTAACCAGAGCTCAGCTAATCAGAGCTCGGCTAACCAGAGCTCAGATAATCAGAGCTCAGATAACCACAGCTCAGATAACCACGGCTCAGCTAACCAGAGCTCAGCTAATCAGAGCTCGGCTAACCAGAGCTCAGATAACCACAGCTCAGATAACCACGGCTCAGCTAACCACGGCTCAGCTAACCAGAGCTCAGATAATCAGAGCTCAGCTAACCACAGCTCAGATAATCAGAGCTCAGCTAACCACAGCTCAGATAACCACAGCTCAGATAACCACAGCTCAGCTAATCAGAGCTCAGCTAACCACAGCTCAGCTAACCAGAGCTCGGCTAACCACAGCTCAGCTAACCAGAGCTCAAGATCAATTTGCCTTCTGCAATATAGTCGCATCAGTTCTATAACATAACATAAAGCATAATAAGACTGTCAGCAATGAAACACCTACAGACCTGATTTAACATGTTTGGATTGATAATATTTGAATAACAGCTCCAATTAACTTGTTAAAGTCTTTAAATTACATCTCCTCATTCTCCTCTTCAGATAATCCAGATCCAGAATGATTCTGGATGATCCTGATTATAATCTGTTTAAAAACCCAAACAGAATAAAAAATGCTTCATACAAACATCTCAGTCAGAATAAACAGAGCGAGGACATTTCAATCAATTTCATAGAGTTAGTTGAAACCTGTCCCAGTCCCTCCACACTGGACAGTGATTGGCTGAAAACTAGTGCTGATATCCAAATGCTGGTATGGTCTGAAAGGCAAGCGAGCAGAAGCTCGAACACACGACCACACACTTACATGAGTAGACGCGTGTGGCAGCGTATAAAGTGCGTGTCTAAACAGCTTTAAGGTGAAGCCAAGGAGAACTGTAATTTTGTAAGATCTCATTTGCAGAGATAAATCAACAGTAAGACCTTGATGGTGTCAGAAGTTTTCATCAGGTTTCAGGAGCCTGGTGTGTGTAATTTAATTTAAGTGTCATTGTTTCCAGAAGATGAGCGGGAGCACTGAGGACATCAAACCTGTGGACTGCACCATCAAACCTCCGGTCTACCTGCAGATCGGAGACACCAAAACAGACCCGGCTCACTCCGGAGTTTGTGTCGTAGACGTCACACTCCCGTTTGGAAAGCCTGTTAATGTAAGAGACAGAAATCACTGCCAGCCGTCATATTCTCTAAACGCTGTTCATGCTTTATTATCTGTAATGTTTTACTGTGTCAATCGAAGCACACGGACCAAAGTTAAACTGCAGGTTTGACACACGCTCTTCTTTATGTTGCTCAATGGTTCTTTTTACAACAGAGACCTGTGAAAAACATGACACGTCGAAATCGGAAAGGACGTTGTAGACTAACAATTTACGAGGGGATGACTGTTTTTTCCCCTGATAATGCTACATTACGAACAACAAATCCATGTTCAGATCAGCAGAAGGAGAGCTAGTTAGCTGTTAGCTGTTAGCTGTCAGTGGGCTCAGGGAGCTAAAGCTACGGAGCTAATAGCTTAAAGTTGAACACACCTCAGGACTGAGTGTGTTCAGAGGTACATGAAGCCTCGTGACTGCAGCTTAATGTTGGTTAATACAATTATATTCCAGGATTTGGGTAAAAAACTACGGTGCATGTATTAAAACAACATTGTTACAGAATCATGAGCTGACAGGTTTCCTTCATGGACCAGGATGATACTGGATCATGTTAAAGCTTGTAAAGAAAGCCGCTATTAGTTTGTGTGCTGACTGCACGTTGACCTGACAGCCTCTAACTGTTTTACTAGAAGTAAATTAACTTTTGAAGGAGAATACGCAGCACTGAAGAAAGTGTGTAATCTCTTCAGACTTTGCTTTTCTTGGCTCCCAGCATGCAGTTAAAATAAAGTCTTAAAGTCCCAGTTTCCCCTCAGTCTTCATATAATTTATCATCCGTGTTTCTGCTGCCTCCCGCCGGCGGCGTCTAATAAATCAGAAAACACACACACAAACAAAACATTACTTTAAATATAAAACTGGATTCCAGTCTTGAGAGAGACTTCACGTATTTTGGGCGTTGACCTACTTTTGAGCATTTAGTCCTAATTAAAAATCATTTTAATGCAGAGCGACTCCTCATTAGCTCAGAGCTGTGAGCTTCAAAGGCGTCTGCCTGCAGGAAGTTAATGCACGAGGGAATTATCTCCACCAGGAGCTTCCCGGCGATGTCTTTAGGTCAGAATGTTAATACTGTGATTTGGCCGACTGTTTCTTAAACAACAGGTTGGGACCGTTCATGGACTGGAGACATGTTTCTTCTGGGCACCAGTGTGGTTTAATGAGTCTGATTCATATTATTTTTAGGTTCAGGCTCCTCCAGCAGGTCAGCAGAGACCTTGTGAGATCTAATTTTAAGTTGGTTCAAATGCTAAAAAGCTCAAGTAAATCATTTGTAATACATTTAAATCAATTCTGAATTAAATCATATTCTAATATCAGGAGCAACATGGGAACGACGTTAGCATTTCTGCCCCAAAGTGGCACAGTTTTCCTGCCTCACCGGGGACGCTGTGTGTTTCAGATTGAGGAAATCACCTTTAAGAACTACTACACAGCCTACGTGACTGTGCGTCTGTTGAGGAGGAGCCCCGGACAGGAGACTCCTGCTAAGTGGTGCACGGCTCTGAGAGACCGGCCTCTGATGGACAACCCCCACACTGAGAGAGGCTCCCAGGACTACTACTCCATCCACAGGACACAGGTGGGCTCGGCTGTGTTCTCCACAACTACGTCTTGTTCATGAGATATTGTAATTGATAAACGATTTTATGCCACTGATATATTATAATAATAACAGCGTTATAATTAAGGGTGTCGTGATTTCGATTCTACATAAAAAATGAATCCCAATTATCAATTACAGTCATGAAGCAGGAGCTTTTATTTCTCTCCATCTGCTCCTACATTCTTCCAATGTGTGCTGCATCCTAGCACACATTTGAAGAAAATGCTAGCTTAGCATTAGCCTGCAGCTCCACCTCCTGTGTGCACGAAGACGATCAGCAGCGGACACGTTGGGTTTACTAAAGATCCTTTATTGATCCGTTTGGAAAGAGGGTTCACTCTGGACAGATTTGAGAAACTACATTTCTGTCTTTTGTTGTTTATTAAATGACTTTTTTTTTGTTGAACTTACTTGATGTATTTGAGCTTAAACCTGAACTGCAAAAAGAGCAACTCTGGTTTAATGTCTTGACACGTGTCATTTATGTGTTAATCTTTTCAAATCAGATCTGATATTCTTACAGTAGCAAAGCAGCCAGTGATGAAAAAAGTTTTTTTAATTAAAGTCACATTTAACAGTGAATTAAACTGTGACACAATAATGCAAGAACACCATTTCAAAGAGAAATCAACCTAATATTTGGACATTGCAGGAATATGAAGAGATAATATCTCTTCATATTCCAACTGATCCTGTAATATAATATTGTTATATTACAGGATCAGTCCTGGCTGCTCCTGAGTGTTCCTGTTAATCCACACGACTGCAGCTGAACTTGACATCAGCTCTGTGAAACAGCATTAAACCAACACAGCCTGTCTGAGCTCAGCGCCGTTTATTTTATGTCTCAGCTGGGGAACCAGCCGACTCTGCAGGAAAAGCTCAATAAGCATTATAATGTTGATGTGTGGAGACAATACAAACTGAGTTATTTTTCATTTCTTCTATTTATTTCTTGTTTATTCACGATGCAAATGGAGCCAGATGGCGACTGTTGGTTTCATTTTTGTTTACTTCAGATGGCGCTCTGAGTCTGACGTAGTTTAACGGCTTATTGTGATCATATAAATTATGTTTATTCACTCTTAATGGGTTATTGTTCATCATATATAGCCTTAAGGGATGTTCCGTAATTACAGTGATTCTCTGTGCGGCGACTTTAACCCCTTCAGGAATTAAAAAAATGAATAAAAAAGCCATAAAATCATTTCTAAAATGCAAAACATGTTGTTTCTCAACCAAGCTACGTCAGCCTCAGTCTGAGGCGACCTCTGACCCTACAGGTGACCACTCAGTCTGAATATACCCCACAGCTCGTCCTCCTCAAACGGATCAGAGGGTTTTTTTTAAGATTTTAGATTTATCTTTAACAGCTAAATCTGATTTATTTCAACTGTTCTAAAGTGTTATACCTTCATGTCTCGCTCATTTCATTCCCTATTCTGTCAAATACTCTGAGCTGCTCTCAAAAACAGCACTTTTCTTCTGTATTGTTGTTGGTGCAGATGCAGGTGGATCCGGACCACGTGGTGTCGGTGAGGCTGATCCTGAGACAGCCGTCCTCTGCCTGGCTGACCTTCAGCCTCGAGGACGTCAAGATATACCCTCACATGGAGCCGGTTGGTTTTCTGTGTTCAGAGCAAACTCACATTAATCACAAACTCACTGAGATGTTAAAGTTAGAATAATGTACTCAATGAGCTGAGACTGGAGCAAACTGCTCCTCCCAGCTTCATTATATTCAGTGGACTGTTTGATTTGTTGTGTAATTAAGCTCCTGGATTTTATTGCATCTTTTATTTTTGCCAACTCAGTTTGTGTATCCTGTACACAGGTTTAGCTAGCAGGTCGTTTACAGTGAGCTTTTATTAGACTGCTGAGACAGAACCAGAACATTTCAGGTGCTGAACGGAGCTGGAAGATGAAAAAAGCTTCACGGAGCTGAGAGGAGGTTACTCTTCAGCAAATACAGGCTGTTGTGATCTGGTGTTCATGTACACACATGAACACTGGCAGGGAGGGTTAACGAGTAAAAGTGACTGACTGGTGCAGAAGAAACATCAGCACGTTTCTGTTCGTCTTTAGATGAAACAGTCCTGGTGAAAATCATCGTCGTGCTGTCAGTTCAGCTTTCAGTTCATTCTTTGTGTGTCAGGCTCTGATCTGTGTGTTGGATCATTTGGATCTAGTGACATGCAGAGCTGCACTACGGTGTTGTTCTTGATACGACCACCAGATGGAGCCAGAGTGAAACCCTGGATCAGTGGATTCAAGTCAAAGAAATGAGTCAAACATGGCGACCACAACGTCAGACTCAACTGCTCTGTTTTCTGTTCCAGGACCCAGAGAAGGAGGTTTCTGATTGGCTGTCTGACCTGACGCTGGTTGACCAGCACCATGACCTGGAGGTACTCATTTGGGTTTGTCTGTCTGTTGAACAGGGTCATAGTTACCAGTAAGGACACTGTGGTCGTGTCAGCATGTTGTTAATGTTAACCTGGTAGTGTGTCGACTCTCCAGTGAAATTCATGTCTTCAAATTTGAATGTAAAACCTCGACCCACCTGATTTATCTAAAAAAAAAATCATTGTCATAAAAGTGAAAACAGGGTTGTCTTCTTGCTCTGCTGGACATCCGTCTTCCTCTCTGTCTCCAGGGCCTCCCAGACCCTCAGACTGTGTCGTCCAGTATCCAGCAGATGTGGGCTCTGACTGAGGTGATGCAGACCAACCAGACTACAGCCTCCATCGGACGATTTGATGTGAGTCTGAAACACACAGATCACCAGCAGCCTGACACTCAACCTCCTCTTCAGTCGACACAGAGGCAGCTGTGTGGTTATCGTGTCAAGTGCAGTGATGGTTAACATCCTGCAGTGGTGAGGGGAGCCCAAACAGGAGAGCTGGGCCCGTGCTGAGATGAAGCGCTGTTACACTGAGAGGAAAAAACGCTGCACGTACATCTTGTCTCTATGACAACAGTATCTTGACAACCGCCGCTGTATGATCCACACTGATCCTCTGTGGTTTACTATCTGTTTGTTTTTATTTGACGTGGACATCAGAGGAGCATCACATGATCCATAGGAGACACAGATGCGGTGAATATTATCGCCGAGGCCACGAGAAAGAAAAAGAGCCACGCTGAAAGCACCTGAGCCTTTCTGAAGAGTTGAGAGATTTTTCAATTGAAGCGCTCAGAGTGGCCGTCTAAAGAAGACGGATCGCTGGGCGGCAGCGTGTTCATGATGACAAATGACACACCAGAAAAAAACTAAAACAGAAAAGGCAAACTCATCTCCTGACAATCTGAGAGGAATCAGTCTTCTGCTTTTAGAGGGTCTGCCGGGGTTAAAGAAACAGTGTGTTCAAGCTAATCTGTGTATGAAAACATCAGTGAAACTCAACTCAAGTTTATTCTGCACACACTCATATGGTCCTGAACAGACCTGATCAGTCAGAGTCAGTGAGAACATCTGTGTGAGTGTTCACGGCCGTTAATAAGATATTAAAGAAAATAAGTCATGTTTCTGTGTTTGGTGCTGCTGCAGGTGGACGGATGCTACGACATCAACCTGCTGTCTCTGACGTAACGTGGCTGGCGGCGTTCTCACAGTCGACGGAGGCCTCGAGGAACAGAGTTCAGTGTGTGAGGAAGTGATGACAAGATATAAAAATATATTATCTGCCTTGGAAGCATTGAACACAGCTGCAGAGGAGAAGGAAGAAAAAGTCTTATGTTTGCAGCTAATGAGAGAACTATCATGATTTAATTTATTCACATGTGTTTTTATTTAAATGCTCACTTCTTCAAAGGGCTGCTGAGGTCAAGTTTCAGATGTTTCACTTGCTGTGATGGTTAAGATGATGTTCAGAGCCAAGAAATGCTTTATGTCTGTACGGTCCTCGAGTATTGAGGTTCAGATGTGTGTGAGTGTGAGTTGGAGTGAAACCTGACAGAAGGAGGCAGACGTGGACTTTCTGAGGACGTTAATCCTTCGTGTTGTTATCTGCAGATCTTCTTGTCACTCGTCAATAAAAACTAATATCCTTGTCTCTGCTGTGCGCTGCATCGCTGAGCACTTATCAAACAATATTAAGTCTGGGATCCATCTGGGAATACGCTACATGGACTTTATTTAGCTGGAAAAAACCCCTGAGGTGCTTCTCAAAATAAATCAGCCACTGTTCTTGTTTCAGTGCAGAACAATATTGTAGATTCTCCTGAGGTTCCCTCAGCGCCGACTGAAGGAAAGAGGACGGATGCATTCGTGTCTTCTTCCTGTTTCATTTAGCAGAGACGAGCTCACGGTGTAAACACGAGGTATGGTGAAATGGTGTCTGTTATTTCAGTACACACTGAACATCACAATCACTCACACACTGAAGGTTTTCTTCCTTTCTGCCGCAGTTATAACTCACCGCTGGTCTCTTCATCACACTGACTTCATGAAGAAGTTAACTCCAGTCGTTGTGGTTTGTACAAAACACCAACTCTTTAAAAGCTAATTGAGCGAACACCGGCTAGTGGAACTGGACCATAAAATAAAATAGTTCTGGTCAGATGATGTCAGGCTGTGTGGTTTCAATTTAAATCAATAGGAACATAAAGCAGGAGTGTGTTTGTCTGTTCTCCACCTGAGCAGCCTGAATTATCCCTCTGAGGCCAATCTGGGCCTGATGAGGAAACACAGGTTAATGGCTGCAGGTTTTTCTCACAGAAGGACTCCTGGTGTGTGTGTGTGTGTGTGTGTGTGTGTGTGTGTGTGTGTGTGTGTGTGTGTGTGTGTGTGTGTGTGTGTGTGTGTGTGTGTGTGTGTGTGTGTGTGTGTGTGTGTGTGTGTGTGTGTGTGTGTGTGTGTGTGTGTGTGTGTGTGTGTGTGTGTGTGTGTGTGTGTGTGTGTGTGTGTGTGTGTGTGTGTGTGTGTGTGTGTGTGTGTGTGTGTGTGTGTGTGTGTGTGTGTGTGTGTGTAGGGGGATTTCACATTTAATAAGCTTCAGTCGCTCTTCAACCTTTTCAGCCCACCTGATTGAAGTGGAGCCACTTTGTCCTCCCGTCAGTCACTAACTGTGGACGTGCTGCTGGTTGTTGGTTAATAACGACATCAGTAACTGAGATGGACTTTTTATGATGCTGAGGCTTGTGATTTTAAAAGGTCACATTTCAGCCACAGTGCTGTGAGCTGCCGGTTACAATCGTCACCAGCGACCTGCTGCAGCTGCTCCCAGACTGAGGCTGGCGTTGGAAACACTTCTGTAGCGTTACACAGGACTCGTCTGAAACAGGAAAGTGTTTGGCAGCGTGATCTTTTCCCTCTAACAGTCACAGCTCAATCACCAGAATAACATTTCAGGTTGGAGTTTGTAAGAATCACCTGAACATCTCTACAACACGTATCATCATGTTGAGGTTACCTGCATGTGAGCTGACGGTCATGTCGGGGCGGAGGGCTGGTGGAGCCACAGCTGCTGCCAGAGCACTGGTCAAAGATGGAGTTTAACGTTTGTAAGCATGAAACTTGGATATTTACGAGGAGACGCTGGAACGTTTTCTCTCCGGGTCTGTGGGGACAGAACAGGGATTTCTTTTCCAAACCCTAAACCATGAGACCATGAGCAGTGTCACGATTCAAAATTAAAAACTGAACCTAAAGAAATGTAACATGTCTGCAGAAATGGACATCGCCTGCATTTATTCTGTTGATCAGTCGTCAGTCGGGCTTCTGCTTCTGGGAACGACAGCAACCATTTAGCATTTAGTTTAGTTGTTGTATGTGCTCTGGTCTCACTCAGTGACTCTTCAGTGCCAGTATGGATTCATAAAGATCTTTATGTTGAAGAATCTCTCTTTATATTTTCTACATTATATTTTATTTCCGTCTCTGATTATTGGGGGAAATGTTCCCTCTCCTCGTGTCGCCTGTGAAGCCCTCGGAGACATTAACTGTAATATCGGGCTCCACAAATAAACCGTCTCTGACCGACTTCAGTCCACAGCGTCCAGCAGAGCTGTAAATGACAGAGACGGCTGAGGATTGTAAATGTGTGAAGTCAGACAGAGAAGGAAATGGAAGGAACAAATTGAAAACATACAGCGGCTTCACCTCCACACACACACACACACATACACAAACCAGCAGCTGCAAAACTGTGTAAACCACAAATGTGCAGAGCTGCTGACTGGAGAGCGCTCCACATTTAAATTCCTGCAGCCGGCCGTCGTGCTGCACGCTGCATACTGATGCAAGAGGAACATTTGTTAGAGAGCGAGAGCAGAGTGAACGCAGGAGACAGGAGGGGAGGAGGGACAGCGTGTTTATGTGTGAAAGACAAAGAAAGACAATTAACGAGACAGACAGACGGAGGATCTGAACCTGCGGCGGCCGAGTGATGAATCTGTTTGTTTGTCTGTGTAATAGAGCTCACAAATCTCCTTCAAGCACGGCCGACACAGCTCTCGACCCAGCAGCCTCCATCTTCTGTCTCCTCCCTCTGTCTCACCGTCTCCACGGTTCAGGGAGTCGGACTCAGGTGTACCGGGTTTATGATAAAACAATAACACGAGTTCATCTCCTCTGATCAGCGTACAGACACTATTATATTTCTACATACTTCAGGAAATAATTATTTTCTAGAGCATGTTGACGGACTACCAGCTGAAGTGAAGTAACTACGCCACTGAGTAACTTCAACGTGATACATTTTATTTTGGCTAATGATAAATTAGTATTGTGATCTTCACTCTATCATGATTCACAACATGTATCTCAAAATCTTTGAAAAACTCCCCACAGCATTTCATAAACGCTGGAATGGGGCAAAATAAAAAATAATGATATTTTTGACAAAACACCTCAATATTGATGAGGAAGATCGACCGGTGTGTTTTCCAGGGCCTGCAGAGATTTCCACACTCACGGAGACAAATATCAGATATTTATTTACATTTGCATACATTTACATTTAAATTCACTCAAAGACTCGCGCCAATGAAAAATCAAGTTGTTAACCTTGTTAATCCGACCAAATGGTGTTTATTTAATATTTTTACATTACAAGTCATGAGCAAAATAAGCAGTCAGAGCGTTTCTGCTTCAGAGCTGCAGAACAACACAGATTCAGACATTCAGGCCGTCGAACGTCACAAACCTAAACACAACATTATCACAATTATCTGTATTTTCCTACTTTCCAAAAATGGCAGAGAGCATTCATGTTTTACCAGAGGACCAGAGAACCTGTGTTTGCAGTACTGTACAGTACTCTTACAGTACTGTACAGTACTCTTACAGTTCTGTACAGTTCTCTTACAGTGCTGCTGTGAGACATTTACCCAACACCAGAAGATATTTGCCTCAGAGCTGGTGTTGAGTCCTGAAGCTGCTCCATCAGCGCCTCCTGGGGACACAGTGAGTACGAGCCGGCAACACGATGGTCTACAGGTACGTTTGTTTTTCGTGTGTTGATCCGTTGACCGTTGAATACGAGTACATTTACCATTTATCGAACATGTAACACATATTTGCTGATGTATCCTCGTGCAGTTGAAGTCATGAAGTCAAAGGACGCCTGACCATGGACCTACGATGTTTCTACGTCCAGCCTGAATCACAAACTGCTGTTGGTTGAAATACATGTTGTAAATCTTCCCTGATCTTTGGCTGAGTGGAGGTTAAAGATGTTGTGGCCCAAATCCTTAAAGTCCATCTTCACGTCCTGATGCTGCTGTGATCCTGAATGAAGCTGGACTGAAGAGAGTTAAATGAAATCCAGCAGGAGCGGTTGTGTCGCTCTGGTCTGTCTGTCCTCCTGCTGTGTGTTATTGATGGGACTCTCAGACGTCTTCAATCATGTAACAGACTTTTCTACAGTTTAGACAACAGTGCGTTTTGCTCGCTGACAGGTGAAAACGATGTATCTGTTTTTGGACCGGAATGAAATGTGTTTTGTTGAGTTATGAAACTTTTCTCCTCCTCCTGCCGCTTCGACTCGGCACGTTTGACTCGAGCTTCCAGCCTCCACCCATCACTATCTATTCTCTCTCCGCCCTCCACGTTCAAAATCTGATTTGATCCTCGCAGCATTGCATCACTCTGCGTGTCGAGTGATGAACGATGAGCCAGTGCAGCTCCTCACCCCAACACCATGAATCATTTATTCAGATGAGTCTGTGACAGCGGTGTCGTAACCTTCCTCTAATACAACGCACCTGACAGCCAGAAGAAAGACACTTCATGCTGAAGAGGATTCTTTGCGACGCTCCCTCCACCTCCAGACGCCGTGAGCTCACCGGGAGACGTTTCTTTAGGAAAGTGTTTAACAGGAAAACTCTTTCACTTCTGGGTTCGAGAGTTTGTTTAAAGTTTCAGTGTTTTATGTTTAAAGTCCGGTGAGGTCCAGGTTCAGACAGCGGTCCTCTTCGGTGTCACAGGATCTCATTTAAAGGAACAGTTCAAAAGGACGGTTCTGAGCCGACAGAGAGCTGGACCGGTGGGACCAGGAGAGGTGGACTCATCATCGATGCTTGGTGCTGATGGACCGATGGACTGTTTCTGTGCGGGAGCATTTGTGCAGAACATTGTGGTGGTTAGTTTTATTTAAACACTTTTGTCTACATACAACGAGATTGCAGTGTGTCGTAACCAAGGTTCTGTGCTGCTTATCAGTGATTCGAGTAGAGGTGGAGAGTCGTTTGAGTAAAGTTCTGGAGGTACAGCTGGACTGTATCTGCAGGCAGAACCAGTTGTACTGGTGGCAGCACGGCGACGCAGTGGTTAGCACTGTAGCTCACGGCAAGAAGGTCCTGGGTTTGAGCTGGTGACGGGCCTTTCTGCACCGACTGTGCTTCTTCTCCCCATCAGTGGTTGTTTGAACTGGCGACTTGTCCAGGGTGCGTCGCGCTGCTCGCCCCAGTGTCAGCTGGGATCAGCTCCAGCTACTCTGCAAAGGATCGCAGTTACTTGGTGTCCATGTTTGAAGACGTGGCTGTGAACTGACTTCTGTTGTGTTGGATCTGAATGGAGGAAACACTTTCTGTCCTTTCAACTGACAAACTGACTGTTTCCTCTCAGCATGCAGAGGCAAAGAGAGTCGTAGCACCAGAGACCTTCTCTAAAGACTGTCTGTTTTCTTCTGTCACTTATGAGCTGCAGGAGACAAATGTCGGTCTGCATCAGATTGTATTTTCTGGCTCTGTTTGCCTCGTGGCTGCCGGACCAGATCACCTCCATCCCAGTTTGACGGTTTATAAGATTAATGAGCGACGTGTGATTTGAACAGGAGCGTCTCTGTTTTAGATTTACTAATAATACAATAACCAGCAAACATTTGTTTCCTAACACACTTAGTGTAACAGCCTGCTGCTGCATAATCACACTGATGAACGTAATAATGTTGTCTTCCTCCGGGGCCGAACGCACGCAGCAAATTGTTCGTCTCATAATTGGAAGGAAAGTGATTGTTTTTGTTTGGAGGGTGTGTTGATCTGCGTCAGCCGTGATTCACACGCTTTCCTGTGTCACTATTTGTTTAGTGTCGAGCAAGAGGAATGCAAACAGCTTCCAGATTAATATGCAAAGCAATCTGAAGGAATAATAACTCCAGTTTAAACTTTCTGAGAAGAGACGATGGTCTAATTCAATAAAACAGAGACTCGGCCTTCACCTGAGCTTCATCACACAATGTTCTGACAAACAGAGGATTTAGAAAATAAAATAAAAAGGTTTGATTCAGAGGGAAGAAAAGAAAACGCAGCTTTGTCACGATGAGCCCCATTTCTGCCAAAGCTAATGTACGTAGTCCAGTTTATTCCACAAATAACTCAAAACTGTGCTCTGGTCCCCCGACAGTTCAAGTTCAGCCAAAGTCAAGCAACAGTGAATATCATCACACTTCCTCCAGACTTCTCCCCTCAGCTGGTCCCACCTCAGGAGGAGCTTCAGTTCCTCGTCTCTGCTCCTGCAGCAGAGAACGATCACATCAGCAGACGTATGCAGAGTGTGCAGCTGCTGAAGACACTGAATAAAGAGCCATTCTGATTACTAACCACATTTTCAACATATGCAGGTGTTGTGTATAATTATCTTCTGTTTTTGAATTGATGAGACTTTTTACATCTCTTCTTTATTGCTGCTGCTGCTGCAAATGTTCTCGTTGACTCTGACACAAAGTTAATTCTCACAACTGAACAGAAACTCAACACAAAGTATACAGACACTGTGAGACTGTGAGACAAAGACAAACATTTTCATGTATTCGTCCTGAGCAGCGGGATGCAAATCTGCACGATTAAGGTAAATTAACGGTAAAGTCGGTCCGTGTCTTTAAATCTCATTGTCTTCCAAACACAAACACTTGAAATACAAAAACATTAGTAAGTGAATGCTTCAGTGTGTCAAAGGAGACAAAGACACTTCAGGTACTGCGAGGACGGAAGTCCTACGAGATAAAGAGGTTGTCGGTGTCTTTTCAAAAGAAAATGCTTGTAAATGAATTATTCTGCGGTTAGGGATTAAAACATGTGCTTGATGGATAAGATGAGACTATTTCACTTTCTCCTGGCTGATTTAAAGGTTATCGAAGAAAAGGCTAAGAGGAAAGAAGAGCTGTTGGAATGAATTAAATAAAGGAAATGAGATATTAAAATAGAGACGCCACAGGCAGCAATAACAATAAGACGATAATATGCCACAAAATCATGAATGTGATTGAAACAAATCCTCAGTAACGTTCTCATATAATCGAGTAAGAGATTTCTTGTACAAACAAACATAACTGGCACCTTTAAAACCACCGAGAGCGACCTGAGACCATAAAACCCCCGAATATCAGAAGCAGCACGGAAGCAGCAGCGAGTTTCTGCAGCGATGATTTGAATTCACAAATGCAAACTAGGAAAAGGTTTCAGGCGAGCAGCAGACATGAAACGCTTTCTTTCTCCAGCTCAGAGCCGACGTTGGGAACTGACTGTAAAAAATGAGTCCTGTGACCAAAGACAGACGTGTTCAAATATTAATGTTGAATAAATGTACACAGTCACAGCTTAGTGAGTAAAACTGGTTCAGGTCAGAGGAAGATACACACACACACACACACACACACACACACACACACACACACACACACACACACACACTACAGGTGTGTTTACATTGAATGAGGTCTGAGGTTGAGTTAAAGTGACAACTAGGAACTTTTACTTTTTGTTGAGTCTCTGCCCTTTTATGAGAAAAGCGGTCCGACACCGGCTCCTGCTGATGTAAAGATCTTTGCTAGCGTGTGACAGAGAGACCGCAGGACGGATCGCGGTGAGTTAATGTATTTATACGTGATTTTATATGTGATATATGTAATCGGAGCCGAGCACAGGCGTTATTAATAACTATATAAGAACAGCAGCGTTCTTCGTAGTCACTTTAAGGTGAAAACACGAGCTCTGTGTGAGTGCTGAAGAAAAGCCACGCTCGCTCTGGATACGGTGAAAAAAGAAAGTCATTATTTTGAATATTACAGTGGCAGTATGTGTGCATTCATGAGGTGATGAATCATCTGAAAATCAGCTCTGCGCTGTGTGAAGAGCGATGAACACGAGGCGAGTGTGTCGTCTTCTGCCACAGTTTGTCTGGACAGGAACACAATATGTATCGGGTCAGTCAGGACGTTGGATTGATGAGACAGCTCACACGCAGCACGCTGCAAAACAAAAACAAGTTATTTTAGCACAGAGGCTAACTGGCTAGCTCAGAAAGTGCATCGTGAAGTTAGTTTCCACAGCTCGTAACAAATATCATGAACGTTTCCATAGCCCAGTTATTAAGCAACGTTTCCTGCTGGTTGCATTGTTTACTACCTCTGAGAGAGGGCACCATTGAGCCACCATCGCTACACAAATACACGTTGCATTATGGGTAATGTAGGCAGCAGTCCCCAGGTCTATCATCGCTCTCTTATAACTCTGTTTAATTCATTATAGACAGTTTCAAAACAAATGATCCAAATCAATACAGCAGAACCAGAGAGATTCCTGGTGCCTACATTACCCACAATACAACCTAACCACTGAGTGACATCACTGGAGGCAGTTTATCAGATTACATGCAGCTTCCTCTGGAGACACAACGGACTTTAAACTGCCAAAGACCTGTAGACACATTGATGTGAATAATTAGTGGTTTCCCTTTAAGTTGAAGTTTACGTGCATGATCTATTATTATATATGAATTATTATTATACAAGTATATCTGTATTATCAGCATGTTAATGGGACAGAAAACAAGCATCCTGTATTTAATTGATTCAGTTATTTAAAGTATTGTATGACTTTGCAGAAGCTTTGGAATAAATTATTACATTTTAAATTATTTTCAATTTTCTGTCTGAGGTTAAACCAGGTGATATTCAACACACTGGTCACCACTAGATGGAGCTGCTGCTCCTCACACCAGCTGCACTTCCTGCTTCCTCTGCTCACATTCACACTGAGGTGGACGTGTTTCTTTTGTCTGAATATCTGCTGTGAAATTCGCAAAAGGATAAAGTCCTTATTTTCTGATCATCATGTAAAGTTAGAAATATGCCACGAGGCGGACGAGCCTCAGCTTTAACTAAATAAGTGATACTGCTGCGTCAGAGCGACAGCGAGTCTTATGAAAGGACCAGAATCCAATTTCAGAAGCTCTGACGGGCTGTCGGAGCGACGTTAATTGCTCTCTCTCCCACCAACAGACAGAACAAAGACTCGCAATCAAAGTCTGATTTTGTCACAGTCATTAGCCGAGTTACTGCCCATTTATTCCAAATGGGTTTTAGCCCCTTAAAGCGTCACAGCTGAGCATTAACAGCATTATGTGGGGCTGCTGCTAAAAATACCGCAGAGCCTTGAATGAGATTCGATTCGAACAGGAAAGTTTTGAGTCATGAAAACTGCTGCAGCGTCATTTTATTCAGCCTCACCTGCCTGAATCTGTTCGGCAGTCAGGTACGTGCGGGATCAGCAATAAGCCGCTGAGTCCGGATGAAGCATGAATACAGCAAAACAAACAGTAATGGGATCTTTCACAACGTGTAAAGCCGCCCAAAAGGAACCGTTTACACTATCCAACCATTCAAATGTGCAGGAGAAGCATGAAGAATGGAGATTAGTTTGACTCTGAGCCTCTCAGGAGGAAATCATGAGGCAGCAGTTGGAGCTGAGAGCAACACCTGAGACCACAGTGCAGACATTACCTTCACATTACCAACACCTCCGTACAACATGAGACATCCTGTACGTCCACGCTGCACACAGAGTGGGGACATTTCAGTTGTTTCTCCTTATTATATTAAACTAAGTAGAGTTATTGAGCGGAACAGAACGTAGGTGACGTTGGGTCGGACTGTGTTCACGTCTCACTCTGTGAATGGAGGATTTATTTGGACCAAACCAGAGGTGACGTGTGATTACGGTGAGTTAATGATGCAAATAATCTCAGTTAAAGAGATGAACGTTAATTCAGAACATGCACAGTTGTATTTCTCTGCTTCATAAAGAGAAGATGTGTGTAAAAACATTTCCTTTCTTGACATTGTGCGGGATTATTTTCATTTATTACACAGAAGCTTGTGAAACGTATTGATCACGTGTCTCCCAGCTGACACTGCGGGGCTGTACGATCAGACTGTTCTCTTCAGGTACAAAGTGGTTTAAAGACGGGGACTCCATAAAGACTTGGTGTTTCACCTGGATGGGCGTGGTTTTATAGCCACGCTTCAGTGAGCTCCATGAGTCTCCGGCTGTGCTCTGACTGCATGTTGTTTTTCAGTCTTTTGTGTAAAGTGATACTCTACTTGTGCAACCGTTTGGGGGATTATATGAGAAATATTCTGCTAGAAAAGCTGTTGGAACAGCAGGTCTTTATTATAAACATGCTCACACGCTCAGTTTTCATCTTCAGCCACAGTTTGGTAAAGTTGAGGCAACACAAACACTTGGTCAGGTTTTGGAAAAGATCACGGTTTGGATGTCGGCGTCTTCACACAGGACTCTGTTTGAAGTTACAAGTTACGAGACGCCAATAGAGAACGCACATCAGGCACACGACACTGTGTGACGCACAACGTAAAGTGCCGCCGGGGGATTTCAGTGAGTCCCTTACGAGACAGGATGGGTCGGGCTAGCTGGCTAGCATGCTAACTTCAGTAGACTTCTCTGCAACACAATACATTCCTTCCTTCATACAAACACATTTTCATATTTTCAGTCTCCAGAGTCGAACGAGTCTTTGGTCCGTTACTAAAGTTAGACAGCTGTTATTACCCTGTTATTACATCTGCAGAAACCTGCTGACGGGAGCAGCTCAGGTTTTAAACTCGCTCACAGTCCAGAAATATGAAACAAAGCAGCTTTTTGACTCAGCAGAAACATAAACGTGTTTATTTCTTCACTGTTCACTTCAGCTGCAGGACAAGGAGAAGGACTGTCCTCCTGGAGTGAACGCAGCAGAGCAGCTTGAAGTATTTAAAAAAAGTTTTTTAATTGTCTATATCCGTTTTTATTCTGGGCGACTTCAAACTTCCACTTTGCGACATTTAAGAGGCAGCATTGTATTTTTTTGTCGGCTACACATTTACCTGACAGCTGCTCACTTCAGATATTTCATCTGTACAAAACATTTTATATGTAAATGAAATCATACTGTCTGTCTCTTGACACTGATGAATAACTGTTTGTAATGTCTCATATTTAACACATTTGAGAGGAACTTATATATAAACAACGTATGTTTTGTAACTTTGTCACTCGGAGGTTTGTGTCTCTGAGAGCGACGGGTTCAGCTGCACAGAATCCTGTTCATCTGTAATTATTAATGAAAACAATGTGATTTAAAATATATATTCTGGTATTTTTCTGTGTTGGTTGGTTTGTCAGCAGGATTACTCAACAACACCTGAACAGACTTGGATGGAGGGCGGGTCTCAGCTCAGATTGGACCCTTCTGGTGTGGATCCATGAGGGGACGGGTCCAGAAGTTTTGTTTATGTAATTTCTTATTGAATAATGGATGGAAATCAGGCATATTCAGGTGGCTGGTATCTAAGAGTGAGTAACACCTGATAGCGGGGCTAAGCTTGATTGAATCAAGGGAGACTGCTGGGCCGTGGTGGAGGTATACGCTCTCCTGCGTGCCATTCTAGCTGTTCAATGATACGTTGGCTGCTTTTGATCTGGAGTGGAGGATACACTGAATACTTCACTGAATACTTCACTGAATACTTCACTGAATACTGTTATTCACTGTCCCCGGACAGATGGTTCATGTTGTATTGCTGAAGCTCACAGGCTGCAGAGAATAAAGCTTAATTTCTCCGTGTGTGACTGAAGCAGTGGCCTTCAGCGATCTTGAGCAGAGCGGTCAGTGATGAACCGGCTCTGCTGCACATCGCTGCTCTCTGGACGAGGGCAGCACCACGTGACGAGAGGAGGAGGACGACCTGAGGACGACCTCACCACGACCCACGACGACACTGACCACATTTTCCTGTAGAGACTGTGGCTGGATAAAAGGTCTCACCTGGAAAAGTAGAACTCGGTCTTGTTTCTGTTCTCATTGATCCTGTTCTTTCAGACTGATTGGTGTATTTAACCCTGATCTGTAAATCCCAGCGCTGGCTCTTTATCTCTGTCTTCCTCTTTTATCTTTGCCTCACTCACTCCTCAGTGACACAATCAGCAGAGCTTCTGATTTGCTGGCTGGGATACATTAGTGAGATTCACCCCCCTCCCTCCTCTCCACCATCCACCCCTGGGCCTCCTAATGTTGTGCGCCTCCACATCACTTTAGGGACGGGATCATTCAGAGTTGATTGGCTTTGTGTTTTCCTTTCCTTCCGTTGGGATCTGCAGCAAACAGAGCTCATAATTGACTGGCTCGTTGTTGGAAGATGAGCTCAGTCACTATGTAAGTGCTTGTGGTGTGATGTGTGAGTGCTGCTCGTGTGTGTGACGACGGCAGCTCTCTAAAAATTGAGTGCGGTGTGATTTGTAGCTCCCAGAAGAGACGATGTCCTTTAACTGAGACGTGGTCGGATACAAGAGTTTTGCTGGAAGACTTGTTGCACGTATACAGTCGGTACAGCAGCTTGTATTTGTTGCATGTCTACATAGATGTTAGCAGAGATCCTGAACAATATCACCTGAGGAGGAGGTGGTGATTTGTATCTCACGCAAACTGAATCCTCGACCAGCCCCGAGTCCCAGAAATCATTTATATACAACTAATGTCTAACGGCAAATACACTTCAGAGGAAAAGTAATGCAGCTCAGATTGTTTTCTATGAACATAATGAGGAGACGGTGTTAATTAGTCAAGTCAGTATCAATAAAAAGTTAATTATCAACGTGTTTAACAGCAAAATAACCAATCTAACAACACAATATCCAACTAGAGCATTATTAAACTGTTTTATGGCTGCGTTTAGTCACTCACAGCACTCGGTTAATGTTCAGAAGACATGCTGGCTCTTTATTAATATTTAACAGAGAACACAAACTTTCACAAACCTGAACCAAAATGTTTTAGTCGCCTGAACCTGGCGTCACACAGGACTCAGGATGTGAACCCTCACATCTGCCACCACGACACGACGTTACTGAACGTATCTGTGCAGCTCATCAACAAACTATCAGACATGAGGGGATTAAACAAGGACTGTGCTGGTGAGATGAACACAGAGTGTCTTAGTGGTACTAACTCTGTGAGGAAGAGAATTGTGGATTGTGTCAAATATGTTATCAGTTGTTTCTAAAGTGCAGAAAAGCATTTATCTGACAAACTGTCATTATTGGTTCAGCTCAGTCATGAGGACATAATGTCAGCAGGTAACGTTTCTGCAAACCACAGATGTGTCAGAGGTTTGACATTCGTTCCAAACGTGTCGCATCACGTTCATATTATATGATTATTAGCCACCTTTCACATCAGGACACCTGGAGACATTTCCAGCTGTGTGTGTATTGTGGTGTGAAGACCAGCTGCTTTTTAAGGAGAGCAAGCAGAGACATTTCCATCGGTTTGAACGGTTTCAGTGGCGACGAAATGGCCTATTTTCACTGGAAGTTGGATCTTCTCCATCTGTGATCATGGTGACCAAAACAGGAAAACATCATGGCTCGGCTTAAAATACCAAACCAACCAACGCGTGTGCACACAGTGTGACAAGAGAGACAGAAAATCAACCGAAACAAACGTCAAGCTGCAACATCAAGACACAGTTTGAACTTCTCTGTGGTTTTACAGGAACGTACTCCGCTAACATCTAATCTGGCAGATGGGTTGTTACGACGATAATGCCGCTGTAATAATCACACGATTCAATGGTTTGAAAGTCATGTCATCATTTTAGGTCCTTCTGCATCTGAAGGAGACGTTAAATGTAGGTCTCCCCTCTGCACAGGACTTCTGCAGCCGATCAGCCTTTTCCCTGCTTCCTCACCTGTGTGTCTCCACCTGCACCTCACCCCCTCGTTAATTTACTTTGTATTTAGTCCTGCCATGCTCCACCTTCACCTCCGCCCTCAGTGTAAACATTGTGCACATTGTCCCAAATCTGTGTGTTGAAACGTCATCAGACCTGACACACATGCTGCAGCAGTTTAAACGTGTACGTGTCAGGCTCTTTGCAGCAGACAGCCTCAGAGCCTGACACTATGTGAGCATGCAGCCTCTTGACAGACTACCTGCACTTTATTACAGAGGTGGAGAGCAGACCTGTGGATCCACAGGGCTCATTTACACAAACACACCTTCACTGCTCTGCCAGGGTCATATTTAAGAGAGTCGCAGAGAATCTGCTCTCTGACATCCTTCGAGCACACTTCCTTGATCTATGGCTGTAGATCTTATGAGGCGCTGCAGGACACTCTGGAGGAATACAGAGGTGATTCATCTTTTGATGAGCTGTGGCAACACGGTGTAGACGCGGTAATGCTGCGGCGGGGAGGGTTCAGGCAGAGCTACAGAGAGGCAGCTCGACGCTGAGGAGGCATGTCATGAAATTGACAGTGAACAGGATACTGTAGGTTACAGAAAGGTCAGGAGAAGCTTCTTTCAGCCCAATTTAAGATCATGGAAATGCAGCTAACAAGATTTTGTGACATTATGAAGGCTGCACACGCACCCAACCCTGAGGACAATGTTTGGACAGGATACTGAACCCCAAACTGCTCCTGAGTGTTGAAAGCACTTTGAGCGATCACTAGCCAGAAAACTACTGCTACGTGCTACATAAGTGCTAGTCCATTTATGTTGCATATCGCGTATTATTGCTGGCCTCATCGGGGAGCCATTCATGTGCCACAGTGATGCTAGAAGTTAAGGCACCAGGCAGAGCATCATGGCTTGAAGCTGAAGGCCACTGACCAAGCTGATGAATTTGACAAGCTGTGAGTGAGAACGTGTTGAAGAGTCCATTTGCACTGTGAGGTGATTAAAAAGAGCGACATCATCAGTTCATCTGAACCGGACGACTCCAATCAGCACAGCGGTTCATAATTTCCACCTCCGTTCTGTGGATTCATACAAAGAAAACTTTAATAAGCTGCTTTTGTTTCAGGACCTTTTCTCCGTCGAGGTGGAATTATTCTGTCTGAGAGATGACAAACAGATAATAAAAGACTTCATTTGAAGTTTAAAAATGAACACTGGCATCCCTCTGAAATCTCCTCGCTCTGCTCCTCACTGTGAGCCACTTGTAGAGATGGCAGCCAATTTAAATGCATATCAACGCGGGTTAGACGGTCGGGGATGATGCGCTGCAGTTCGGCATGTGGCAAAACTGGTTTAACAGTTTCCTTTGCTGTTTTGTGTGGAAGCAGTCGAGAGGCGATGCATAATCAATCACCAGCCTGCTTTGTAATTCTGCAGCATGAGCCGAGCGCCTCATATCTCAACCATATTAAAATGCAACGACGTGAGGAGGAGTGCATGAGAGCCGGCGCAGCAGGAGGCGCTGCATGTGCTGCCGTCACCAGCTGCAAACTGATCAAACCTTCCAGAGACCAGATTTAATCACACAGTCCTGCAGTGAGTGTGTGTGAGGCAGAGGGTAGTGTTTGGAGGGCCACTGTGTGTGTGTGTGTGTGTGTGTGTGTGTGTGTGTGTGTGTCTTAAACACAGCACAATCAGCCCTCCTCTGCATCACGAGCCTGCTGTCAGATCACACAGATCTTAATGAAAGAGCGTCTCTGCCCTGAATGTTAAATCCATTTACAGCGAGTCGAGGAGCAGAACCTCGAACATCCTGCTGGAAGTTACAGAGTGATTCTGACAGTGATTCTCCCCGCTTGACTTAGGACGGGAGGAGGGAGGAGACGTAAAGCAACAGAAAGAGACAGAGAGGGAGTGTGTGTGTGTGTGTGTGTGTGTGTGTGTGTGTGTGTGTGTGTGTGTGTGAAATCGTGTTTGTTAGAAAGGTTACAACCCACCGTGAGCGATTGGCTGCTGTTGATCCGCTCCTTTCACTCCGTGTCACAGCTCTCCTTTGCATGCGTGTCTAATCCTCAACTGTTCATTGATCCTGTTTCAGCAGACAAAATAATCTCACTCACCTCAAACCTCCTGATCTGAACCACGGTCACGTCAGACATGAAGAGACAGACGGATGACTTCATGTTCCCTGGAATCAATATGTGACAGCAGATGCATGGATTATTAATCTAGTATTGTGGGGAGGGTACAGTGGTTCTGGTCCAGACTGAGGTACCTCAACAATTATAGATTGAAGTTTGGTACAGACATTCATGCTCCCCAGAGGATGAGTCACACTTAGTTTGGTTGCCTATCTATCTATCTATCTATCTATCAGGTTCCCACATTGAGCCCAATTGTAAAGGAACAGTTCACCTAAGAATGAAACCAAAGTCATCATCTCCTCCTGATGATATAAAGTCAGGCTCAGTCATCGTCTCCTCCTGATGATATAAAGTCAGGCTCAGTCATCATCTCCTCCTGATGATATAAAGTCAGGCTCAGCCATCGTCTCCTCCTGATGATATAAAGTCAGGTGAAGTCTCGTAGTCCACAGAACATTTCCATCAACATGGAGGAGATGACGACTGGATTCACATTTTGGGTGAACTTTTCCTTTAACGCGTACAAAAAATTCAGTCAATCTCTCAATCAGTCCAGTTTTTAAATGTTCCTTAGCTTCTGTGAAATGAATGGATATCTATATACTCGTGCATTATATACACTAACATTTTGAGTTATGTGTGATTGCTTAATAAAACTACATCAATGCCATGTTGATACTCAGACAATGCAGATGCAACCACAACCAGTTGAAAAGGCTTCATTCAGCAGTGGATCCCAGCTGTAAGTGTGTTTGGACTATCCGCCATGTTTGAGGCGTGAGCGCTCAGACTGCCAAACAAACAGCTGCCCCCCCCTCGGGTTTCAGATGTCTGCTCCTCACGTCCTTTAGCCTGCGACCGAGGTTAGCGGGAGGTAGTCGTGCATCATGCTCTGAGGACTACAGATGTGACGGGGCTGGTGTGGTCACTGGAGTGCACTCTTAAAAACGCCACCTTGAGCAGGATCTGTCCTTGAATTCCCAGAAAGAAGTGTGGAGGGCGGCGAGTCGCAGGGTTCCTGCTCTCTGCTGCTGCTGTCTGACAGGCGACACGTCACAGCAGCAGACTGACAGCACGGTTACTCAGCACATCACCAGCCTGCAGTCGCTGTGTGTCTGTCTTCTACCATGTGTTTGTGTGTTTGTGTCTCAATGTGTTGTGTCAATTATTCAATGCATTTATTGATAAAATCATGAATAACACATAATAACATTTTTAACATATTATGCTAAAAATATCAAATACAACAATATTAATGTCTGACTGATGCTTTTCCCGTTTCCTCAGCTGGGAAGTTGTTGTCATGACTTCGGTGTGTTCATGTGCGTCATGTTGGAATGTGGAAGCAACATGGAAACCAAAAATATGTCGTCTCGCATTTTATAACTCGGAGCATTTAAACAACACGTTGACGTCTGACTCCAGCGTCAAGTTACAAGGAAGAGTGAAGGAAACGACAGTGTTTTTTGTCTGCCATGTTTTAGCATCACGCGACGTCAGCTCAGCAACTCATGTACCGACATTGGCCGCGTTTCCCAGATTCGATCGTTCTTAAGGACTTAAGAAGGCTCTTAAGAAGGGTTCGGCTAAGAAGGAGCGCTAAGATACGGGTGTTTCCCAGATGCGTTCTTAACTGCCATCTTAGGAGAACCTGAAGATCAAGCCAAAGAAGCTTCTGAAGAAGCTCTTAGTGGGAGCTGTCCACCGCGGTGCTGCTGTGCAGAATCAATCGATGCCAGGCAAATCGATCACCCACCTCTTTATCAGCGCATAAGTGTGTGTGTGTGTGTGTGTGTGTGTGTGTGTGTGTGTGTGTGTGTGTGTGTGTGTGTGTGTGTGTGTGTGTGTTGTGTGTGTGTGTGTGTGTGTGTGTGTGTGTGTGTGTGTGCGCTGTCAGACCGGGCTGTCCAGGCAAAGAGATCCAACGGCCGTTGGATCTCCGCACGGGGCAGCCGGTACTTTGCCTGGACAGCCCGGTCTGACAGCACGTCCAGTGGGGAGAAGTGCTGACGCACGTATGCATTTATGTAAACCGTCTGGCTTCGCGCACGGCGACGCTGTTGGTTTAATTACACCTGTTTCCTTGATATCTGTGACTATGTGTAGTACTATAAACTCATATATGCAGATGTTGCGGAAAACTTAAACGTGTAATTCAATAAAAAGGTTTTTTTTCATCTACCATTTTCTTATTTTTTTTCTTGCCAGTGGTCCGCAGCTATGAGCGCATTTCAACACTGAGCATTGTTTTATTATTTCGCAAAGTGGAGGATATAAATTTCCCTGACGCGGCTTGATCACTGAGCATTCGGGCGCTAAGAAGGCTGTTAAGAGTGGGTCAGCTCGATCTTACATTTCCTTCTTAGTGAAAGATCTTCTTAAGCTAAGAGCGACTCTGGGAAACACATCTTTCTTTCACAGCGTTCTTAAGAGCGCTCCTAAGAAGATCTTAGCACTTAAGAGCTTCTTAACGAATCTGGGAAACGCGGCCATTTTCTCTTGACTTTTCAAGTTGAAAATGAAATTTAAAATTTTCGGAAAACCTTTTTCTGCAGCACATGAACATTGTTGAAGCAGAGTGAATCTGATGAAGCCGCATGCAAAACTGACAATAAGATATTCTGGGTGCTGGAGTCGTCTCAGTTTCTTGAGGACGTCTCACCTCTCATCCAAGAGACGTCTTCAGTTCTGAACCAGCACTTTACTCTGACCCAGATGACTGAGAAGCTTCATCAACGTGATGATAAACACACAGTTAGGCTCATAGTTACTGAACCATTCATCTGTGAATCACGAGTTAAACTGCTCCGAGGGTTCAGACAGTTAAAGTACGTCAGCAGTTCATTCATTCAAACCACATCGACAGACGCTTCAGTGAATCTGTGCCAAAGACGAGCCGTTACAAAACTGTGCACATGTTAATGGTGTCTCCTTCAGCCTGCCTGTTTGTCTTCTTCCTCTCCTCCTCTGTCACTTCCTCCCCCTCCCTCACCCTGTTACACAGAACAAGGCTCAGTTGACCCAATAAAGTTCTTTGATATGTAAAAATATAGTTGAGCTGATCGCAAATGAAGATGATTTATTATTCAGCAGCAGCCAGTGTTTCTTTTCTTTAAAAATCTTTTAACTTTCAAAGCTGCGTCGTCTCATTTGTTGGCAGGTTTCTGTTTCTATATTTAACACTGAACGCTGTTTTCATTCCAACATCTTCTTTACATTTTCAAGGGCACAAAGTCAGTTTCTCTCTTTTTCTGTCTTGTTTGTTCGCTCACCGTCTCATAGCCAATTTGTCTCGATGTGTTTCTATTGAAAATATTGTTTTTTGATCCAAGGAGTGAAACAATCTGTTTGTGATTAGCCGAGCAGCAGCTCCACTGAAGCTGGTACGAGTTCGGTGTTTAGTCTGTGGGGCAGTTCAGGAGTTACCACAGCACGGATCATATCTCTGTAGTTTCATCCTTTACTGGTTAGTAACAACATGACCAGCATCACTCTGACCTCTTGTGTATCTGATCCGCTGAATAATACCGTCACAGCTAGAAATAATGTCCACAACCACAAAACAAAAGCAAGATAGTCAAGAACTTAATTATACCAGTCTTTTCTGCAGCAGTCATTCAATGCATCTCTCCCCATTAATGACCTCTTTACGTGGCAGTTTTATGTTAATGACGCAGGATGTGTTGCAGCGTTATCCTCCTGCTGCTGCTTCACATTAAAAGACCCAGTAAACACTGTGTGGCTTTTATTGTGAAGCAGTCACAGGAAGCTTCATGTATTCGTCACTGCGTTTACAGAAAAAGGTTGTAATTGATCGATTATTGACGGACTTCTTTAAATGTAAACCTGAGCTCTGATTGGCTGCACTTTACACAGACACACCTGCTGCTCAGCCACTGTTACCACGGTAACTACAGCCAAATCAACCAGGCCTGAAATATACCTTTAAACCCAGGTGATCCACCGCAGACTAACTTTCCTCTCTGTCGTGTTTTTATTCATCCACATCTGAACCTTATATTTCTTCCCCCCTCCTCTCACGCTTCACCCTCTCTCTCCTCCTGCCGCGATGATTTCACGTCCTGCTTGTGATTTATGTCTCTTAAAAGATGCAGCTGACCATGGCAGCACTGCTGATGCAAGAGGATCCTCTGCCCATTAAGCACCGTTGCCTCCTGCATCTTTCAAAGAACCCCCCTCGGATCCAAGACCACTTTGAAGTCCCCCTTATCGATCTGCTCCTCTGAAGTGAGGGCGCCTGAAGGTGGAGAGGGTGGAGAAAAGAGAGAGAGAGTGTGAGAGAGAGACTATGACAGATGAGAAGACAAGACATTTAGACTCCAGCTGACCTCCAGCTTTGTTCCTGAGTTCAGAGACACATTAAAAACACACTCGGACCGTCGGACATGTCTCGGATCAGGGCTGAAGTGTTGTTTCCTGTTTATTTAAACACAATACTAACATTTCTGATAAAGAAACTATTAAGAATATGATCACATATTAAAATGAACAATAAAGTGGATCAAACATTGAGTAGAATAATTAAACTTCTTAAAGGTTTAACTTATTTAAGGGGGAAAAGAAACCCACGGTGCCTCCCGGTGAGAAGAGCTCTGTGCTGCATGTCTGGACCGTCTGAGCTCAGCTGCCTGCAGGTTTAACTCTGTGTCCTGGGACGTTGCAGGCTCTTGCTTCAGTGTGTCGTCTCTGTGGTGTGAGACGTGGGATCACTGTCGTCTCATGAAGCATCTTTTTCCCTCCACACTCCACCTGTTGAACTCCACCCTGCTCTCTGATTCAGACAGCTGATTGTGTAACTAAGCTGTTTTCCATCAGCTGATTTTTCCCCAGTTCGTTCACACGGATCCTCAAAGTATTTCACCACAAACCTGTGACACGACGAGTAAACAGCAGCTGGGAAGCCGTTAAAAGTAGCCGTGGAGCCGGACGAGCACCTCGACACATTAACCCTGCTGAAGTGTCTCTGAGCTACTTTTTAATGTGCTTTACGCTGTGAAGTCTGACTACAGGACGAAGGTGATGCTAATCATCCCTCCTCACACACTGCAGCTCCGCTCTGATTCGTTCAGGTGAGCGAGGTGGTGAGGAAGCGCTCTGACGACGGCGAGAACAGCCTCGGGCACAACACGGCCAAAGCTTTAGCTTCGGCTCCGAGCGCGAGGAAAATAAATGGTAATCCTTTTCTCTCCGTCTCGCTTTCTCCTCAGCCTTCTCCCCAGAAAGCCTCCTCCAGCAGAGGAACAAGGTCGGGTCACTGCAGGTGAGCTCGGTGCCGAGTCTGACGGCGCCGGAGATCCGGCTCGCGGTGTCGGTCTCATGGTTAACAGTTGTGTGTGTGTTGATCTGTCAGAGTGGATCGGTGCTCTGTCAGTAGAGCTGGTGATTGATGAATAGGTTGTGAAATCCGTTTAAAAAAGATCTCAAGGTGATTTTTAGGAGAAATAATCAAATATTTGCCAAATAGCCATCCATCATCATCAGGGTCACGTTGATGCTGTAAACAATCACAGTCGGTGTCCTTGACTCAAACACCTCGCTGTCCGTCTCAAAGTGACAAGAACGACCAAAATGTTCCGTATTTTCACCACCCGACCAAATATTTTCAATTTTAAGGTTCTTTTATTGTCGTGTACCGAACAGTTACAGTCAAGCAGCTGTTGGAGAGGAAACTCTCAGTTCTCAGGTCCAACAGGGATGTTACAGATGTGTGTTAAAGTCAGTGAAGCACAAAGACACGACCCGGTGCAGAATTCAAATATAGGAATTAAGGCTGGAGTCTATGAGGTCATTTACACCTCCCTGACTCACTTGTTCTGGTCCAACATGTGTGACCAGTCACCTGCAGGATTAACTGTCCAGCTGTTCATGTGATTCAGTTCATCTTTCAGTCGGAGCTTCTTTATATCCTTTAATACAAAATATGTAACTTCTGCTGCTTTTCAACCAAAACAAAACGAGACAAGTCATTCTTCTTTAATAGTTCCTCATAAATATGGTTTATTATCAGGTGTTATAATAGTAAAAGAGACAGAAACAAGTGGAGACTCGACCTGTGAAGACGTCATGAAGTCCTTATTTGTGTCCACTGATCCAAAGAATCAAAAAGAGACTCACGTCTGACAGACAGAAACAGAACGTCCTCAGACAGGAGACATGCTTGTCTTCTCCCTGCTGCTGCTGTTGGGTGTGTTTGTTTTCTTCATGTTTCTGCCTACAGCACGAAAGTGTCTCCACCTTTTTCTATTTAGTCTCCACCCCAGGACGCCTGGAGGACTCCGGCCGGTCGGCTCTGGTGGACAGTTTTTTACGGTGAAAGGCGTCTTTTTGTCATCGCAGACGACTGCAGACCATCAGGGAAATGACAACGACAATAAGTCCCGATGAGCAGTAAAAGGTTTAATAGTGAACAGAGATCAGGCTGATCTGAGGCTGTAGTAGACCTCTTTTATTTTATAACGCCTGATTGTACTTATTTTGGTGAAAGTGACGCAGAAGTAGTGTCAAATATCTGCAGTTTGAATTGTGTTGAATTCGGGAACAAACCTAGAAAGTGTTTAAACTTTCTGAACTTCAGATGGAGTCCCTGCTAGCCTCGGGCGTTTCATTGTGTGCACGACGGCTGAATTCAAAACTGGTGAAAAAACCCTGAAATACATTGAGTTGTCATGCTTTGAATGTGGAGGTAATTACACACAGAAATGTCCCGGCCTGAGTTGTGATTGAGAGCGAGTGGATTCTTATGACGGGCTCATTACGTCGAGGGTGTTGGTCTGTGAAAGTGATTGGGCTTAATTGAGCAATTGCATGTGATTAGTTGGAGGAATAAAAGGAGGCTTGGCTCCGGTGAAATGACTCGGCTATTAGAAACGAGGCATAACGGAGGCTTTATGTACGTTAGCTCACACACACACACACACACACACACACACACACACGCACACACAGAAAAATGTCGATGTATATAACTACTTAGAGGAGAAATACATTTTCACAAAAACAAATATATTTGTGAACGTTCTCACGCTGACTTCAGAGGACGTTACATTAGCTTACATTCATTTCCAGAACCAGAACCTCTACTTAACATGAACCTGGACCAAAGTCTGGACCTTAAAATGTGATGATTTATGTTACAGTGACACACACACACACACACACACACACACACACACAGAGCTGTATTCTCCTGACACGTTATTATTCAGCGGTCGTTCAGAAAAGCTGCTCTCTGTGACTTCCTCCATTAACTTGTAATTGTTTCAGGGCTCGAAGACGAATAAGTATTGGATGTAATTAAATCTGACCTTTCCCCACAGCTGTTTAACCCGTCTTTGTAAGTGCATGTGTGTGTGTATTTGTATGTAAATACTGCACAAGATAATTCATGTTTAATTAAATGACAATCAATGGAGACAGTCCGTGAATTTCTGCCTTGAGGCGGCATTCAGATGTGTGTGTGTGTGTGTGTGTGTGTGTGTGTGTGTGTGTGTGTGTGTGTGTGTGTGTTCGTGTTCTGTGTGAAAAATACATTTCACAAACATTCATGCACACACTGTTCACATGAACTGCTGTTCCTCGAAGCTGCAACAGAGAGTGAATCCAGAAGTTAAATGTTCGACTCCGCAGCAGATAAACATGTTGCAGCCTGGAACAAAACACGGTTTGGTCTCTAAAGCTAATTTCCCTCTAATGACAACTTTTATTTAACTCACTGGTTTAAATTATATGACGACTTAAAGTTATGAATAGTTTGATGACAGCTTCCCCTCGGCTGACTCCAGCCCCTGATCGTCACCTCTCAGCTGTGTTTGTGTTGGAGAATGTTTAATGCAAATATCAGACAGATAATCTGTCGGTCTGTGCAGTTCACTGGACTAACAGACAGACGCCGGTGTTTTGGATTAACAAGCGGCTCTGTTTCATTAACCGGCAGACCCGGAGTCCAGGAGAGCACAGAGTTTCAAACTCTTTGGATTAAAAGCTGAATGAATCTTTTATTTCTGCTTCTCACCTTGTCCGTTGCAACATGAAATCCACTGTGATGTTCTGTGATCCTTTATTTAACAGCTGAACGGATTCACTTCATAAACGTGCAGAGAAGAGGTGGAGAAGAAAAGACACTGCAGCATGCTGCAATTTTGTGGATAATATTGTCTACAGTGAGGTTTTCTTGCAGTTTGGGGCAAAATCCACTTCTCTACATGTGTGAACACAGATAGCTTGTTAGCCTCAGCTAGCTTGCTTCAGCTCCACCCACGCTCCACCTCCTTCTTTGATTTGCTGGGAGTACGGACGGCCAGTACGACCTCTGTCAGCTTCATCCTGGCTTTTTCAGGAACCGGTGAAGATACTCTGACTTTTCCTCTGCTCCACCTTCCAGCAGCACCATCATGCCTCTTTCACCTCACCGTGTTCTCACTTAAAGGCCACCACACAGGAACTATTGATAAAATCCCAATGTCAATATAAACATTAAGATGGTGCAGGTCCATGAAGCTGATCGCCTCCAGATGTTAGTACTGTCAGACTTTGAAAGTTGAACAATGTTAATAAAATAATAAATACCATCCAACAATGAGCTAGCAGCATGATGGCATCTCTGTTCTGGTTTTCTGCTACGTCTCATTCCTGCATGATGTTCCTGCTGACAGGATACGACCACCAGATTCTGCTCCACGTCCACGTCCTCCAGGAGAAAAGTCTCGGTGCCTCTCAGCGTCTGTGGTCCAGGCAGGTTAAGTGCTGTGTTTATGTCCACTTCTCTGCCGGGATCCCCGCAGGAACCTGCCGGATTGAGTTACAAGAGATGCAATTTGCCACTAAATATCCCCGGCCCCGGCCTCCTGTCTTCATCACATCCTGAAACACACATCAAGGCGACCACTTTCCCCTCTGAGGCGCTGGTGCCTGAGGCTCTGTGGAAGACTGCGGCCCTCTGAAGTCACTGGTCAACCATCACCGGCCCAACTTCAAGAGGCCACCGACCGCCTGCTTTGTTACGATTTGGTGTGAACAAGCTGCATCTGATAAGGAAAAAAGTATCTCAGAGCAACTGCACATAAATGTGTTTTTAATCTAAATGTGATCGCAGTCAAAACCTTCTGGGGCCAGATGATTAGATCAGTCTGATTCTGAGGAGACAATCCATCCAAGATCTTTCTGCTATTTTCTGCAGCTCACCAGACTTTCTCACCCTGAATCTCTGACTGGTGACTCAGCTTCGCTCTGTTTGCATCATGACTAAAGTCTTTATCTGTTTCTGTCTGAAGTTTAATCAGATCATCCAGCGTGCAGCGACCTGCAGGGTGTTCTGAGCTCTTTCTACTGGTGCCATCAGGAACACCCAGACAGCATGTTGTTGTTGAGCTTCTTTGACTATTCAAGTCCAATGTGTGCTAATTATTATTATTAATATTTAATGAAGGAAAAGTACAAACACGGCTAATCCTGAACAAGATCCAAGCTCCGTGGACGAGATACGAACATGCCACAATTATTTGGCTTCATTCAATCAGAAACATGAATAAATAAATTAATTCTGGCTAATGTGCTTTTTAAAACAGCAGCCAGGGAGATGAAACCGTGTGTGTGTGTGTGTGTGTGTGTGTGTGTGTGAGGACAGGAGTCTCTGGAGGCCGTGCTGACAAGTTGACGGGCTGATGAGCGTCCTCTCATCACACGTTATTACAGCATTAGAATAAGAATTGGATTCTTGGTGTGTTGCAGCTCCTGCGTTGTGTCTTTGAACGCACTGCGCTCCTCCATCACCTTCACTGATGGCGTCCCGCGGGGGCGAATCAACGTGCAGCAGATCTCTTTCTGTTCAGCTCACAAGGAAACAATTAAGCTACGTTTGTGCATGTATACTGTGTGTGTGTGTGTGTGTGAAATACACTTCATGTGACTGTGAGGAGGCGTGCAATTTAGACGGATAAAGCAAAAATAATGAGGAGAAGGAGGACGGGAAAGTCTGAAGAAGCATGTTGAAACCACGTGTCGCTCCGGAGGGATTTTGTTTGTAATTGTGATGATCTGTGTAGATTTCATGTCGGCGTGAACAAAAACCTTTTCCCACATCTCCTGGATGCGTAACAGGAAATGTACACACTGCACTGTGAATGTGAGCCTGACATATTGCTTTGTGTGTGTCAGTGTGCATCTGTGTGTTTGTATTCCTGCGACATGCTTCACTACACAACAAACACATGTTTGCACCATGAAATACAAGCCCCTCTAAATCTCCCCTTATTGATCTGACATGGCTTAAACATATAGAGAGACAATCGATGGCTCAGCAGAGAGAGCGTAGCGTCAGGCTGAGAGCTGGTCGGTGGAACAACATCCTTCTTCTGCACAAACATATCTCCAAACACTCACGAGGTGTTTGACAGAAGATTATAACTCAGCGTTGAGCAACACATCATTGTTCCTACTCAGAGGAAACTGTTTAAGCTCTACAAAAGACACAATTCATGTTGTGTACAGTCTCTTTGTGTCTTGTGTGAAAGGAGCTGTATGTGAGAGAGTTTAGTTATTAATATACAAAAACATTGGCTGCTCTGAAGTCGGCTCATGTTCAGATGAACAGCTACTAATGCTGGCTATCGCGCAGCCATGTATAAAGGTAATATAAATGGTTCTGACATCGGATCAGCCTGCGTGCAGCTCAGTGCTTAACGCGGCTTTCCTTGCACTATAAAAGGCTGGTAAACAAAGGAAAGTGCAACGACCCTTATGTCCTGTAGATGGCGCCTGCTTGTCACAGCCCCCAGGTTGGAAACTCCCATCTCCCATTGTCTGCGTGCGCACCTGAACGCGTCACATCCGCCGACACCGGAGGAGACAAACACAGGCAGACCCTCTCAACTCCGTGTTTTACAGTGTTTTACAGTTTGACAGACTGAGCAGTCCCAGAGTTACGAGTTGCGGGAAGCATCGGCTTCCACATGCAGCTCCTCAGGAGGCCCACAGAGGTCTGGACTGATGTTTCCCGCCCAGGACGCAGTCTCTCATCTCGCTGGACGAGCCAAAACTGCCCCGTGTTCACCGGACACGCTCCGGATCCAGAAAAGATGCTGTGCAACCAGCCTCTCTTCACCTGCCTGCAGAGGGAGGATACTTTAATTTTTCCTCAGGAAACGGCCGCTCCTGCCCGTTTTCTTATTGCCCGTCGACCACGCTGTCTCAACAGCCAACCAGAAGCTGCACCCGCCTTTAATCCACGCGGAGGAAGCGAGCTGGATGAAGGAAGACACGACTACAAGTGAGGCTTAACAAGTGTCTGGGCAGATACTATAAGTTAGCGTGTATTGTGTGCGTGTGAGCTACATTACTGTTTGTGAGTGTGTGGACCGCGTGTCCCTCTTTTTATTGCTGTTTGTTTTACGTGGTAAAACATGTTTGCTTTCACTTTCCGCTCATTAGGAGCTGATTTGAGCCCCTCCACGACGTGGAGCGGGGTGTTAGCTTAGCCGCAGCTAGGCTAACTCTCTCTCTCCCTCTCTTTAACTAACACACATGTACATGTACACACATTAGGGGTTCCACATGCACACACATAATCTTGTGAGCGACCTGTTGGAGACTCATGGTCGATGACCTCGCTGTAACATAAGACACGTGTCTCGTGATATCTCCCTTTATGACTTCAGAGACAGAAGCCTAGTGGCAGCACGTCCACCTCTTGTGGGACCGTAGGTCACTTTCCCTACAAATTCATCTCCTGTGCAATCTGTGCACACGAGTCTAACGCTGGTGTAACCATTGCCGTTGTTCAAATCTCGCGCGTTCGTTCATTTGACTAGCTTCAGGTGACGTATTCACGTGCACCATTTTTGGAATTCCAGACACATGATTCAGCAAAATCATTGTCCTTTTGAATTCGTATCCACGCGTGACGTCACATGTCGGCCATTTTTGTAGTCGATGGAACGTGAGTTCCCATTTCCTGTTCGGCCATTTTTGTAGTCCTTTCGATGGAACACTCCGTGACGTCACCCTCCAAGGGAGCGTGACCACCATTTTGGCTCTCCGCCATATTGTTTCTTTGACTACAACCGCCATCTTGGCTCCTCTTTCTTTGTCTCTGACACACAGACGCGCACACACACACACACACACACACACACACACACACCCATGCTTGTTTGTTATTTGTGCTTGAGTTTGTCTTAGTTTAGTTTCATAGTTTAGCTGCTCTGGTTGAGTAATTGATTTGTGTTTATTGAAAATATTATTGATTTAAACAATTTGCTAACAATAATAAAGTACATAGCAGTTTTCTGTGATTATTTTGTGCATATGTTTTGTAACATTTACTGGTTGTGATGGTCAGTGCTCGGATTCATTTCCTTCACTGTTCCTTTAATTGTAAATATTTGTAAAATATTTACATTTAAAGTGAGCCCTTCTTTGAGACTAATCTTGGTCTGGTTATTGGTCCCTGATTTCAGGGTGGTGCCCCGTTTTTAACGATTTGAAGATTAATTTTATTAATTTTTAATTAATTTTAATAATTACTTTCAATAATTATTAATTCCTAATAGCCACACCTGCCCAACCATCCATTCCCAACAGTAGCCATGTTAATATGTTTGCTAACCAACCCCTTGATTAGCTGAAGTGTGCGACTCTGTTTTGTTTCCATCTTGTAAGCATGTTTATTGGTAATATCTTCATCTTTGTTGTGCTGTACATCCTGAGTCGGCACCGGGTCTTTAATTTTGAAGCAGTTCAGGAGCTGCAGTTCGCTTCCCTCAAAAATAAACTCGGCGTGTACTCTTCAGCAGAGCGGAGCGACGTCTCTGGGATGCTGCTGAGACGAGGTTAGCAGCCGGTGGAAACCCGAGCTTTGTCTATAACGGCCACGATCAGCTCCGGTGACGGTATTGTGGCCATAACGGGCCCCGGTGGAAATGGGGGACAGTTATTTGTAGAAAGAAAGCTGTGGGAAGGACTGTGCATTTCTTTGTGTCTTACAAAACACATGGACTCCCAGACTTTCCAAACTTTAGGCGGGTGGCCAGTCCTCACACAACACACCTTTTAAATGTATTGTTCTGTTGTTTGTTGTTGTTTTTCTGCCATTACTCTTTTTCGGTTTATCGAGAAAGCCTGTTGCAAATTATTGTCGGGGATGACTGCAATCCTGAGGCCTCCAAAGATTCACACTGGAGGTCTTTACAGGTCCACTTGTTCCGATCAACATTTTATATGTATGGTCAATCAGATTTAGGTCACTCGTCTCAGAGGATGGCAAATTAGCAATTCTAATGTTAGCAGTCGTAGCAATGAGCTAGCAATCATTATTTAAATGGGGAAACAATCAAGGTCATCTTCATTATGCCGGATGTAACTAAACTGCAGAGCTAATTCCAAACAAGTCTTGTTTTCATCCATCAGCATGACAGCTGGTGGACTTTTAAGAGAAATAAGTAAATCAGCCATGTTGCAAGAGAGGAATAATGGAAAATCTGGATGTTTTTAACATGACGTGTTGGCGAGGAGGATGGATTATAGAGGTCACGATCAGACACGGGGAGAAGGCTGACTTAGGCCACATTAGGTCCGACACAAAGACCGGTTCTGACTGCTTCTACAGAGACTGTGGAAAACAAGACTGCAGCTGTTTCCTTTCAGCGTTATCACAACACTCGGATCAATAAGTTCATTCTGAGATGAGCTCTGAAAAGATTTAAATCCGATGGCCAGAGCGACTTTTTACAAAGATCTTTTCTTTTGTTTTCACCCACTTGAATGAACGTGTTTGTGAGTCTTCGCTTGTACCGATTGTCCGGTGGCATTTCTTCTCAAAATGTCAGATGGAAACTTGCGAGGTTATGATATTCAGATTTTATTCGGTTTACTCACTGAGACTGAGGACACTGCTTCTCGTTTCCCTTTTCTCCTGCAGATGAAAACATAAAAACAGAGATAATATGAGCTGTAACTGCACAAGATAAAGATTAATCACAGCGCGTGTCTGATAAAGAGATATTGATTTTAACTATTCATGCGAAAAACACCCATACAGTTATTATAGATATCCATATTAGGTCATGTAGACATTTGTCTTTTTCACAGCTTTCTTTTTCCAGAATGTGTAAAGACACATAATGATGATTAATGTCTGGGTACTCGTGGAAACATCTGCTATTGTTCTCTTCACGGTTATTCTTGATTGTGTGTCTTTCATGCAGGGTCCTCTGAGGGGAGTACACACAGTTCTTGACTTGTGTTTGCTTGTACTTTCATTCAAAACACGCTGTTGTTGGTAATGTGAGGGTTTACAGATCCAGTCTGAAGCCTCCTGAACTGCTCACAGAGTCATCTGGGCCTCAAAATCTCAAACGTGTTTGAGGTTTTTGATTTAAAATCTGGATCATTACATCGGTTCTTCACGAAGACCACAACAACCGATGAGAGAGGCCTCCCGGAGCAGCTGACGGTGCTGCCCTTGAAACTAACATGGTGAAGGTGCATACTGCTGTCACCAGAAACCTAACATCTCACCTCCAGTTCTCACTGGAGAACAGAAAACCTGTGTTGACCTCGTCCCTTCCAGACTCTTTAACTCTTTCTGCTTTAGTTTTTTCCCCACTGCAGCGTGTTTTCACAGCACGTTGTTGCTCCATGCTAAACTCCACTCTGTTTACGTCTACTTCCCCATGAGATCAGACGTGAGCTCAGCTTCAGGCTGCAGAGCCATGAAGCCACGGCAACACTTTGAGTCACACCACTCCATGGTGTTTCCAGGTGGTCATTTCTTTTGAACACCTGGAAACATGTGCAGCCATTTATGGAGCGACCAGTACCACAGTAGAACATCTCCAACCGTGATCATGGCGACCAAACAGGGTCAGAACCATGATGTTTTCTTAACGGTAACCAAGTGGTTTCTGTGCCTAAACCTAATCAGAACATAAGAACAGTTTTAACTTTACTCTAACATTTTTTCTGGTGATTGGGTCGACATTCAACACTGCACTTCCTTGGCTCTTTAGCAACAAACTTGCTAAGTAGATAGGATGGCTGGTTCTCCAGACAGACAGACAGACAGATTTATAGTTATCGCCAACTGCAACTGAACAACTGAATGAAAACAGAAGAATGAAATGTGACTATAAACGTATTCAAAGTGCAGCTCAGCTAGCAGCTCAACACGAACTACGGTTGATAGAAATGCCATAATGTTTGCACGTAGCCGTAAACACCAGACTGAGAGCTGCAGGCTCATCTTTCACAGCTGGATTCTCTCTTCCTCTCTCTTTAAGGCCTCCTGAACCCAAAATGTTTGGAGAGCTCTTATGAATAATTTCCACTGCAGCCTCAATAAATCTTCACTCAGAGGAGGAAGGGCAGAAAAAAAACAGCTAGCAAGAAGCATTACTGAGATATGGAAGCAGACAGTTATGGTCTTATCAGATGACCTCTGTGCTGCCGAAATGGGAAAGAAAGTTAATTTGCTGTCAAGTGTTTACTTCACAAATTACAGACGTGGCAGATTCTCATTTGACTAACAACACAGACAACAAACCACAGGAGGACCTCAGGCCTCTGATAACAAGACTCTGTTTAATTATGTAGCACATCATATTTTACTTAATTTAAACATAGTTGTCGAACGAGATGTAACGTCTCCACAACATCACCTCAGTGAGCTCCATGTGTTTCTGAACATCACTCATGCAGGTCTCACAACCGTATCATACAGTAAATCTTGTTCTTCTGACCGCTCAATCATTTTTTATATTTCATTTTATACTGTACGCTGTTCTCTTATTTCCGTTTTAAGTGCAGCCACCAGTGACAGGGTTCACACTGGTGTTCACTATCACTCTGCCTCAGCCTTGCTCTTTAAATAAAATACAATCCAAATCAAGTGTCAAGTATCATGTTTCCCATCATTGTGTGTGACTCTGCCAGAGGGCAACACCTGAAGAGAAGGAATGCAGCAACACAGATTCAATTATTGATAGTGTGGACGAACAAAGTCCCTCCACTGATGATGCCTGGCCCGGATTGAGGAAGGTCAGGATAAACAACATATGGGAGTGGAAGAGAGAGAGACTGAGGTAAGGCTGCGATCCATTGTGATCAAGAAGTCTTTGGACCTGATCTAAAACGTACCGGCCTGAAGCCAACGTACAGAAATTGATTTTTAAAAACTAGACAGAGAAAGAAAAAGAGAAGCTGAACAGAGAAAAAGAAAAAGAGGCTGAACATTGTCAGAGCTGATCCACACAGACCGGACGATAATTAGACCTGATCATAAACTGCAGTCAAGCCAAACAGATCATAGCAGAGAAAACGGCTGCAGTCGAAAAGAGCAACCATAAAATAATAAAGTTCTGTTTGTAATATTAGCAATAACTTTATTTATAAACACCTTTCAAAACATAGTCCCCTTTTGTACTCACTCATAGACACCAGGCACCTAAATAACGCTTATTTTTACATCAGCATTCATACAATTTTCCTGGAGAAATGAATGAAAATGCTGAAAGGAAGTGAGAAAAAACTCCTGGATCCGTCCTTTTATCCAGATCCGCAATTAAAGTTAGTCAATGGACCCCATTAATTAACTTTTATTCCAGGCTGAGACCCATCCTCCATCCAAGTTTCATGGAAATCTGTTCAGTAGTTTTTGTGTAATCCTGCTGACAAACCAACCAACCAATATTCAGAGGCGCATGTGTGAAAACATAACCTCCAAATAAGTGACACTATACACTATAACACTATACGGATGCACAGAAGGACACAGAAGTTGCTAACCTGACAAGACAAGAGGGATGCCGCTGAAAATCTCAGGTTACCTACAGGCTCACAGGGAACCGGTAAGTCAAGAAATATAGTTGGGGCTCATATCCTGCAGAGCTTTACAAGCTGGTCATAAAATCTTTATATCTTAATAAAATCAATTCTAAAAGTGACAGCGACCCAGTGAAGAGAGGCGCGGACGGGAGTAATGTGGTCTGGTTTAATGGAGTTGACTTAAAGCAGAGCAGCCACATTTTGAACAAGTTGGAGACGAGAGATCTTTTTTTAACGAAGACCTGAATGAAGTGCATCACGAAACTCCAGGTGTGATGTAATAAAAGCATAAATGGTCTTTTCAAGGTCTACTTGAGATAAAAATAATAAATTTTTTCGATGATCCTGAGCTGATAAAAGCAGAGTTGAACAACATTTATAATTCAAAGGTGAGGTGACGGGCAGCTGCCTTCACTTTTGATGCTCGGTCTGAGAGCCATTTTTTAGGGATGTAAAGCAGAGTATCATCCTCGTATTATTGAAAATGAATGTTACAGTTACAGATAATATGACACAAGGGAAGCATGTAAATGGACAACAAGGGGCCAAGAACTGATCCCCGTGGGACGCCACAGGAAAGGGAGGTTTGTCTCAGTTCGTCTCAGAGTGAATTATAACTTTCTGATGAGTTTGTAATTCAACTCAACACAGTTGTTTGTGTCTGGATGAGTCAGCCTGATTGGCCTTGAGCGGACAGGCATGACTAATCAAACTGAGACTGAGAAGAGTTCAGCCTGGGATGCAACCCAACACCAGAAGGAAATTGAATAAAGATTAGTAAGTCCACAGTTTGTGTATAAACAGCTCTGTGGTTTGTAATTGGCTGATTCATTGCTAAATAAGCTGGAAGCAAGAGAACATCCTTAATGCATGTTGTATATTGGTGCAGCGCCATGATTCATTCACAGTGTTGGCGCTGGTATTAATGGGTCAAAGAGTGATTCAATTGCTTCACCCTTAAGTGCATATCTCTGGTGTGGAGCTACTCTGGACTACACCTCGTCTAATTCATCTATTTTATCCAGCCGAGCACTCACCTCTCTGGTATTCCTCTGCCTGCTTTCAGTTTTCATTGTGTTTGTAGGGTCTCTTCAGATCCACGTTAAGTGTTACATCTTTTATTCACGGTATGCTGATGCAAGTGTCTTTCTCTTTATAGTCATCAAAATATTCACAGTCAACCAAAATCAGTTTAAGTTTAGAAATATTGAATTTGCTTTTTAAATTTCCCTCATTATCTCATTATCTTGACACCTCTTTTGTTGTTTTTTTCTTGTGTTTCCTGATTTCCTTGATGCAGGCGCGGCTTTTTTGTTCGCAGTTATCTTTGATTAGTGAAACCTGTGTGATGTGAGTACGTCCAGTCAGTGTAGTTAGTACTGCTACACTGACGCTCTGGTGTACAACTCTGGACATCCAAAGCTCGAGTGCCAACTGACGAACACAACAAGCTTCACTGTCAGAAAATCAATCCTCAAAAACAACCAAGCAAACATGGAAGTCATGAAAAGGACAATGTGAATGTGGAAGCTTCCTCCAATAAAAGGGCAGCGAGTCATCAGATTACTGTCAAGTCTTACAGGTTCTCACAAAACATCCACTCTGCAGTACAAGTGTTCGAAGGGAGCATCCTGCAGAAGCACTGCTGTGGACTTAAATCACCCTAACAACATGCATTATCTACTAAACTGTTTATTTATTTAGTTAGTTATTTGTTGGTTAATGTGTCCGTCTCTGATTGGGAAGCAGGGCTGTGTGTAGTTTTCTGTATAGCTTGTGCAGCAGCTTTACCTCCATTAATTATTTAAATCTCCCTACAGAACATCAGAGTTGGTCAGAATCTAACTGTAAATGATGCGTTTGTTTTCTGCAGACGTCAGACTGGAAGCTTTTCCTCACAATGTTTTTGTCCTGAGTCCTGAGCTTCACCAAATCTGACAAATTGGGCATTTTTATCATCAACAAAAGGTCAAAAGTCCAAGACAAAATAATTTCCGTCATGTCGGGAGGATTACTGCAGTGACTCTTCCATTTTGGACTGAGTCATGTTTATAGGTGGTTGTAGTTTGGGCTTAAAGACACAGAAGAAAATCCATCAGGATCATCGGTGATCCAAATTTGCTGCAAACAATATTTAAGCAAAAATACTTAAAAACTATGAATTTCTTTTTTTAGCTCCTGAGCAGAGTCCATCACCGGTCCAGATTGCAAAGCTGTACCCACCCTGCACTGGAAAAACACCAATCTGGAGCCGATCTGGTACCTGCAGTCTCTAAATCAATTGGGGTCCCGGCTCGACCCGTTATTATAAGTCCTGACCTGACACATGATTAAATACAAGCTCAGCGCTGCTGCTGCTGCTGGGGAGCAAAGACAGAAGCTCGGGGTGCAGGATGCTGAGGGGGAGAAGAGCGAAGAGAGAATAAAAACACACTGATGGAGCAGACAGACACACACTGCGTCATGTTCAGGTGTGTTTCCTTCAGCTCAGAACAAACTCATTGGCAGAGATCTGCTCTCAAACCTGTGACGTCCTGCTGACTCCACACAGCCGGTGCAGCTGGACTCCTTCAAGAATTACTGAAATCTTCCAACACAACAAACAATTTAACAAACTGGCCTTTTACAGCTTTTCTACACACTAATTCACAAATCTCCACTTGTTCACTGGCAGAGCTGAGGACTGATTGTTGTTTCTCCCCTGATGAATAAATAAAGACGGATATTTTAAAAACACTTGTTTCAGTTCAGTGAAACCTTAAAGAGATGAATGAGTCTTTTTGAATATGCAGAGTGCCTGGTCACTCACACCGACAGCATATCTGGGACTTTGTATATGAACATTTTGGATGTTGGTGATGGTGTTTGTGGTTTATGATTTTACTATGTTGGGATCTCAGGTGCTTTCAGGAACGTTGTCCTCTCTCTCATTGTTCTAAGTGTTGGTTTGTTTTAAAGAGACGAGAGGAGCTCGTGTGACTCCACCTGTCCTCCACGTTACACTCAACATCTGCGGTCAGCAAAATTAGAAAAATAATGGGGTCATGCCCAGATGTGTTTGTGTTGGTGTCCTGTTTCAGGAGCATTGGATGTCTTCATGCTGGGAACCACTGCTACATTAGACTGAGCAGTTTGTACCTCAGGACACAGTTTTCAATCATAAACAGATTCATCACAGGCGTAGAGACACCAGATAAGTCATGGATTTTGTTAATAAAGGGCAGCAGTCCCACTATGTGGAGCTTTGCAGTCTTTTTGGCTGATTGTCAGAATCCCTCTGGACTGATTGGAGTAGACTCGGTTCACCTGTTGTGCAGAATAATTGATGACTGAGAGCAGCTTGACTCATTCCCCTCACAGCCAGTCAGGGTGTGAGGACGTCCTTTAGTGAAAGCTGAAGAGAGGTGAGGAACGGCACACCTGGTTCTGATTCTGTCCGTGACTCGCTGCAGACATCATCCTAACAGGTTGTCAGTCAGAAACTCTGCTGTTTTTGATTTCTTTGTTGTCTTTTGTTCTTTCTAATTGAGGGAAGTTTCAAGCGATAAAGTGAAGCCAAGCCTCTTTATACACTTTCATTTGTTTTCCATTTCTTTGGGCAAACTTTTAACGTGAAGACATACAATTGTTTCATTATCCCAGAAGAGACATTTTTGTGTTATTTTATCAGAGGTTTTATTTTTCATTGTCTAACCTGAAAACAGAACAAAAAGTATCCATCGATATATTTTCTGAAGCCAGAGAGAAACGCCTCCTGTAAACGCTCCGGCTGTGGAGAGAGCGACGTGCCGATGGGAAGTGTTGACCACTGTCTGACCTCTCTAAGTACACACTCAATCAGATCTCAATTTACCAAAACACAGAGCGGCGAGAAGTGACCACTTTCACTTGTTCAGGCTAAGTGTCCCTTCTATCAGCTGAGTGTACAAATGGTTGGGTGGGAACAAAGCTGTTTTTTATTGTCAGGCTCCAGCCGACCTGTGAGGAGGAACGAGGAGGAAACGTCCAGACCCAGATTCTGTGGAAACTATAATTACCCGGCTGCGTCCTGCAGGCAGAGACACGGCAGCACAAGGGAAACTGTTCTGACTCGTCTTCATGTGCTGAATCTGTCGGCCATTTCTCTGTTAAAGAAGACGTAATAATGTTTCAGGCTCTGTGTCTTCAGATAAGAACAAGTCTGGTTTGGTGTTAGTGAGACGTAGCAACACAACTACATGTTTAATTTACCTGGATTATGTTCAGTAGGAACCTTTTTTCTTTTATCGCAAGTGCAGCGTTTTTGTGCTGCACTGACTTAAAAAGGAGGCGATCAGGGTGGAAGGTGAGCGTGCTGTGACTGTCCTACCATTAAATATCGTCAGTCAGCTTTGGGGAATCCTGGCCAGTGTTGGAGGATGTTGGAAGGAAGGCTCAAGATAAAACTGATTAGGTGAACAGTTAACTTTAACGCCATCTTTTCTCTGTGCGACTGCTTCTGAGCATCTTGTATTGTTCTGAGAGTACGTCTGCTCCGTCGTCCTCCGGCCTGTTTGTGTCCTTGGTGTAGGAAGTACTCCATGAATGCCAAACTGTAAAGGTTTGCAAGTATAATCAGGAACATGTACGGTACGTAAAGTAGAAAATGTGTCTGCTCTTATTCTATATGATCTCATTAAATGAGGCTGAATCTGCTGATTACTGACTTTATTTGACAATTGTGAAAATAAAGTTAAAGTTCAACATGTCCCTCTAAGATGTCTTGTAATAAAAGTAGAAACTAGTGTGAAAACAAATAGGCTCAACTTTAAATATCTCCCACTTGTACTTGGGCTGCAGGTTTATCGTTTCAGCATCGACATCACAGTGTGTCCATGTCCAACAGTCATATCGGAGGATGTACGATGACAACCGAGGCAAATGAACTCAGACTCATCGTACTGACAGTTTTTTGCTGCTTGATACAAAAGAAAAACTCACTGGTCTCATGTTTCCATGACTAATCTACAAGAGAAGACTGTCTGATGTAACATATTTCACTCTGCTTTAAGGCTCATGGATGAGCTTTGTTGGCAGTGAGTGACATTCAGGCTGAGCGAGCACAGCGAGTGGATCAGAACCACCAGTGCTGGTTGGTGGAGCAGAGAGATGTCAGCGTTAACCTCGGTATCAGATCAACCCGTCCACACATGCTGACAATGTTCATTTCTGCAAACCACAGATATGCTTAAACTTTTTAATTATATCTTGTGACATCACTGTGCTGATGTCCTGGTTAGAGTCATAGATCATGTTTTTTAAAATATCTGCTTCTGTCGCCACAAACTGTGCTGGAAATCATCCTGAGGTCCCTTAAAGATATCCAGCGGTGTCACACTTACAGATGTTGAAAGCAGACCTGGCATCGACATCAGCTCGTCATCCCTCTCACCTTCACCTGTGGATGAGTTTCTTCAGCAGTTTCCGTCTTAGCGAAGCTGTTTTGTGAGGATATGCTGTAAAACAGAAACGTATTTTCTTTCAGTGATTGTGAACTTGATTGAAAATGAACAGTTGTGTGGACCATCTGTTTTAAGTGGACTGAGCTCTGGAGAGCTGATTCACAACTTAGACTCACACAAACGTTTCTGCTACCGTGACGTAATACACCTATTTGAATTGATTTAGTTGTCTGTTTTTTAAAGAGCTTGTTTTTGGTGATGTCATGACTCAGAGCAGAAAACTCGTTTTTGATGATTTAATTAGCTTAGATATTCAAGTTGCTATTTTCTTATGTTGCAATTTATAACCCAGAAAATAAACCTGCTGCGGTGTTTTCCTCGTCTTCCTCCTCAGTGCAGTACTTGAGTAACTGTACGTACTTAACGCCCCGCCTCTGGTTTGTGTTGGTATGTTGTGTATTCAGACCTGTAGCGGTCTGTCACGCTGCAGTCACACATTAGTGAAACTCCTCTCTGTGGCACTGAAGCCTGTTTGGTTTCTCTGCTCGCTGACTGATCAGATTCTCCTTCATCTCTGAGCGTCGAGCTCTCAACACTGTTTGATGTTAAATTTAAACTGGGGGAACAAATGAGGCGACATGAAACCACCGTCAATATGAATACTGACTACTGTCAACCTGAGAGCGCCTCTTCCTTCCTGTTTGTCTGCTTGCTCACCTTCTATTGGACGATCAGTGACACAAACACATGAATGAATCCAAACACACACAGCAGTCATTCATTCATCTCACAGACAGACCTGACATTCAGCGTCAGACATGCACGCTGCTGTGCACTCGTCATGCAACACACACACACACACACACACACTCACTTTTAACTGGAGTGGGTCACCATGGAAACCGGTGCTGCACCTGTGAAATGCACACAGACTTCAGTTTAATGTACGAATTGTGAGCAGTTCAAGACCAAAGTCAGATTTTTGCTTGCTGGTGAAATGCCTTCACATTTACATCTGTGAAGAGCAGATCAGGTGACCGTCGTCTTCATCTGTAGACTGAGTCATCGTCACACGGTGAACGACACACACTGTGTATTTCTGTTGTCATTTTCAGCCGTGACTGTAACATTTTAAGATCTAAAGTTTAACACGCTGGTTGGACCTGTCTGAGTAGAATCATTAGCAGTTCACCACCGAACACATTGTGAGTTTGATCATAACTGCATATTATTAGTGTTATAATGAAAACTGGAATAAAAGCTGTTTCTCCTTCCTGAGGGAAGTTTTGACAGCGTGATGCTCAGAATAACATCAGGAAACTTTGGGAAGATAATTGGAGCCAAAAACGTAAAAAGCTACTGATATTTTTAGTTTCCAGTGAATCAGAAAATCAACTTTCTGTTCCTCTTCTCCTCTCTGCTAATTCAGCAGCAGGATCAGACGTACATCACTTTTACCTTTTTGTATCTCACATTCAAGTTTGATCATCAGATTTTGTTTTTAAAAAAAGCATAAAACTCGTCTCCGTACAACTTATTTTTAATATTTAATGAGACCTGCAGCTTTTTTTGTAGTTATGTTTTCGCTGCTGCTGTAAATGAATTTCCCTGCAGGTATCTTTGTTACATCTGATGTCATAAGACATTGTTCATTTGTGATTATCATGTTGGTTTTGATTAAATAACTCTGCCTCTCTTGCTGGATATTAAACCTCTCAGTTAACTGAACTCATAACCAGCTTTGTGATATAAGTTATCCAGGCTCAGTGAAGACAGGTAACCCGAAGAGAGCCAGCCTTAACATCTCCACAAGCGTCTGAGAGACCAGTTGTGATCAGATCTCACTTCTCCACTCTATATGCAAATAAACCTTTACATCACTGGGACAAACAGGGAAAAGTAGAACACTTGCTGAATTTACAAGAAGGAACAAATAAGTCAGAATTAGTCAGAGACAGAGTTTCACAAAGTTTATAAAGTGTCTCCAACTCAACAACTCACTAAACTGACACATTTGTTAAGGGAGTCTGGGGACAAAGAAGTAGCTTAAATTGGTTACAGTCTAAAGCTTTGAAACCATCAATAAAATCATCTTTCATACATTCTGTGTAAAGGATGAAATCAGTTGAACGTGTGTGGACGCAGGCAGGACAGAGTCAGAGGTTACAAGGAAACAAACAACTTCAGGTTTTCATTTAATGCTGCATTTACAAGAAGGAGACAATGATTCAGAATCAGAAGAGTTTCACAAAGTTTATAAAGTTTGTTTTAACTCAACAACTCTTAAAATCACGGTTCATCATGGTTGGACCAGTTGAAACAGACGGTGTGTTCACAAGCAGCTGCTGCTGACATCGGCAGGTCAGCAGAGTCCAAACATGTTTTCCTTCCACAGAGGAGTGGGCGGTCCTTCAATGTGGCCAAGACCACCTCTGACTTTAGTCCGACTGATCGGGTCCCACATGCATCCTGTACTGAGAGCTGTCTTGTGATTGGATCACTCATGACAGATGTTAGCGAGAGCAGGTCTGTGTGGATCTCCTGAGACCAGAGGCCTATATCATAAAGGCCCTGTTCAGACCTGGTTCTGAGTCCAACCAGACGCTGGAAACCAACAACACCTGAGCCCCAGCAAAAGAGAAGCGAGAGAGAGAAATAACTGGCACTGTTTTAAATCCCATTCTTCATTTTGTCTGTTTCCTGGCGCCAAGGTCCCCAAACAAAAGCCTTCAGCACTCACGGCTGCCAGAGACGCTCGGCTGACAGAATATATGAACGACGCGTCTGTTTGTGTGACACCTTTTAAATCAAATCAGCTGCTTTCTGCCAAGAAATAACTCATGCTGCTTGTTTACAACGCGCTGAGTACCTGAATGAGGCCCACACACTTTAAAGCACACAGACTCAGAAAATACGGCAGCCATTAAAAATAATTTAAATCAGAAGGAGCAGAGCCGGCGTCTGCACACACCGTCGTGAACTCGACAGGGTGACGCTCGGTGCTGCGATGCTATTTTCGGTGACTCGATCCGAATGCATTACACTTTAATCAACTTGTGAAAGTTTGATGAGGCGCCGGTTCAGTGGAGGAGCTGCTTTGTGATGATAAGTGCTGTGAGTTCAAACCGATGGCAGAGTCTGACACACACAAGTGTTTGATTTATGTCCTCATCTCTGACGGTCGCCTGTGAGGATGCCCTTGAGCAAGGCACTTTATCAGTGAGTATAAGAGCTGTTCTGTGGTGAAGGGGGGCTGTGCTCGTCAGTGGACACCTGCTGGGTATAACAGCTGTAGCGAAGCAGTGAAGCCGGCTGGATCAGCTGCCACGTCCTGTCACCTTAGTTTCTTTTTGTTTTTCATGTGTTTTCTCAGTTTTTGGTCTCTTGTGCTCGTCACCAGCCTGATGTCTCCTCCACACCTGCACTACACGTCCTTCAGTAGCTCTGCTCCCACTGTTCTTCCATCCATTGCACTCACCTGTGTTTCCCCACCTCACTCCACCTGCACCTCACCCCTTTTATTAGTTTAGTCTGTATTTAAGTCCAGTCGTGAGTTCAGTCTTTGTCAAGTCTTGTTTCTGTGGTTCTGGTGTGTTTGCCTGTTCCCTGTGTGCCGTATATCTGAACAGAACTTCCTGCCCGCCTTTCCTGTAAAAGTTGAAGACTTACTGTACACTTTGAAAATGCTGGAGGTCTGTTTGCTAAGTGAACCTCTCTATCGGCAGCGTGCTGTATGTATTTTGGTCGGCTGGCTTTGATGTCACTGCGCGGCACATCATTGTCTAACACAATAATTACCATGTGAGCAGATTTGCCGGCGGACCTCGTCTCACTGTAGCGAGGCACTACATAACATAATGACACCAAGCGGCTAATAAGAGCGCCTTTGAAGTCTGCTGAGGTCTAATTTGTTCCTATCAGGCGGTCGTACGAGCCCGTCGGCTGTCGGAGGACTCCTGCTGCCCCTTGTTTGACACCACACGTCTTGTTCTTATCACACGAGTGTGACTGAGCCGTGTTTCCTGTCAGACCTCTTCCTGTTGTTGGATGCATCTTTACCCTCCTCTCCTCTGTTTGCACGCCCATCTTTGGGATTTTACCTACAGACCTCTGAGCTGCTTTTCCTCAAACTCCTCAGGCTTCATCACTGTGATGGCAGGCGGTGAGACTTCTTGAGGCATCTTTGATGAGCACGCAGGGTTTTCTCGCCTGCTTGGTATTTCAGTGACTCGCAGTGAACTTGACTGCGTTTGAGTGGGAGGAGAGCAGCAGCGGGGGGTCATTAGTGATCGAGCAGCATGGAGCAATTTGAGATGTTCCCGGTTTCTGCTCGACTCTTTATGAGAGTATAAAGTGCTATCTGAGAGGGTTGATAGATATTTTTGTCATTTCACTAAATCTGATGGTAAATGGTCCTCGCAGAGCAAAGTGTCCCTGGAGATGGTTGTCAAGCTTGTTTTATCATTTTTCAACAAATCCTTAAAAAGCCTGGAAAACTATAATATTTTATTATATTTTTAGTATTTGCAGTTCTGCACCATCGAGACTGTTCAGGTCTCGTGTGAGTGACAGCTGCTGCACATGATCTCACACCGTCCTCACAGTTTCACTTTAATGTTGCCAAACTCTGAAATCTGTCCAGCTTTTTTATTTAGAGACAATCACGACTACGATACATGAAGCAGCTCCACAGATATTATCTTTATTGATTCAAGAGTTTAACAAAAATACTGTTGTTTTATACACGGTTAAACTCAGCTGCAGATAATATCATCTCAGAAATGGATTTAGGAAAAGTTTATCTCCTCTGGATTTCAACAAATGGATACAGCCCTCAGGATCACATGAGCAGCAGTGACCAACCTCATTTATCACTGCAGACTCAGATTTTGATACATTTGGTGATTTCTGTTTGGTCCAGTCGGTATAGTGTCGATGTTTTAGGTGCTGTTGTGCTGAACCACCTCCCTACGTGTTTTTCTCACATTACATACATCATGTATTCATGTACATGTAGGACAGGTAAAATCATGCACTAAAAGAAGGTACAGAGAGCAGTTTGTACTATAATCTCCTGCAGCACAATCAGGAGTCCAAACAGTGACTCACTACAAACAGAACGTGACAGATGTGTTTTCTATGACACGTGTCTAACACCAGTTGATATTGTTGAGAGTGAAGGAACATGAAGGAAGTTTGACCGTCTGCTTTAATTAAACTTGAATATGCACAGAAAGCTGCTGATCGTGTGTGATGCGTCTGTTTAGTGTCGTGTTTATATGCATGAAGAAATCCACTTTAGCGCGCTCTCACTCCGGCTGCATCAACATCTGCAGTCCTCTTACTATTCCAGACTCGACCGTGTTGTAGTGACTGAGAGCAGCACAGCAGATGAGATGGTTATCTGAGGTCAACAGGCCGTCCTGCTCCTCTTTTATGTGCTGCTCCACCTTCTGTCCTGCTGTCTGTGCAGCTCACAGTGGATGTGACCAGCTGCCAGCGCCTCAGGAGCGCCTGGCTCTGCGGCTACAGTTAGCAGCCCCGTCTCTCTCGCTGCTCCTCTTTCTACAGTGTCACAGCTTCTGTGTCGCCAGTCGAGTGCAGACGTCAGCGGCGGTCTGTGATTGGCCCTCAGCTCTGCCAACTCCACCAACTTTACACTTAAAGTGACGACAACAACTTTCAGTTTTTGTTGATTCTGGCGCCGCCTTTGGACAAAAGCGGTACGACACCAGCGCCTGCTGATGTATAGATCTTTGCTATCGCGTGCCGATATTTTTAATATATGTGATCGGAGCCGAGCACACGCTGCACGCTGTCACAGGTCACTTATAATGATCAGAGGAATCGGAGACTGATCAGAAACACTTCCTCGTGGTCACTTTAAAGATCTGTTTTACTGTGAAGGAGAATACTCCAGCTTGGACACACACTGTCCTCATTGTTGACTTCTGTCCTCTGCTTTGAGGTTAATTATGAGCCGTCTGGGACGAGGACAGGAGGCGAGAAATACGCTGCTGTTTTTTCCATCTTCGCCTCCAAAGTCTCAAAAATGAACTTTACGATGAAGCGAGTGTCGAGCTGTTCTTCTCAGAGTCTGTGAGCACACGGAGCACAAATGCTCCCACGCCAGGATGTTTTCCACTCACACATAATGCTCTGGTTGTTTATGTGCACAGGTTTAGAGACTAATTAAAAGCCACAAAGGAGCTCCATGTTTCGCTCTTTATCGGCCTTTTGTCTCTTTTTCATTGTTCTTCTTCTTCTCTCAGCTCTGGGATCAGCTGGACATCTTACTCTGATACACTCGAAGGAAAGTCCATAAAAATATGACAGTGTATCGTCTTAATATAAAGGAGTCACCTGTGATAGTTTTTTACAGGTGTTTTAACTGTATTTTAATATAACACTTTGCATTGTGGGAGCAAGAAGCCCCGCCCAGCACCACCTCCCAGATTTTTCAGGTCAGATTCCTCAAAGATGTTAAATGTTTCCCATCATCCTCCCTTCCTCCACTTTTATCTTCGCCCCATCTTCCTGAAACATCCCCTCCTCCTCTTCCTCCTCCTCTGCCTCCTCCTCCTCTTCCTCCTCCTCCCCCTCCTCTTCCTCCTCCTCTTCCTCCTCCTCCTCCTCCTCTTCCTCTTCCTCTTCCTCCTCCTCCCCCTCCTCCTCCTCCTCCTCCTCCTCCTCCCCCCCCCCCCCCCTCCTCTTCCTCTTCCTCCTCCTCCTCTTCCTCCTCCTTGTCCTCCTCTTCCTCCTCTTCCTCCTCCTCCTCCTCTGCCTCTGTCCACACTTTACTTTCCTTATTTTCTTGATAATCAGATCCTGTTTATTGAAGCTCACCCTTCCTTCCCTTCAAACCCCTCCAAGCTCTCGCTCATCGTCTTTACATCTCCTCACCCTCTCGTACGTATTCCTGCCTCGTAGCTCTCTGCTTCATGATGTACTAATATAAGGCTCTCATGTTTATTCACACACACACACACACGCACACACACACACACACACACACACACACACACACACACTAACAGCGCAGATATTGTTTTCATTTGCTTGTCTTAGGGCACTTTACAGAGGCAGCGCTGCCACAGTCTCCTCCTGACTGCTGCTGCAGTGTTTCCCTCAGAGACGACGCAGAGAGAAAGTTTTAGCTCGGTTCTGACGAGGACGTTCATGGACTTTTATAAGCACGCAGACGGGCTCGCTGCAGCGGTCCCGTGGGCTTATTGAGTCTGTCTTCAGAGGCCTGATGTTTTACAGCAGTGGAGCATGTCAGTGTATGTGTTGTTTCTGGAGGTAAGCAGGCGGATGTACCGTACTATAAAGCTGCTGAGGCAACAAGGAGAAAAGAGGAAACTGGATGTTTAAAGAACAAAAACCTGATTATTAAACACAGAAATCACTCGTGTCCCTCAGGGACGATGGAAACAGTCTGTCTGACATTCAGATGCTGAAGTTTAAGACTTTGATTCATTCTTAAATGAACACACCAGAACACAACCTGTGCACCAAGTGACACAGGTTGTGTTCGGGTCTGCACATGGAAAGTGTTATATACAGGTGTGTCGGCTCCCGGCTGCAGTTTGACCTGTTCATTGTAACACCAGTGTGCATCTGTTGACGATGACTTCTAAGGTACTAAAAGTTTTTGCTTTTGGAAATTTTATAACAACTACAAGGTTGAATATCTTGTAAACAATTTGATTCTGCAGACATTATTCACACAGATGTTTCTGAAGCATTAACACTGACGGCTGCAACTGAACAACAATTATTCACTGTAATTGACTCCTCAGCATTAAAAAAACCAAAAAACTAACCACATTTTCATGAGACACATTTTTTTATTTTGATTATTTTACTTCCTCATTCAAATGATTTGCTTTTATTAAGTTGTGCTTGTGATGGTCTCAGTTGAAAAGGTTTAGTCAGCAGTGAAAACACAGCGTGTTACAGTCACCGTACAGGACGATGTTCAGATATACACACCAGGGAACAATCAGTCTGTAGTGTAGGTTCATACTGCACATCCAGCAGTGTGTGTGACAGCTGTTTGCATCAGGGCTTATAAACACCAGCTGGAGATACAAACAGACGTATAAAATATCAAACAGCGAGGAAAAGGAGACGCGTGATGACCTCATCAACATAATGTCACACCTGGAATTTAGTTCATTTGGTTCGAAGGTTTTCAAACTGTGAGGTGCATCCTGGAGGACTGACGGAGGGACGGACATGAGGCAAATACACTGAGGTAAAGACACTGTGAGGTAAAGACACTGTGAGGCAAAGACACTGTGAGGCAAAGACACTGTGAGGCAAAGACACTGTGAGGTAAAGACACTGAGGTAAAGACACTGAGGTAAAGACACTGTGAGGTAAAGACACTGTGAGGTAAAGACACTGAGGTAAAGACACTGTGAGGCAAAGACACTGAGGTAAAGACACTGTGAGGCAAAGACACTGAGGCAAAGACACTGTGAGGTAAAGACACTGTGAGGCAAAGACACTGTGAGGCAAAGACACTGTGGTAAAGACACTGTGAGGTAAAGACACTGTGAGGTAAAGACACTGAGGCAAAGACACTGTGAGGTAAAGACACTGAGGTAAAGACACTGTGAGGCAAAGACACTGAGGTAAAGACACTGAGGTAAAGACACTGTGAGGCAAAGACACTGTGAGGCAAAGACACTGTGAGGCAAAGACACTGTGAGGTAAAGACACTGAGGTAAAGACACTGAGGTAAAGACACTGTGAGGTAAAGACACTGTGAGGTAAAGACACTGAGGTAAAGACACTGTGAGGTAAAGACACTGAGGTAAAGACACTGTGAGGCAAAGACACTGTGAGGCAAAGACACTGTGAGGTAAAGACACTGAGGTAAAGACACTGTGAGGTAAAGACAGAGGTAAAGACACTGTGAGGTAAAGACAGAGGTAAAGACACTGTGAGGTAAAGACACTGTGAGGTAAAGACACTGAGGTAAAGACACTGTGAGGCAAAGACACTGAGGCAAAGACACTGTGAGGCAAAGACACTGTGAGGCAAAGACACTGAGGTAAAGACACTGTGAGGCAAAGACACTGTGAGGTAAAGACACTGTGAGGCAAAGACACTGTGAGGCAAAGACACTGAGGCAAAGACACTGTGAGGCAAAGACACTGTGAGGTAAAGACACTGTGAGGTAAAGACACTGAGGTAAAGACACTGTGAGGCAAAGACACTGTGAGGTAAAGACACTGTGAGGCAAAGACACTGTGAGGCAAAGACACTGTGGTAAAGATACTGTGAGGTAAAGACACTGTGAGGTAAAGACACTGAGGTAAAGACACTGAGGCAAAGACACTGTGAGGCAAAGACACTGTGAGGCAAAGACACTGTGGTAAAGACACTGAGGTAAAGACACTGAGGTAAAGACACTGTGAGGTAAAGACACTGTGAGGTAAAGACACTGAGGTAAAGACACTGTGAGGTAAAGACACTGAGGTAAAGACACTGTGAGGCAAAGACACTGTGAGGCAAAGACACTGTGAGGTAAAGACACTGAGGTAAAGACACTGTGAGGTAAAGACAGAGGTAAAGACACTGTGAGGTAAAGACAGAGGTAAAGACACTGTGAGGTAAAGACACTGTGAGGTAAAGACACTGAGGTAAAGACACTGTGAGGCAAAGACACTGAGGCAAAGACACTGTGAGGCAAAGACACTGTGAGGCAAAGACACTGAGGTAAAGACACTGTGAGGCAAAGACACTGTGAGGTAAAGACACTGTGAGGCAAAGACACTGTGAGGCAAAGACACTGAGGCAAAGACACTGTGAGGCAAAGACACTGTGAGGTAAAGACACTGTGAGGTAAAGACACTGAGGTAAAGACACTGTGAGGCAAAGACACTGTGAGGTAAAGACACTGTGAGGCAAAGACACTGTGAGGCAAAGACACTGTGGTAAAGATACTGTGAGGTAAAGACACTGTGAGGTAAAGACACTGAGGTAAAGACACTGAGGCAAAGACACTGTGAGGCAAAGACACTGTGAGGCAAAGACACTGTGAGGTAAAGACACTGTGAGGCAAAGACACTGTGAGGTAAAGACACTGAGGTAAAGACACTGAGGTAAAGACACTGAGGTAAAGACACTGTGAGGCAAAGACACTGTGAGGTAAAGACACTGTGAGGCAAAGACACTGTGAGGTAAAGACACTGTGAGGCAAAGACACTGAGGTAAAGACACTGTGAGGTAAAGACACTGTGAGGTAAAGACACTGTGAGGCAAAGACACTGTGAGGTAAAGACACTGTGAGGTAAAGACACTGAGGTAAAGGGACAGTTACATGCTGCTTGTCACTGTGCGTTGGTCGCTGCAGCAGTGACGCAGCTCATGTCGGGTCTTACAGATACAGAAAGATTTAAGATTTAAGGTGCTTTAAAACCTTTACAAACACTGCAGGGAGTCAGTACGGAGTCAGCTCTTAATGAGCCCGATACTTTGGTTTATGAGCAAATACCTGCAAAACTAAATAATTCCCATCTCGGCTGGACGTCATGTTTACTGCTCATGAGTCGCAGGACGGCTTCACTGATGGTAAACATTGTAAAAATGATTCCTGGTAAACTCTGCAGGTGAGCACAGTCAGTGTGAGCATGTTAGCGTGCTGATGTTAGCATTTATTTTCTCTTCAGAGTGCCGTGCTGCTCACACACCTGTTGGTCCGTCGTGTCAAAGTGGGCAGCACTGTTTCATTCACCAGCAGTCTGTATGATTACAGAGTGCAGATGATAACATCAGCTGTAACCACGCTCACATATCCCGTCCAGAATCTCATCTCTGCATCTCGTCAGTGAACGGCATCGTGCTGTGTATCACTCTCACACATCTTATCAGCGAGCCCGTTCTGAGACGAGTAATGAAGATAAAGTCGGGGGTAAACAGATAATATTGAGACGTGAGAGTGTTTTCAGTCTCAGATCCGAGCTGCTATCTCCAAACGAGGCCGATCCAAAGCTGCTATCTGGATTCACACACGCAGTCTCGCCTGAAGGGACGAAAGCGAAGAGAGCCGGGCAGCTTTCACATTTAATTCAGGGGAGGCACCGGGAAGATGAAGGGGAGTTACAACAGGGTGTTAAAGCAGGGAGCTGTGTTTACACATCATTATCACATGATTACATTAATAAAGGCTGATTTTTAACTGTTAACAGACGTTAATTTGCCCCGAACTTCACTCATAATCTTTTAATACAGAGGCTGGTGAGTAATCTGTTTATTTTCAATGCAATCAAATCACAAAAAGACGCATCTTTATCATATCAGGCATCAGATAATTAAAACTGCAACATCACCGATGAACAACAGAGTTCTGGGTTCAGTGTTAAGTGGCCGAGGTTAAAGTGGAGTCGACAGCAGCTCTTTGGTACCTTGAGTCATACAAGTTTGATCCTGAATGAGGCGAGGAGAGCTGATTATCTGCTTCTGCGGGCTGTGTACTATCCTCCTGTGAGAAAGAATAATATGAGGCAGAAGATCGTCTGAAGAAGACAATAATTAAGCCCCGAAGATTTATCAGCCAGCAGCACTCGGCTCCATTCATCTCTAACTTCTCCTGCTCTCTCGGTCCGTTCCTGTTTCTCTAACAAACTTTCATCTTTTCTGCGTCTGACTCTCATTTTATTATTTATCTTCCTTTTCTCCGTCTTGTTCTCCATCTGGGTGCTTCAGCGTTCTCTGGCACCAAAGAAGAAGTGAAACTGGAGTGAAAAGGCGGCAGCGAGTTAAAAGTATTAATCTGTAAATATCTCAGCGTTGTCACTGACTTTCTGCTCTGCTGTCTGCACTCGATCTGACCTTTCCCATGTTGTGCTGCAGAAAAGTGAAATAGTTTCACTCACATCTCACAAAACTACTTATAAAGTGTCAATAAACCTCATTTACCTCATTTAGATATTTTAAGGAGTCATCAGGACGTTTTCCAGCTTTGTTTGTGGCAACAAGAACAGGTATTTTAAGACAAACCATGTTTTCTTCACACTGTGTCTTTGTGCCTTGGCCTCACCAGATCGTGAGCACAGTGTTGTGACAAGGTCGAAGTTGAAACTGAAACCTAAAGACACTTTGCAAACATGTGTTCTGTTGATTAAGAAATGCTTTTAACAAATAACTGGCTGATAAATCTGAGTTCACTATTTGGCAAGTAACAGCTGTTGCCCTTTTTTTAATCCAATATGTTCTCACAGCTAATTAATTATTGTGTAACAGGATGAACAACCCAATTAGCAAACAAATTATAGACCATTTATTAATCCTTTTTATAATTGAAGGTTCATACCATGTATAATTATATGTAATAATAAAGAATGTTAAGTATTAGACACATCAAATGTCGACCTGAATGTCTGAACCACATTTCATCACAATCTGTCCATCAGCTGTTAGTTTAAATGTTTAATCTTGGATTCGTTCATTGTTTTGTCGACGCACTGAACACACCTGAGGAGACGTCCTGCAGGTGGTGAAGGTCTTAACGCTGACCTCTGACTGACCAGAGACACTGAGAGGAGCACCAGCAGAGCTGTGAGTCAACAGAGGCTCAAATTAACAAATCAATCTATTCAAACTGCAATCGATCTGTTTGTTCAGGTTAATTAGCATATTTGATTAACGGTGACGCAAAAGTCCAGAGGAGGTTCAAGACGAGGTCGGTGCATGTTTGAGGAAGCGTCTCAACCAAACTGTGTGAGTGGACTGCGGTCCGGCCCGGGGACGGCTGCAGACAGACGAGACACGTGTGACGCCCTGGCCTCTTCTCACCTGCCGATATGTGATGGATGGATCTCACATGTTACAGTTTCCTTCTGAGCAGAATCCATGAGATCTGTGGAAAAAGGACAAGAACCTGTAACATCGTCTATCGTCTGTTTGACTCTGATTTATGATCGAGTCGTTGACACTTTTACCAAAACAAATGATCGCACATTAATTGCTGTAAGAGTAACCAGGAGCCTTCAGGCGCTCGGATGGACACGTCCACTTCCTTCACCTTCACTATTATCCAGGGAACCTCGCGGCTTATTATCCCGTCAGAGACGGAGCAATAGAGCAACAGGCTCCGACCATCGCCCCGGGTGATTTCACTGCACAATCCTCTGCTATCACACTGATTAATCACAAACCTGCAGGGTGACTCAGTATTGCTTCTATAACTCCCGTGCCGATGCAGAGACTCGGAGCCCACAGGGTTTCCTCTGCACTCGGCCCGACGTCGGCTGCTGCTCACCGGTGGTAGCTCACCTCGCTCTATCAGCGGTGTGTTATCGTCCTCGGGCTCAGCAGTCCATCATCCAAAGCTTCATTATACGACAGTTCATGCCGCCTTAAAAGATATTACCCTCAGTGAGACTGACATCTCTGCTGCTCCTCTTTTATTTGTTTGGTTTTCTGCTATAAAATACAAAGAAACTGAATATGAGAAACTGTTTTTTCTCTCTCGAGTTGAAGAGGATTTCTGGGAAGAGGAGTGAACGAGCTCAGTCGGTGGAGCATCACATTGTTTAATCTCTTTGTCCACATTCAGCACGTTACCTGGGCTGGAGTACGTTGATAGCTTCAAATGAGCCGCACTTACTGCCTAATCCTGAACTGCAATTAAAGAGATGATTTTGCTCCACTGGAGGACAAAATAAAATAAATAAAAGTGTAATTGATTTCAGGATGCCCTCAAAAACAATTACTGAGTGAATCCACAGAGAGTTTTCAGACATCAGCCACTTTCTCGTCTGACAGCTGATGAAATGAAGAAGGACAAATGTGTAACCACTGGCTGTTAATCATTTTCCCTTTCTGAAACCTCCAGTTAGCTGATGAGGGTTAGGAAGGAAGCCAATTTGGCAGATCTAGAGTCTCCTGGCTCGTATCAGCCCATCTTATTATTCCTGTCTTAACTGCAGTCCATTACAGTTAAACTGCAGAGAGAGAGACTGACAAGACGGGAAAAACACTGTGCAATTTAATGCAATCAAATACATCCCTGTAATAACCACCGGCATGAAACTGAATTTTAAACTGTTATTGGAAATTCATCAACACTGTGTGACTACTTATGGGCCTCAGTTAGGAGGATGTGAATTATCATGATGGCTCGGACACATTCATGAATAAAATGGTTTAAATGAATGTTCTGTATATTTGTGAGATTGACTTTCAGTAAAAACGAGTGTGAATTGGAGTCGTTGTTGTCGGACACCTTTTCCTCACAGTGAGTGCGTCCACCTGTTTCTCCTTCATACTGTGAGTGAAGAGAGACATTAATCTCTTCATTTAAACCTCCAGCAGAAGAGCAAACAAACACACAGTTGTTAAGTGGGACCAGCTCGCCTGGACGCCCACACAGTGAAAACCCATTCATGGCTCACAGTTGAGGTCGGACACAAAATACTGACAACTTCATTCAGAAAGTATCTGAGGCTTAGATACAAAGTTTAATATCCACAACTGTGTAGATCAAAACTTTAAATCAACCAAGTCTCAGGAGGTGAACGTTGTTGTGAGTGCTCCTAATCAATGCTTTGATTCAGTAACCATGGCAACATGAGACATACCATTATCCACCGGTATCCTGAGGAGATGACGGGGAGATGATTGCTGGTGATATCTTCGGTGCTCGATGTATCTTGTGTAATTAACAAAGAATGAAAATAACTGAAGTTCTGGTGGCTTCAGAAGCGTTAAGCTAAGTGTTGGTAGTGTTCACTTGATAATGTAGCTGGATGAACGACACACTCGCTCTGAGACAGAGGACAGAGGACAGGACACTGTGAGAGTCAGGCCCATAATTCACAGAGTGAGGTGGAGATATTGGTACATTATCCAGAAGAGTTGCGTGTCTCTGTTCAGAAACACTGAGGAGATATTTTCAAGAAACACAATTACAAATGGTGGAAACCATGTCGACTTTGATTTTAAAATCCTCTGTTTGCTTTCACTGTTTTACTATTTAGTTTGAATAAATACAAGCTGCCACATGATTCGCATTCATTTAAAGGCAGCGCACGTATCTTACACTGAATTGTATTCATGCATTCACAAGAGAGACGAGCTACAAGCTGAACATCGCTGCCTTTTCACAGACGCAGGTACAACACACTGCCTGCTGAGCTCGCACTGTGATTTCAAGCATGTGATCACAGATTAAATACATTTTCCAGCCACTCAAACAGTAGTTTAACAAAGGTGACAACACTGCCGGTGGTCTAAAGCATTAGTTTAAGGTTTTTGTAGATCATCCTGTTTCTGATCCAGTCCTCGGTCAGGAGCTTTAACCTCAAGTCTCCGCTGGTTGTCGGCACGCTAAGAAACGATCAGACACGATGTGCCATTAAAACAGCAAACTGCCATTATTAAATACAGCACGTAAATCATTTAACTTCAGAGGAGCAGGTACATGAGTGTCATTACCTGTAGACAGAGCCAGGCTAGCGGTTTCCAGTCTTTGTGCTCAGCCAAGCTAGCTGTCTGCTAGCTGTAGTTTCATATATAGTTTAGACATGACAGTGAGGGAGCCTGGTTCAATAAAGGCTGGGTAAAAGTAATATTTAATAAACGGTAAGGAAGCAGTTTTACATCCTCCTGTTGTGTCCGACAGCAGAATGCAGAGTTGTTCAAAGACGTCGTGCTGTTCAGGCTTTTTGATGTTGTGTTCTTCGTCCTCCTGGAGGTGATGATGACTGAAGTTCACTTACTGTGGCAGAGCTGATTGTCTCTTCTCTCCTTCACTAACAACAAACAGTCAAACAGGCGTCTCAGCAGGCACAGAGGAAGAATCTGAAGGCGCACGCAGCCGTTAAATGTTATTGCCATCTCTTCTCCACATTGTTTAAATAATTTTGACTGAATGTCACGGGTGACACTCGGTGGAGGATTCGCCGTGGGCTGAGCTTTTCCTGGTGACATTTCACACCAGGGTGTGTGACAACTTGTCTCTTCCAGTGTGTGTTTGTGTAAGAAAGACCGACAGACAGAACGAACACATCGGCCTGTCGTTTGTATGAAAACCAGGTCATGTTCACAGCTATCGTCCCACAAGGTCACCGCGATCTGCTGCTCCATCTGTCACCGCGTCACACACTCCTGGACCAGCATTTATTCTATCCATCACTCTCGCCATCAGTGTCTGTTTCCTCCTCAAAAATCACACCACGTAATTTACAGTGCACGCACACACACACACACACGCACACACACACACACACACACACACACACACACACACACACACACACACACACACGCACACGCACACACACACTCTGAGTGCTGCCACTGTAGGTCCATCTATCTCTGTCACAGCAGACCTCCAGCCAACAGTTGACATCTGACTGCTAACATTAAAGACAGAAAGGAAAACCCTTCTGCCACTGACAGGAAGTGTTGTCAATATGTTTGTTTGTGTGCGTGTGTGTGTGTGTGTGTGTGTGTGTGTGTGTGTGTGTGTGTGTGTGTGTGTGTGTTCAGTGCTATTATACTCAAGTTTTACTCCGTTTCAGATAATTACAGTACCAACATTCTGCTGTTAAGCATGTTTGTTCACCGTCTTCGTTCAGCCTGTTCTGATGCTAATGTTTCTTAATTATCACTAAAATCACAGAGTCCAGCTGAGGCTGATGGGAGTGTAATTAGTTCTGCAGGTATTTGGTCCATAACCGAAGTATTGGACGTGTTGATCTGATGATGGCGTTGAAGGAAAAGTCAGAGGATCACCATGAACGTCTGTCCACAATGTCCCGGCAGTCCTTCCTATAGTTGTTGAGACAGTCTGGACCAAAAAGGTAACAGATTCTCACACATGGCTAAAAAATGTTTTACACAACTACTTTTGCAAATACTTTACTCTCATACAATCTCTACTCTTTTTAAATATCAGTGGATTTTCAGGCCAGTAGTCAAACATATTACATGTATCTTCACAGTACCTGTAATACTGGTTCAGATTACATGTAACTGAGGAACCTGGATGAGGAGGTGATGCTGGTGGTGTGACAGCGAGCTGAGAGTCCACCAGTAAAGACCGCTTCGAAACAATAAATACATATATTTAACGTGACGTCGGGTGTTTTAAAGAGGCTCCATGTGACAATATGTAGCAGTTCACATGTATTAATCACTTAGTTATTATCCATATGTGAGCAGATTGTAACATGACATGAAGAAAGGCCCTCTGCCTCTCTGCTGCCTGAACGAGCCCGTGGACTCTGGTTTAATGCTGCTGGACTGTGGATTTCTCTGTGAAGGACTCAGGTTGGATTCTCTGCAACAATCTGAAGGAAGTGACTTTACGTATACGTTCTCGAGTGTCTCGTCTCAGCGCCTCTCTGGTGAGCAGAGAGCTAACGTTAGCGACCTCCATTTCTAAACTAACACCACCACAGAAGATCCACTTTAAACCAAACATGACTTTTCCTTCATCTAAAGCACAACATGTCTCGTCACAACATAACACTGACTCTCAAGGAAATGTAAAGCTTCAACACATCCGTGGTTTGAGACACGTGCCTCCATTCATGCTGGTGATTGTGGTCTTCAACGTTGACACTCAACACTGATTTCTTTAAGAGAAAGGAATCAATAAGTACAGACAGCCTTTGTCTCTCCTCTCTCTCTTTGTCAACATCTCCATATGTACAGTTAATATCTGAGGAGAAAAAACAAGAGACGTTTATTTTATAGTCGTACAAAGGCTGTGTGAATGTCACTCACATGTGAAGTGACGCCTTGAAGGTGAGAATCTGAGTGCAGAGGTGAAAGTGTGTGTTTGTGTTTGACTGTGTTCATGTGACGTTCAGCCGCGATGATGATGTGTGTTTATATTACAGCTATTAATCACATCCAGCAGTCAGAGCTCGCTCTCTCTCTCTCTCTCTCTCTCTCTGTGTCTCTCTCTCTCTCCCTCTCTCTCTCTCTCTCTGTGTCTCTCTCTCTCTCTCTGTCTCTCTCTCTCTCCCTCTCTCTACTTTGCTGATGTTGATCGTTAAAGTGCACCAGATAAAAAGCGTAAGCGCAGTGATCCCTCATCACACTGACACATTCAGGTCAGGTTCAGCCCCACATTCACATCCAAACTCAGGATGTCTGACATACTGAGATATTATTATTATTATTATTATCAGCTGGTACTATTTTTTCAAATCATTTATTGATTAAAAAACAAACACACGACTGCAGAATCCGTCTGTAGTTTGATAAACTTGGGTCATCGTGTCTCAGGTCAGCTCTGATTTATAAGCTGCTGGTTGTATTTTTATGGTTCCTGTTTCAGAGCGAGCTTCATCAGAGAGAGGCTGAGAGGATTCAGTTCTTCTGGTGGAGCTGCAGCTGAATTACTCTGATGGAAAGTCCTCACACAGCAGAGGAAGCGATGGAGGTTTTTGTTAATTTGCCAGTTTCACTCATGTGTCATCTCTGTTTCATAGCTGCATGTCAGCTTCACTAATCTTTCCTCTCAGAATGAATGCAAATCCAAACAAAATGAAAATCCTTTTGCTAAAAGCTACTTTACCGCTTTAACTAAATTGGGGTGAGTTTCAAGTGGAAAATCTAAACTCGTGCATTATTCTGGATGAGCGAAGGACCATGTCAACACGAGGATAATGTTAAGAAAAGAATCTCCTCATAGAGATTAATGTTCAACCCTGACGTGTGACTAATACACACAAAACAGGTCCGTGGAAAGAAAAGGAGACTGAGGAAAATGAGTAATTTGAACCTTGTTCCACGCTGTCACATTCTGAAAGTACTTAGTGGGTTTACAGTGTTTATCATGGCAATATTAGAGCTAGTTAACAATGACAAATTGACAGAGTGCCAGCAGGAAATGTTTTGGTATTTAAGGGACTTTAGTTTGGTTCCACAAAGAAAAGAAACCAGTGAAGGACAGGATGGATAATCACAGATCCAGCGTGGAAAGGTCAGACGCCAACATCCAGACGATATTTGGCAACAAATTCCCCAACAAGCTTTCAAGATGGAGTCGTGGCTGGCTGCCTCGTGTGTGAGGGGGTGTTTCGTTTGAAGTCCACAGTCGAGCTTGTGAACGTCAGGCGAACAACTCCGCTGGATGTAACTCACACTTTCTTGCATCATTAGCTACGTGCAAACGTGCAGGAGGCACAGCACATGTACGGTATGTTGTTGACGGCCACTGTAGTGTGTGTGGCCGAAGCCCAGACTCCTTCCTTTGAGACTTTATCAGAGGGAAAATGAGCCGTGACCTCCTCGGATACAGACCGGTTATTAGATGCCAGCTCCACCTCCCCCACCTCAGCAGGGGCCTGGGCCTTTCCACAGCCGCCCACCTGAGAACTCCTCCTCTCCAACAACAACAACAACTCTCTCAAACCTGGAGAGGAAGAATCTGACCTGACTCTGACTGAAGCACTGTGCAGATCAGCTTTCTCAGGTGTGCCAGATTTCTTTAACCCGTCCGTGCATCCATTTCTTTCACTTATCCAGGGTCGGGTTGAGGTGGCAGCAGGTTACGCACGGTATTCCAGATGTTACCCTCACCAGCAATGCTTTCCAGCTCCTCCTCTGGGTCCTGAGACATTCCCAGGCCGCATGAAAATATAATCCCTCCACTGAGTTGTCAGGGACTCCTGGCAGGGTTTCCTAAGGCAAAGTGGTCTGAGGGGAGGAGCCAGACTTCACCCCGTGTGAATCGGCCACAGAAAGGGATGGAGCACTTTGACGGGATAGAGAAGCCGTGACCCCTTCTGGAGCAGGACATGGGAGGGGAGCTTGCCTGCCCGCCACCCTGTGGACGACCTTCAGGGTCAGGTGCGATGTATGCCAGATAACAGGGAAAGAATGGGGACCCAGAATGTCTTTAGCAATTCTCTGGAAACGTGCCACGTACCAGTCTGCTTCAAGTCCTCCGCCATCAACCATATTCCCAAAGAAAACGAGGACGCCAGAGCAAACAGGTCTGTAGACGGTGCTGTCAACATGGCCCTCCGTTTCATCCTCCACCACCTGGACTCCTCAGGAATAAATGCCATGATCCTGTTTGTGGACTTCAGCTCTGCCTTCATTGCTATCATCTCAGCTCAGCTGCAGGACGAGCTCTTCTAACAGTGTCTCTACCTGCAGGTGGATCATGGCGGCAGGTGAAGCTGGGCAAACATTAACACTGGATCCCCTCATGGCTGCATCCTTCCATTAACAGCTGCACCTTCAGTCATCAGTCTGCAAAGCTCCTGAGGTTCATGGACGACACCACCTTCACCGGCGTGAGGTTGACCTTCTTGTGACCCGTTCAGTCAAGCTCAACGTTTAAAGACAGTGGAGATGGTTGTGGACTTGCTGTGATTGAGTTTGCTGACATGCTTTCTGTATGGACCTTCTGGTTCACTGAGGTTCAGGGTTTGATTCAGGTCTTTGTTTTTCAGGTCAACACAGCACACAGGCCAGGAAAAGGTCTCTGCTTTGTCACTTTTTAATGTAGAAATGTTTTGACATTTGAAAAAGGAATACGGAGCCTCAGATCCAGGTAGAAAGAAAAACGACAGTCGCTCAAAAAGAAGCAAAACACCGAACCCTCCCTAACAGACAGCGCTCTTTAAAGAGCAACAGAAATAGAAACCGCATCTCTTCATGGTTCCTGTGGCTGTGAAACTCCCTCACACAACTTCTTTTTGCTTCGTGTGTCCCGATGCTGCAGCCTCGACATGAAATGGAGGAAGAGTACGCAAATCATCCCGAATTCTGTTTGAAGCATGACGTCAGTGGGAGGATGACGTCCGGAAACAGCAGCTACACGGCAGGAACGCAGGAAAAATTTTAATATTTGGAAACGGTGAAGAGACTGTGAAGAGGAGAGAGAGAGAACACATGAACCAAATCTGTATGTTTGAGCAGGAGACCAATTACTTTAACCCAAAAAAAGATATATGAATCTCCTCAATTAATAATTCAGGAGCTTGTAGATCAGAGCCTCGCAAAGACGTTTAAGGAGGAAGATGCTGGAAGAGGAATGAAGGTCACTGTGTCCACATTCATCGTCCTCCTGAAGGAAAGACTCTCCAGCACTGAGTTCATTTACTGCATAAATATTTCAGTGTTGTAGTTGAGTTTTCCGCCCAGTACTGAGCCGTCCAGGCGGAGGTGTTTTCCAATAGGCTCTAAGATTTAAAGGATAGATGGAAAGTTAGTGTTCATTGGTCACTTGGATCTTTAGCTGTGTGAAATGGCTCTGTGGACGCCAGCGTTGATCCGTCTGTCCTCCACTTTGATCCAGACCAAGATATCTCAAAAACTATTGGATACCAACCATCTCTTTACCCAGATCTGCACCAGAAATTAATGAGGTCCATTCTGGGTTGAGACGGATCCTCTGTCCTGCTGACTCCCCCTTCAGCTGGATAGAGGGATAAAAATTAAGTCTCAATCCTGTTTCCAGTTTCAAGTTCCCCTCAGAACAGATGGAGACATGTTAGGAGTCGTGGTTGAAACCCTTCAAGACCCTCACGTCATCGGTCATCGTCGACTGCGTTAACAAGACGTGACCGGACGTTTCTAACCTCCTGTCTTCACCTGTGATGGTTTGTGGTGATGCCTCAGTGTTATCTATCACAATAACGTCTGTCACATATCTGATGGAGACAGAAAAGCATGTCAGTCGCAATTCATTCACAACTTCACGCTATCAATCAAATAAAAACAACACTGCATCAGTACCTGGACACTAGCAGTGCTTTATACGCTAACGTTAGCAACCTGTGCTCCGACTGTGCCAGTCTGCTCTGATGTTAGAGGAGCGGTACCGAGTGACGCAACTTCACTGCTCGACTGTAGTTACATTAAATGTCATCAAAACAGGGATGTAATATTGAAATATGTCGAGATGTGGGACTGTCACCAGAAATCAGCAATAACAATGTAACGTTAGCAAGCTAGCTAGCTACAGAGACATCAGCTACCTGGGAGCAACTGTTTTGTTCCTGTAGCAAAGAAAAGGGACAACAGGTGATGTGGCAACAGACAGAAAGGTCCAGATGAGAGACGGCTGATCGGCTCGATTCCTGACTGGAGACGTCAGGCTGTGTGTGTGGCGTGAAGACGGACAGACTGACCCGAGGCACCGACACAGTAACAGTGAACTGAGGATCTTACGTGAGCGTGATTATGGAAAGAAGGCATATTGCAGCACATGATTGAAGACCTAATATGTTTGGCCAACACACCGCTGCATTATTCAGAAGGCAAATCCTAAAGTACACACACACACACACACACGCGCACGCACGCACGCACGCACGCACGCACACACACACACACACACAGTTTTCACCGTCTGCATATATATTAATCCCTGTAAAACACACACACATACACACAACTGTATATTACACAGTGCTGTGACTATTGAAACATGCCACACACACACACACACACACACACACACACACACAGAGTAATTGACAGTTTAGAGGCATGCATCACACGCAATACTGTTTGTGTGAACACATGAAACATGAAACACACAAAAATACACACAAACAGCTCCATTTATAATAATGCGTAATGTTTACCCTGGTCAGTCACACACACACACACACACACACACACACACACACACACACACACACAGAGGTAAACAGTTGTGCAGACACACACACACTGGTTAGTTACAAACACTGACTCCTGCACACTCAAATTGAACTAAGTTAATAATTAATGTCGTGAAATATAAACACACACTCAAAAACCACACAAACAAACACACACACACACACACACACTGTTAGTGTGTTTCCTGTGAGACCTCCGCTGCCGCCTTATTACACACTTTATATAACGTCTCCCTTCTTCAGCCTCTCACTCTGTTTGCTTTTCCCAGCACTCTTCCTCCCTTCTCCCCTCCGTCTCTATAATCCGTCTCTTCTGCAGCGGCTCACATCAGATATTTATTATCTGCGGACCCAAAAGGATCTGCCTACAAGATCTGACAAGGTGGAGGGGGGTCAAATTAGATTTGGCAGGTATTATCTGTTTCTGAGACGTATGGACGTCCAAGGACATCGCCGGCAGGGTAAACAACGAGGCAGCAGGATAAATAAAACAAACACAAAGACAGAGTGCAGTGATGATGTGGACACAGTGAGGGACGGCGGGCGGGCGGTGGGAGGAGCTGCTGGGTTTGTTAATGACGGCGGTGCAGCAGAAAACATTGTGTGTTTTGTTGCTTCCTTTGTGTTTAGCTTTGTGTTTAACGCTGTCTCACCTGCTCAGACCTGCTCCAAGCGTAAATAATACATTGATTGATAATAATAATGATAACTGCTCAATAAACTAGTTTTTTTCATCAAAGATTGCACAATTATCGATGTGACAAATAAGGGAAATGGCCATAAAGCATGTTAATAAACCAAGTAACCAAATTTATTTTGTTTTATTTACTTGCTGTGTATAAACAATAAATATATTATTTTTGTTTTCCAAAAAGAATGTCAGTTTGAAAGAAACATAAAAAATGGATGAACAGGAGGCTGTTAACACTTTGTCACCATTTCCTCCCATCAACATTATGTGAACATTTTGGGTTTTGCTTTCTTTGTAATTTTCTCCACAGAAGACAGAATCAAAGGCAGAGAACTTGCCATGAATACTAAATTGACGAGTCAGTTGTCCTGCGGGTGATTATTTTTTAATACTCGTGCAGTGCACGTTCAAAACACGCTGTCGGGCACGGATGATCTGGTAACGTGAGGGCTTTAACGATCCAGTCGTAAGCCTCCTGAATGGTTGACAGGCTCATCGGAGCCGCCCTGGTAACATTAAACATGTTTGTTATGTTATTTATGATTAAAAATCTGGATGATTGCAACAACAACCAATGAGAGAGACATTCCCGAGCAGCTGACGGTGCTGCCACGCAATGGCCACGCTCACGTTAGCTGGCAGACACTTAGAAATCTCACCTCCAGCTCTCGCTGTAGCACAGAAGATGTATGAGCAGCCTCTCCACGACCGTCCGGACATGTTTAACCTTCTGCTCTTGTTTCTTGTTGTTTGTCACTGCAACACGTTACTACAGAAAGCACCACTCATCTCTCTAAATGTTGTTAACGTCTGCCTCCCCATGAGATCACCTGAGGTGGATCATGTGAGCTCAGCTTCAGCCTGCCGAGCCGTGACGACAGGACGCAGCGATGTTCACTGTTCATTCAGCATGAACTGATGTTGAACGTGTTCAAATCGCACCAAATTCATCACAACACTTCTGCTGGTCCTCAACAACAAACCTGTTAAATGTGAAGCAGATGAGCGGTTCTGAAGATCCGCGACAGACTAAAGATTTCCCACTTTAGTTCAGTTTCTATGAGCAGACGTCTCACCATCAGTGATCTCACCGAGAGCCACGTTAGTTTAGTTGCATCAGATATAAAAAGCATCAGAAATTACATTTCATTAAAAACAATTAAAATATTCCTGTTTGACTCAGCAGGACATTAACGGGGAGTGAAGGCATTTAAAATCCTGACCAGTTTCAATTTACGAGTTTATGAGTGAAAAATGGAATTTATTGAATTAACATGTGAATACATGAGTTAATGTAGCTGAAACAGAAATGTTCATTCAAATGGTGCAACACATTTCCTCGAACATATTGAGCTCATCTACAGTCAGAGCTCATGAAGACATGAAGTGAAACAGGTTGACCCTCAACAAACATCCACGGACACGTCCGTGCTTATATTCATCTCTAAGTAAGAACGATAATTACTAAAATAATTTGGACTTTTATCTCAATTTTCCATTGAAATAAAGACGAACACGTTCCAGAAGGGTTAGAGTTTGATATCCAGCATTAGTGTTTCAGACCAACAGTCGGCCTACAGACGCTCGTCTGCTTTCAAAGAGAATATTTTTGTCTGAAGAAAAAAAACAGATGAAAAAGAAACTGAGATGAAAAAACAGCAAAACTCAGCGTTAGCTTCTCTGCTGCTCTCAGCGCAGGTCAGGTTTCTCCAGAAGAACAAGGATAAAACGATGCACATCTGGACTGTGAACGTCTGCTGAGCTGTGATCTGCGGCTGGAGGCTGATTTGACGTATTGAATTGTCTAAACAAACTTTTCTCTCGTGTCTTGGACTCTTGTGTTAGAAGACTTTGGCTGTTGTGTCACGTGTCGTCCTCTGAAGCGACGCTGTGTGGAAGAACTACACACATTTACACTGACAGGTGTGTGTGTTGTTAACTCACCTCCTCACACAGATGAACACAGCCTGTGTGAACGTGGAAGTAATTCAGTTTCAGAAAACTAGCATGAAACAGGTTATGACAAAGGTTTTCAGAGGAAATATTAGTAACACGCCGCTTCTGTGGACGTGAAAACAAAACTCATGAACTTATGAAAACATATCTTCTATTGTAATCAGAAGACGTGCATTATTCAGTAAAAATGAAATATTTGATCAGCCAGCTAACAGAGATGAGAGGCTCGTCACCGGCTCTTAAAGGCGAGGAGGCAGTCAGGCAGACGGTTCGGTGCTTTGTCAGCATGCCACTCAGAAACTCTTTCGATAACGACGTCTCTGTTTAAGGGATTTGATGACCATATTTTCAATGTGTGAAATGTACGATGTAGCTGACATACTTCTTCACAAAGGTGAAATAAAAGTGAATTCCTTTAGTATAGTATATAGTAGTATTTAGACCTCGGGCCCCCTGACTCTCTTGTATTTATTCTGTTTTTCCTCCCTTATTCCATCAGTCAGCATCAAGTGTCAGACCACATTTGATTCAGGAGACTCTGAAGTTTCCATCCGGCTCATTTTAAATCACAATTTTACATTTGCTTTGTCTGAGAATGGATTCATTTACCAAAACTTGGTGTTTTCACTGTGAACTCGGACAGAACAGAAATTAGTTATAGACATGTATTCTAACATTATCAGTGAAAACAGGTGTAATCCTGTATTTCATTTACTGACCACCTAGATGTGTCTGAAGAAGTTCAGAGAGCAAACAGAAAGTCATGACATCAGAACGTTTCTCAGAGAATATGTGATACAATGAACATGAACAACAGAAGCAGCTTGGCTTCGACCGTTGGCTCAGAGAAAGATGTCTCTCAATGTGTTTCCTCGATGAGTCGATGCTGCTCGGCATGATGGTGTAATCACGTTCACGTGTCGTTCAAAAGTGAAAACTTTAGATCAATAGCTATTGTATCCGTCAGCAGCTCTATAGGTCTGTGAGGGTGAAGTGAGATGCCACAGCAGTGATGGCAGCTTGTTTTCATTTCACAACTCTGATTCATCTTCTGTGTGAATGCAGCGCAAAACCTCCTCCTCCGTCCCTCTCAGACTCAGGTGTGTCGGCCTCAGTGAAAAATCAAAAGCTGCACAGAACCACACCTCACTGTGAGTGTGCAGAAACTGTGAGTAGCTTAACATTTTCACAACTCAATGGTTTATCTCCTCAAAATAAATTAAACTGAGCCCTGCAAAGACGAGGAGCTCCAGTCATTTCATCTTCATTGTGAATAAATGACTGTATTTATTTCTGTTCACAGAATCCTGGAAAATAACTATAATCACTGTTTTCTGCCTAAATGCAGAAGCTAATCACACCCTCTTGTACAGAATTATTGACAGCACAAAGGAATAATGTGGCAGAGAAACAGCTCACTGTGTGACTGACAAAATAATGACACAGATATGGATTTTGATCAGCGGTGAGAAGTCAGACAATGATGGCAAAGGACAGACAGATTCGTATCATTGTCGTCAACATGTCTTTACTCTGTAAGTATGTCAGCAAGTTGCAAAAGGAAGAAAGAAACGGAAGAATAGCTGCAAGTTTTAGTGCGAACGCGAGAGAAATACCAAAGACGAGCAAATGAGAGCTGAATGTGTGTCGGTGAGGCTGATGTGTGGAGAGACAGACAGTGACAGAGTTGGACAGAGACCGCAGAGGAAATGTGTTGAGACAGAAAGAAAGACGTGTGAAAGAGAACAACAGATGAAAGCTGAAAGGAGCTGAAAGACGTTCAGAGAGAGAAGAGAGTGAATGAAGCCCTGCGAGCAGCCAACTGGCCTTCCAGCTGCAGACGTGATCGCTGTGTGAATGATCTGCACTGAAATTGGCCATGCACTTCACCAAACCTCAAACCTCCCCCCTACCCCCGGTGTGATGGCAGCTGTCCACACACACACACACACACACACACACACACACACACACACACACACACACACACATACTGAACTGACAATGATGGTCCACCCATCCTTTCTATCTCGATCTCTTTGGGACACGTGGTGAAAGTAAATGTTGGGGTTCATCAGATCCAATCACTGATGTGGGAACAACAGTCACCTCCAGGTTGATTTGCATTGCAGATGATGGGAAGTGAAATCAGCACACTTGTTGATTTCTGTAACTCACACACACACACACACACACACACACACACACACATATATATTTTATAACACAGTGGTGCGACCTGCCTGACGTTTCTGCAGAGACGCTGACAATCTGTGATTGATAAACCAAATCTACCCGCGTTATTGTGAATCCCACTTGTGTTTCTTGCATGACCCGTTTGGTCACCTTTGTTGGTTGCCTTCTCTGTGCTCGACTCATGTTAACTCATAGCGTAGCTCCGCTTATGTCTGTGTTTCTTGTGGTCTATGAGCTGTAGTTTCCCCAGTAAACACATCGACCTCTTCTGCCTCTTTCCCGGCCTGCTGCTCCTCCTGTCGAGGTCACCAGGGGCTGCTATCTAGCCCAGGGAAACTACAGCTCACGGTCAGCTGTATCTGCTCTGCTGCTGGTCTTTTCTTTTGAAAAACAATCACAACAACACTTTAACGCCAGACGAACGTGAACATAAAGTTAGGAAAAAACATGCTAGCTAGATCATTCTTGTCTCGTTAAGTTAGTAAAAGTGTTGTTGTGAAATTTTAGATGGAAGATGCTTTGAAAAAACATCATGAAAATTAAAGAATGTAAAATTGTATTTACTTGTATTAAAGCTGTGTAACGAAGGAGTTTTCTACCCAGAAATGTTGTAAACAAAGATTATGATTGGTTCTCTGATCGGAGTGTTTAGGATCTTTGTGGTGTTTATGAGCTGCACGTGTTAAAGATCTTTAACAATAATAAAGCTTCTTATTACAATTTTGACCTGATGAAGTTATTTTAAGCATGAAAGCTAACTTGGATTTAATGTCAATCCATCCAATAGTTTGCGTTGCTCTTAGTGTCGGAGGGTCACCAACGTCAGTGGAGACCATAAATGTCTGAAGCACATTTCACAACAATCCATCTGAGATATAATTAACTCTGGAACAAAGCAGCGAACTGACGAACAGACTGATGAACACTGTTTGATCAACGCTGCTAACATGTCTCATAAAATCATGACAAGAAATCAGATTTTGTTCCGTCTGTGGTTTCCCTCAAAACGTTAATATTAACATGACTTTTCTCTCTAAACCAAGAGCCAACCAAGAAACTCGAGTCTACCTGAACAAGATGATCTGAAAACTATTTCACATTCATTTTATGCAACAAAAAAAATTCTGTACTGTGACAGGAGGATTTGCAGCGACGTCCCTGGAGTGTCAGAAAGACAACAGAAGAGATCAGATGTCTCCGGTGTAGCATCGAGTTAGACACACATTATTCTCTGCATTTATAGAAATAGTTTCTTGGGAAACAGCTGCAAAGGAACGTGAAATGGATTACAGAGTTTTGATTTTATATTTCAACTGTTGGCGTCGTCACAACACGAGGCAGACTCGTCGTACCGGAGCAGACCAGACTGTGAATATTCCCCTCAGTCACTGTTTTACTGGACTTTGTGATAAAAGGCACTGGGTGGGCTACTTGTGTACTTCTTTTACTGGATTTACATTTATTAACTTCTATTTCACCTTGTGTGACGGCTGAGTGGGAGACCACTCCCTCCGTTTCATTCACTGTGAAGGAGACAGTGGAGGCGTCTGTAGTGAGATGTGAGATACTGAACAGAGAAAAAAAAGACAACCAAGTCATTCTGTCTTCTGTGTTCAGCTTCCTTATTGTCTTCACCATCAACCACCTACAACCGGCCAATCACAGCTGCTGATCTCAGTCCTCCAGGCTCCGGTCCTGAGACTCACTGGGAGGCTGATCTGCAGTCAGCAGTTGTAGATCTTCTGGTTTTATTATCTCCCAAATAAACCAAAGGAACAACATCAACGTTGAAATATAATTTGATTTCACTTCACATTTCAGCTCCACACACTCTGAAGACAGACACACACACACACACACACACACACACACGAAGCTGAGGCTGAACCACCTAATGCTTTCACAGTTCGTGGACTCTGGTCATCGAGTGTCGGCCTTTTCAGATGTCGGTGGCAGAGGAGAGCCTGAGGGAGGCAGCCGGGGAAGCCACACTGCAGGAGGAGTGGAAGAGAAAGTGGAGGAATCCCTGCGGGTCGAGTCACACATCACAGAACCGAGCTGAGACGGAAGTTAGAAATTCCACTTTCCTGAGACATCTACTTTAATTCAGACCCCATCAATGTCTTTTTCAATACCCATTACCACCAGTGACACGAGGGAAAAGAGGAGAGAGGTTAGGGATCAATGGTCTGATTAGAGTCTCTAAAATGTATCCTCAAGTGCTAAAGCCTCCGAGCAGCCGTCACTGATGAAAGGACTCTGGATGTGCTAAATAAGAGAGTCGGCACATTATTTCTTTATAGGTTTTCATTTGAGAACATAAAGAGAGTTATTTACTCAGCATCTGCAGCGTTTAATCAGATGATAAACAGTCAGATCAGTTCTTATTTACTAAGAGACTGCGGCAGCCTGCAGTAAAGGACGTATTTGTCTATATGCCACCGGAGGAAACAAGCTGTGAACATAACAGTGACATATGAATCGTCACCTTTAAGTTGATTCGTTTAACAGTTGCTTATTTTCCACATCCAGAGCAGCGTCGTCGTTTAGAGTCGTGTATGTGTCCAATATTTTCTGTCTTTTATCTCTGTTTTTGGTCTCCACCACCAAATATCTGACAAAAAATCAGGTTTAGCAGCAGAAAACATTTTCTTTTGCAGAATCTGGTACAAAACAGATGAAGTGCAGCTCATTTATATCCGTAGTTTTAGTAAATATCCTGCTACTCTGCAATGGACATGAAAACAGAATGAATCACCAAATGACTAAATCTGGATTATTTTTTAAATGTAAACTTGAATAAGTCCTCTGTTATAAGGAACTAACTCCTCACCTACCATGAGATCATATTTAAACAAAACAGTAAACCGTTTTCTGATCTGACCCTTAAATGGAAACTGATTCATAATCCTGGAGACAGAACAGTAAACATTAGAGAATTTTGACTGGAGATAATCTGGAGCCTTAAATTAAATGAATTTGACAAGAAGCCACTGTAACCAAGCGCTCTCCTGGTGATATGTGAAGTCTTTTTTTAACATCTTACTGGAGTAAACTAGAATACAGAGCGTTACGATGGTTAAGATGTGAGAAGACAGAACAACGAGTGATTTGTTTGAGCTGTTGGAAAGATTACATTAGGTTCAGCTAGGAATCAATAGTTACCCCGAGGTTTCTGAGGACAAACTTTGTGTTAGAAACAAACAGACCAGGTGTTGTTGTATTATTTTTAAAAGGTGTTTGAAAACAGCTGCAGACATCCAGCAAGTGAAATAAAACAGACCCCAGAACTGATCCCTGTGGAGCTCCACAGGTCAGAGAAGCACAACCAGACACTTTGTCAAAAAACATTAAAAACTGAACCGATCCCAACCGTCTTCTTCAGATGATCTGATGAAATCTTCCATCAAAAGCGGCTCTTGAATCCAGAGAGACGAAGATGCATGTTCCTAAACAGTTGGACTGCCTTGTGATTTCATTTGTTACTCAAAGAAAACGTTCTCTGCTGCGTCCCTGACACCAACCGGACTGGATTTTATTAAATAAATAGTATGAGGTCGTGCTGAGCAGCCTCACGGTCACAAGGCTTCTCAACAGGCACTGTTAGTGTTGTATAATACACAAAGTGACAATAGCTCCTTCTGCAGTGTTTCTTTCTTCCTCACACACAGTATGAACTCTTTTTTGTCTAAGCAGCGCCTGTAAATTTGACGACGATGCTTTACCATTATTGTATCAGTTCTGACCCATAATGAGGGCTAAAAACTGGACACAAAACTGCAAGTTAGGCATGTTATCCCCCCTGTCTTTTGTCTTTTTCTGGCCTATTGAGCTTTCTTTGTATCTCCTCTGGTCGAGTCTGCAACTTAAAATGTGCAAAAGAAGCAACTTTCTGCAACCGCTAGCAACAAAATCCTCCGAGGTTACAGGTCATCCATCTGCTGTGATCTGACCACAGCAACAAAATACAAGAGTTTTACTTCGAAGCAGAAATTTAACAGAGTAAATAACAGAACTTATTCTAAAACGAATCGTGATTACATCAGGATCTCTTTCATTAACCTGTGCAAACAACTGGCAGCATCATCTGTCAGTGTGTTCAGACTGCAGTCTCAACTCTGTGTGGGTGTTTCACTTGTTTTTGCAGACTCCACTCTGGTATTTGCAGTGAGAATGCAGCATCACTAACCAGCTTGACATCCTCTGCCCTCCATTTTGTGGAACATGTTTGGTCTTTACTCGGGCTTAGTTCGTTTTTTTTTTCCTTCCCTCCCACTCTGAGTAGATGCTGAGTTTCACCTTCAGCAGAGAAACAGAAACTGTCAAATCAGTCTGTAGAGCAGTTTACAGTTTAGTTTTTCTAACAGAATACAAAAGATTTGCTTCAATGAAACCCATTACCTTAGGTTGAAACTATGGATTAGTACTAAATTATTACAAATTACACATTAATTGAAAAGCTGCAAATAATTCTATATACAGTATATATATATACATATACATATATATATTCATTCTGATTCATTCTGTTTTCAGATTTTTTTTGTTCTTTAGCATTTAGCAGATAAACAGACAGATATTTGGTGGTGGAGACCAAAAACCGAGGTAAAAGAGAGAAAATATTGAACACAAACATGACTCCAAACGATGAAGCTGCTCTGGATGTGGAAAATAAGCAACTGTTAAACAAATCAACTTAAAGGTGACGATTCTTCTGTCACTGTTCACAAATAAGTCCTGTATTGCAGGCTGCTGCTAATCAAACACAGAGCACATCTGAGGCTCTTGGTAATATCATCAGTTTTGCAGGTATTTGTTCATAAAGTCAAGTATGAGACAAATTAAAATGCATTGACACCCTGGAGATCTTATGGTGTGAAACACAGAAGAAAGTCGGAGGGAGCTGATGCAGGAATTTGAGGGCATGCATACTGCAGACTAACACAGTTTGTTGTCTGCTGGGCTGCCAGATGCCAGATGCATAACAAACACCATTTGGTCTGTATGTTTGTCAGCAGAGCCTCTCCGTGCCATGTGTGCATACATTTGTAGCGTGCACGGCCCCGGTGGGAGACGCGGTCCTAACTCTGTCAGGGTACGTGCCACGCTCCATTAATTCAGCTCTACAGGACCAAGAAAACTTTTCCACTCCTGCTCTCCTCATTGGCTGAGAACTCAGTCAGCAGTTGTTTTGCTCCTTGCAACAGAAATGTGTTCCCTCATGTGGAGAAGAGGAGCATGTGTCAAGCTGTTTTGTGATTCTGAATTCCTGACTTATTAAGTAGACTGCATTTTGTGCAGACAGAGTTTTTCAAGTCATTACAAGTCATTTGCAAGTTTGAATTGTCTGAGGAGGCAAACGCACATCAGAGAATCGTCACCGCCTGCTTTAGTGAGGCTAATTCTTTCAAGGCGTAAAATCCACGTGTTGTTTCAGGTGGAGAGGAACTCCTTTAAATAATGTGAACATAAATGTCTAAACATTAGCCTGAGAAGCTTCCTACCGGCCGTCGCAGCCTTATTACACGACAAAATGTGCTTCTGTGTGTGTGAGAGGGAGCGTGAGATATAAAAGAGAAACTTAGAGAGGCAGAGAGAAAGCGACAGCCATCCGCAGCTGTTAAAATGAGATCTCACATTATGCTTCATCTTCAGGCACAGAATCTGAGTTGTCCTCAATTGCCTCCCAAAAAAAACAGGGTACAAGGCAGCGCTCAACAAAACAATATCACGCTGCTTCTTTCAGCCTCACATTTCCTCTGATCAAGAGGACGTCTAAACCGCTGAGCTCCTGGAGTTCAGCTCCTACGTGAGGAGCAGCGGTAATTGCCGACAGGTTGCGCTGCGCTTTCATCAATGGGACAAATAAGACCATTGTGTGGTTTTAATGAGATGTCCCTCATTCTGTTGTTGTGGGCTGATGTAATACTTAATGGCCAATCAAAGGGTTGCTAGGCAACAGTGTGCGTAGATGGACTGTGTAAAAAGGCTGGTGGTGAGTGGACCGGGTGATTACATTGATCTCATTAAGAGGCCTGTAGGAATCATGATGACCTGTTTGTTTGACTGAAGAGGGACGTGAGGGACTTTTGTTTCTGCACATCTGTCTGTCCTCCCGTCCTGCTGTGAACCAGAGGAGGTTTGTCTGTTAATTGACGTCAAGTCAATTTTATTGATATATTCCCAGAATTGTAAATAACAAATTCAAAAGGGCTCAAAGGGCTTCGAGACACTCACTGTGTCCAGAGCCTTGAGTTAAGGACACCACTCACACAGAGGGAGAGGGACAAGGACACCATTCACACAGAGGGAGAGAGACAAAGACACCACTCACACAGAGGGAGAGAGACAAGGACACCATTCACACAGAGGGAGAGAGACAAAGACACCACTCACACAGAGGGAGAGAGACAAGGACACCACTCACACAGAGGGAGAGAGACAAGGACACCACTCACACAGAGGGAGAGAGACAAGGACACCATTCACACAGAGGGAGAGAGACAAGGACACCATTCACACTATAGGTGTCACGATTCTCCAAATCCTCGATTTGATTTAATTCTCGATCTTTTTTTTGTTTTTTTCTCGTGGCACAGATGACCATCCCATCTTTAGTCTCGTCCAGGATCGTTGGTTTTATGCCTTTATAGCTCTTATTTCAAAAGATGGTCTTCATGGTGTCATCAGTGATATAATCTCCATTATTGGACCTTATTGTCAAATTTAAACAATTTATTAACAATATAAATGTAACAACAACTTGTTTCTCCAGCCATCTGGAAACTAACTGTAAAACAAAAGAAGCCATAGAGGACACCTGCCATCTAGTGACTTGTTGTGTCTCTTATATCAGATATCAGTTGCCATGTTGTCTTTTCATTGGCTGCAGCTTCAGGTCGGAGGAGGAAACGTTAACTCGCTGCGCTACAACATGCTGTGTTTTTTTCCTCGTGGCACGCCTGCTGGACGGGACACTGGTGGCGTGGCTAAATCCTCGATTCAACCTTTGATTTCGAAGGTCGAGATCGTGACGTCATTTCGATCGATATCCGACTCACAATCGAGATTGTGACGCCCCTCATGCACACAGAGGGAGAGAGAGACACCAGAGGCTACGTGACATTAGAAGTGAGGCCGAGTCACCCGGAGGACCAAAATCAAGATCCGAAAATGGAACCAAACAGCCGGAGGGAGAGGCGAGGAGGGCACCGCTCACACAGAGGGAGAGAGAAGAAATGAAAAATGTCTGAACAGGAGAAAGGTCACAGGTCAGACGATGGTTTAACAAAGGCACAGTACTGAAAAGAGGATAGGAAGCAGAAAACAGGGAGGCAGAGGAGGCGAGACACCTGCATATCTGCCTCATTGTTTGAATCCGTCAGCCCTCATTCAAGAAATCCGCCCTGCTCTTCTGTCTGCGGCGCCGTGCTGCTCACAGTAGATATATTCACCCTAATTAATATGTAAATGTGGTGACATTTACCACAGATTCTGTTTATTCGAGTGCTGGCATCTAATGACTACACACATCAAATGCTGCTTTGCGTTTTGTTCATCAAATTCCCATATGTAAATTTTTGGCGGGGCAGCAAATGAGGCGTCATGAAAGTAATGTTGACTAATATCAACATGTAGATTAGAGTCTGAGCCACTTTGTTAATTGGTTTGTCTGTGTGTTCGCACATAAACACACCGTTCTGCACAGTTTAACAGATGACCTGCAGACTTCCACTCCTCTGATCAACACGCCAACACGTACTGTAAACATGTAGTACACACGTTGTTATCTGAGACGACATCGAGTAAATAAGTGAAGTAATAAATGAAAACAGTCGTGTGGGCGGATCGTCAGCGGCTGGTTGTAAAGAGTCGCATGTCTCAGCCTTTGACACAACATCGCAGTCGCAGCTTTTTCTGGTCGACACCATCATCCACATGATTAACATAAGTTTCGCTTCTGCAGCAAAATAAAATCAACCACATTATCAAACCGCTTACATTTGTATTCAGAGCGTTGCACCATCACATTCGGGAAAACAAATTATGAGTATACAATTTAATGTAAATGTGCTTAAATGTGCAGGAACATCTGTATGTGTGTGGAGGAGAGGGCAGCAGCTGATGTGCAGCCACCAGAAGACAAACTGTCACTTGGCAGCCTTAAATATTTAGCAGAATCATGTCTGGGAGGAAGTTAAGTGGTTTACGCTAATTCATAAAGCATGGCTCATAAAGCACTGTTCAAGCTTTTATCTCAGCATTTAGATGACTTGTCCTTCACAACCCAGCCACATATAAAATGCTTCCCAACTTATTCCGATGCATTAGGCTACTAATGCACTACAAATTTCACTACAGACTCTAAACCTAATGTGAAGCATAATGCGGGTTTTAAAATGGTAGAATGGAGGGAACGTTATTTTATACTTGAGTTAACTCAGCGATCATTTCAGAGGAGTGGTTTTTGAAAACATTCAGTCACAATCTGTGTCGGAGGAAAACTTTCTGAATGAAGTGGAGTTTCAACACACCTGGAGTTCATCACTGTGTGTGTGCAGGGTCCGAAGGAGACCACGACTAGACTAGAGTTAACAATGTAATCTTGTGACAGCATGCACTCGAGCTGGCATGGACTCCACAAGTTATAATAATCATGTTATCGCAGCATGATTTGATAGTTATCCCTAAAAGCTTCTTGTGAGACTGTGAGAGGACACTTTATTTGAATATTCATCAGTTGAAATCTCTCCACTGGTTTCACGGCCTCTTTAAACATCAACCATCTTCTCTAATGCGACTTGGCACAATAGGACGAAAGGACTTAACACGCTCACCTGTTACCGACCGACCTCTCAAGTAGAGGAGTCATTAGAAAAAAGGATCACATGGGAGACGGTGATGCAACAGGCTGGAAATGAAGAAGACAAAGACTCCGTCTTTCTTCTCGTCTCTCTCAGTCAGTCTGTGGGAAAATGAAAAGCTCTCTGAAGACCTGCCGCGCCATTAAAGTTGACTTGACTTTGACTTTGTAGAGAAGAGAAGGCCAATTTAGACTTAAAAGTGCAGTCACATCACAAACGCCACAGACAATTAAAATCTTGATTTCACACTTTTCAACTTCACTTGGAAGCTTTGCAGCGGTGAGTCGGAGCAGAGAGCTCAGGATGTTCACGCTCATGAAAAATGCAGGTTTGTTTCACTCATCGCTGAAAACAGCTGTTTGTTTTACTGTTCATTCACAGACGGCCTTGATGTGCTTCTGTTAATGAACTGAAGGAGCCGAGACTTGTTGTTCATGTGCTGCATTAAGAGAAGATCCAGTATATTTACACCTGGTGTCTGTGACACATTCTCCTCTTGCACAGCACCAACTCTACAGTACACGTTAAGTCACTGTGGCTCTTTTTAACACTCGGTGCCGTCCAACATGAAAGTGAGAAGTAAAGCTTCGGCCTCGTTGCTGGAAATAGGATTTAAATCACAAATCAGAGAGAGGTGACTGGTTACTGATATGTGAGCATGCAGAGCTTTGGAAGCTGACAGGCTGACCTCGCTCGTTAGAAACACCTGATTATCTAAATGATGAATGAACAGCGAACTATTAACAACATGGGCACTGAGATGTAAAACAAGAGGCTCACGCTGCTCATGCAGGCAGACCTGTCTGTTGTTACAGTTCACTGTATGAAGCACCTGACCTGATCTCCTGTATGTTCCTCTTCATCCGGCCCTCACACTTCATGCTGCTGCACACACCAGCAGGTGAGCTGGGAGACGCCACACAAACGCTGCACACGAGTCCTCCAGTCTGCAGCCGGCTGGTTGTTGAGCTTGAGCGAATAAAAGAGGGCCGTCCGTCTCTTTTCCATCCACTACAAATCTTTTGTCTTTTTATTTTGACCCCATTCACCTTCACAGCACAGACAGTGTATCACACAATGCATCCATATTCAGGGTTAGTACTGTTCAAATAAATTAGATTTCAATCTATTTCTGAAAGGTACAGTATAATGAAGAGGCCCTCCATTAACATTAATGTGCAGATTGTTTGATTTCTCTTGTCGACCTGTACTCAGACTTTCTAAATGTGCGTAGGAGTAACCTACACGTCTTCACCGTCCCGTAGGACCAGCAGCCTTTAATCCTGGTTTGATCTGCAGATTCACTTCTTCAAGATGACAAACTTCAATAGTAAGTCAGAGAAAAAAAGAAAGAAGGTTTGTCAGTTTTATGGGACTTTTCTGCTTTCTGGGCAAAACAGAGCTGAAGAGACAACAACAAAAAACCTTTAGTCTTATAAAATAAAGCTGAGGGGGGAAATGAATATATTCAAAAGATTTCATATTTACTGTTACTTTGCTGAATTAATTACCTCAGGGACGGGGTTTGATTTCTGCGTTCGCCTTCAGCTTTCTGGAAGACGACTGATGTTCTGTTTTTATCAGCAGCTTCACATTGTTGTTGTCGGTCTCACTGCCACCGAGCGTCCTGACAGTGCTCCAACAGTTTATTCATTTTCTTCTTCTCTGTGATTATCAGTCTTCCTACCTCCATCGCTCTCACCAGGGACCTCTAACTTTGTCTGCAAATGAACAACATTGATCAGATATCACATTATTGTGCGGCCGCATCATCACCACGCTCACAACCTGCACACACAGAAGAGAAAAGGAGTGTAACCACGAGCAGAAGCTCGTCCTCGCTGCCGTCAGTGTGAAGGTGTTCAGTCACAAACGTATTAGTCATGACTGGTGAGTAAAAGGATGAATTTGACGGCCAATATGTCGATGACAATGCAAAATCTGTTTTTGTCGGCTGATTTCTGACAACAGGACTGTTGAGACAGTTAGCTAGTAAATATTAGTACGATGTGTCATCAGAGCAGCGCTGCACTGTGACGGAAATAACGAGGTGAATTTACTCTTTGCAAGCCGACCAGGCTGTCAGATGGAGGACCAGTGTTGGAGTCACAACACGTTCAACACACCTGGAGACGTTTCCAGCCGTGTGTTATGGGGGAAACCAGGTGTTTTAAGGAGAGCTGCAGACTCTTCCAGCTGTATTTGTGGTGGGAGCAGGACCGTCTCCGTCCGTCAGCATGGCCACCAACACAGGTATTTTAACCCTCACCAGAACATACAGCACATCTGTGGGTTTGCAGAAACGTACTCACGTACTGAGGTTTATTCTGGTGACTGGGTCGAGAGAAGAATATCTGTGAAGATGTTGAACCTCCTGTAGTCTGAGCTCAACCTACAATCATCTTCTTCCAGTTAAATTTGGGAGAATTATCCTAAAATCTGGCATCGTTTTTTTCTGCCAGACTCGTGACGTGGATTCGCCCTCAGTTTGCCCTGTTATGTAAACTGGCCCAGTTATTCTGCGGTTGTCTCGGCATCACTGAGGATCCCCGACCAGAAATAGTCTCTGCAGCAGGAGCTGGATCGAGGAGGAGGCAGAGGAACAAGTGACAATGAGAAAATAACTGAAAATAGGCAGATAAAGTGCCGATGTTAGTGAGAGAGAGCATCATCCAGTGAGAGGCACGCACACACACACACACACACACACACACACACACACACACACACACACACACACACACACACACAGGGGATGGAGGAGGAGTCTGATTGATGGTCTGTCTCGCAGGGCTCTGGATAAAGGGGGGTCGGGGCTCTGGGCTTCAGCCACAGGAGCGTGTAATGACTGCTGAGGAATTTCAATGGCCCCAAAGCCCTCGGAGATCTCCACCAGAGCCTCGTCCTCCTCCTCCTAAATCTATCTGTCTCTGTTAAACTGTCTCTCTCCTCCTTTCTGTTCCTCAGATTTCCTCCTGCCCGTCTCTCACTTGTTCTCGCTGCCTCTGTGCAGCAGGAGTGAATTAATTGTCTATGTGCACTCTCAGCACACAGCGAGGCTTCGGCTGCAGATCCACTCATTAAACAGAGAAACTCACAGGTTTCTCTGTTTTCTTGTTTACTGGAGTGAGTTGGGTGTGACGGTGTAGAGACAGAAAATAAGATTAGAGAGTGAGTCGATAATGAAACATTGCTCAGCTTGTCAGGATCTATATCACAGCCCAGATAATTGATTTTAGCATTTTTCAGAATGTTGAAATTGTTTTAAAATCGCTGTCTTTGTGCGTCTTTGTGCGTCTTTGTGCGTCTTTGTGCGTTGTATCAATAAAAGATGTTCAGGTCGGTCACCAGGATCACGTTAGCAGTGAAGAGTTAACAGAGAGCTCAGAGAGACGCTACAGCCTGAAGGCGAAGTCAGTTTGTCTACATGGCACCACTCAGACACATGTTGACCCGCGGTGCTGACAGGAAGACGTCAGAGACATTAGAACATTTTAAATATTGTGTTTAAAAGACAGTAAAACAAAGAGGAGTGGTGTTACTGTTGGTGCTGCTGGCGTGAAGACAACTGGATCACTTTCCATTTTCCTCAGAGCAGCAGCGACTCAGGATGAGTTCATTCATTCAGCCTATAATGGAGAAAGCAGGCGGATGTGGTGCCTTCATTTTCTGGGTATTTCGTGTCCGGTGGCAGAAAGCAGAGTGAAAGTGAGGACAGGGACCAGGCTAAACACAGATGATGTTATTCTACTGCAAATATACTGCGATCTGAATTCATCTATAATGATCAGTTAGAGCAATAAACACGTGTCTATTGCCAATTTAAGAAAAAAAGAAAACAAGAGGAAAAGTGAAAAAACATTATCTTTGTCTCAGATGTGAATATTTGCTGGTTTCTGAGCCTCTAACAGTAACAAACTCAGTCTGTGCTGCTCAGCATCACCAACACGTTGAATTTGTCATACTTGGCTTAAGAAGGCGGCGCTGTGAGCTGTTCCAGACTAACAGCTTAAGAGATTTCATTTTCCCAAATGTGAATTCAAAAAGTTTACGTGTCTTATAAAAGGTAGAAGCTAACAAGTGTCAGAGTCTGTGAGTTTGTTGAACGGTTTTCAGTTAAATGTGTGAAATAAGGTGTGTGGTTACGAAGATGTTTTGTTCTCCAACATAAAATCCTTCATTAAATCTCCAGACTTTCATTATAAAGCTCTTCTGTGTGTTTAACACATATAGCGGTTGCTAACAAGGGTCTGAATGAGACTACAGAGGTTGTCGGGGACATTAAACGTCCTCACAGCGAACACGGAGACTCGTCTCCTCACTAGTCCGTCTTTACAGGCCCACTTTAGTTACACACTGTTCTCACTCTGACTTTACAACTTGTACATTGATCAGTTTATAGAAACCTGGATAGTAATTGTGCAGTAAGACGCTCAGTGATGTTGTCTGTTTGTAGGCTAGCATTAGCTTTTACACTTGACAAATCATGAAAGTTCATCAGTGAATATCTTGCTGAACAAAACATGTAAGTATCATAAACTTGTGCTCGTCACAGAGATTATTTTTCTGCAATAATCAGCTTTCTGTCGAGGGAACTAGTGTGACGCTGACTCTATATTGTTCGGTAATCCTCATCATTAACTGCAGCTCTTATTTCAGATTTAGTGTGAATATAACAGTCTGTTTAAATCCTGTGTGTTCTGTCCTATTTCTAAATGTTGTCTGCTCCTGTCTTTGTCCCTCAGTTTGTCTCTCACCGTCTTCCTTCAGTCTCGGGGGGAGAAGTTAATGTCACACTGAAAGTTGATGACACACTGTTACTGCTAATCAGAAGGCTCAGCTGCCTCGCCACAAATCATGTGGGAGACACAAAGTACCACCGCAGGATTTCATTTGCTGAAGGTCCGCACAACCCTGACACCTGGTCCCTATCGATCCAGCTCCATGTCTGCGTCTGAAGGCCGTCTTTACACTTATATATATTAAACCAGCCGGAGGAGGAGGGAGGAGGACGGAGGGGAGAACAGGTGTCGCCGAAAACAACAACAAATTTACTGTATATTCACGTGAAATAATGCACTGACGTATTTTAAGAAAAGATCAAATATGAGTCGGGTGGCGCTGCTGTTCCGGCGGCTGCATCTGTGCAGCAGCGAGAGCTTAGGAAGACACATTAGTGGAGACACATGCGGGGAACGTGTCTCTGCTTCCCCGAGGCTGGTGTCTGTTTTCAGGGTTTCTTTATCTCCATATGAAACGCACCATTTCTCACCCACAGAACTTCACAGAACCACAGCTGTTGTTTGTGTGTGTGTGTTTGACAGTTTAAATATAGGGAGTCTCTTAATCCCCCATTTTGGGTACGATCTGTTGCAAATCATGCAGACTGGAGTCCTTGAAACAGGCTTGTTACAAAACACTTTTCTAAACTCGACCTGAATTTAAATCCCATTTTTTTCCTACAAACTTGCTGCTTAGTTAGAACCTGAGAACATTTATTTATTTATTGTAACTGCATAAAAAGCAGCCAGCCAGCACACACACATCATTTAATTGTGTTGTTGTCTTGCCAACTTAATCCATCACATAGTTTCTGAGATACTTCAGTGTGGACTGCAGTGGCTGACACTGCCGCTAGCGTGGCTAAATTGTTGGGCGGTAAACACCAATGTGTTTTTTCTGGGTGTGTTGGAGAGCTGAGACAAAGAGAGAGGAAGGAGGACAAACAGGGAGGTTATTAATCATCAGCCACAGTCCGGTCAAACTGTCCTTTGGAGATAAACTCAACCTCCACAGGCGAGCCCAGTGTGAAATGCTCCTAATAGCTCTCATGATTTCAAGAAGACATCCCCCCTCTCCACTTTGATAGCTCCCCAACAGCCACGCAAAACCTCTGTAGGAACTCTTTAGCCGTCTATGTGTTCCTGGCATCTCCTCTGGCAGCAGGAACACAGCTCCCTGACCTGTGTGTTGAAGACGTCTGGGTGATCTGGAAATGAGCGTTTTATTCACTCACTGTGCTCATTTTCAGCGCTGGTTCACGAGCTCAGGCTGAATGTCTGTAAGTGAAGTTAAAAAGCAGAAGAGCTCCAGCGTAATGTCTGAGATGTAAATGTTAGTGGTCCAGAAATACCTGCAGCCTGGCAGCGGCTCAGAGCTCAAATGAGTCTGATGCTTAAAACAGCAATCGTCAATTTTAGACTTTGGCTTTAAAGAAAATGTCACATGTCTTATAACATGTTTTTCTTTTTTTGTTTTAAGCTTAAGAGATTATTCTGCTATTGCTGGGTACAGCCAGGGCTTCTTATATTTCTCACTGCACCGTGCCAGAGATACTGAGGAAGGAAAAAAGCTCTGGAGCTAACAAGCTTGCTAAACTAAGCCTGAAAGCCAGAGGTCACTATTAGCAGTCCGGGTCCGGACCCAGATGCCGTTATCCCAGACCTATAACTTATAATACATCCAGAATTATTAAATGTTGACAGAGCATTACTATTTTAACTGGTGCAGCTTCTCCAGCCCCCTGGAAACTAACAGACCAGTTGCATGCACCACACGGACGGAGGACTCAGAGACGAGGCGCTTCACATGACGAGCTCTGCAAAGACAGAAGTGGACAACGAGAACAGAGCTTTTCATCAAGAATCACGAAAAATGAACCAGTCTGCCTCGTGATTTGATCATATAGTACGAATGTGCAAGACAGGCAACACATCATAGATCTCATCAGACGGCACCCATGAGACCAGAATTCAAAGGTAACAACTGCTGCTCACTCACGCCAAGATCCACAGAGGTCAGTGTGAAGACAGGGGATAGAGTACGGAGGTGATTTACAGCGGCTCGGACCAGGACTACGACTCCGGGGACGAGAAGACACGGCAGGAGAGGACAGAGAGAGAGAGCCATTAGTCTGTGGACTGAGGATTTATTTGGACCGAACCAGAGGAGAGTGTGGAGACGAACCAACACTGTTCTGGTGACTTTGATTCAGTTTGTGTCCAGTTTGAATGAAGTGTGTTTTCTGAGTGAACGAGGCGATAAAGCTCGTCTTAGTTTGGTGAAAGAGACAAACTTGAATCTAGACGTTCAGGTTTACTTCTCAGTTTAGTGAGCAAGGCTATGGTTACAAATATTCATTTTCTTGAGTCTACTTTGTTGACTTACTAGACTAAGAAGCAAACTTGCTGCTTGCACGTCTCCTTGCAGAAACAATGGGAGCCATCAGTCAATCTGTGCAACAGTAGACGTAGAAAAACACACGTCTTTGACTCCAACACTGTTGTTCAGTTTCTGAATGTTTTAAACTAAAATTCTGTCCATATTTTTCAAATTGCCCCTAAAACACATTGTTTTATTTCCAGGTCTGATGATGGATTTAATGATGAGCTCAGTCATTTCACTTCCTTCTCATCTGTCGATGCACACAGCATCTTCTGAGGAGGGAAAACCGCACAAAGCTACTTAGCCGTCTTGCTAACTGTTAAAGGCCACGGCACACCAATTTATGCATGTTCTCACATTCATAAATAGGCTACCCACTCGCCAGCACTCCTGATTTATTCATTACATTGTCTCTAAAAACTTCCACCCACATGCACAAACACATCACCGTAATGTCACTTAGGTTGAAAAAACAGATTATTTCCTCCTACACAAACGCAGACATGCTGCATTTGTCATACCTGTTCAAAAATCCATCTGCTTGTATTCAATCTTTAGAAAACACACACATGAACGTCCACGTGGTGGGTATGTGGGTGGGTGTGTGTGGCTTCCTGGAGCATGATGGGATTTACACTAACAGGAGCAAGCTGTCACTCTATACCACACATCCGTGAGCTTAATGTGTGAATCACAGCAGCGGTAACGTGATCCCGTCCAAATACACACTGTTTAATGGTAGTTATCGCAGAGCGCCACAGCAGGGAGTCCATTTTCATTTTAATAAACCTGTAAAAGCTTCTCGATTGTCATTTATTTTCCTGCCTCTCTTCTTTTATGACTGTATAAGCTGCCGCTGAGTGTTTTATGAAGATGTACGAGTGTCATAAAAATGTGTTTAGGTTTCCTCGTCACTTGCAATGCCTTTCATGATTGTAATGGTGCTGCTGAGACGCTGCTGTGATGTCGTCTATAAAACAGACATTAGTCAAGTCAATACGAGGCGTCCCCAGAGTGCTAATGTACACACACACGGGCGTGGCAGCAGCGCTGCTTTTCATTCTCATTACCTGCTTTTATGCTCTGATTTTCTCTCTGTACAGAGCTTCAAATATTAATATAAAATATGTTTCCAGGGCAGATGAAGCCTGAGACTGAAACTCATGACTGTGAACACGGTGAGTTATTTTACAAAACAATTAAAGCCACATGTAAAAACCTGTTTCCATTATTAGCTTTGACTGAACATGCATTAAAATTTGTTATGTAAAAGAAATTGATCCAATCACCTTCATGACAAGATTAATCATCCAGAGGACATGTGGTTTATAGATACGTCTCGTAAAAATGTCAGCCGCCATTTAAATGTTATCTGCTGTTAGATCTGATTATGTCGTAAGATTTAAATAATAAATGAACCTGCTGTGTGTAAAATGATGCACCGTGCGTTTAAAAGCTAAAGACTGCAGGTGCAACACATCGCTGCTGTCTGCTGCTGCTGTCTGCTGTCTGCTGCTGTCTGCTGCTGTCTGCTGTCTGCTGTCTGCTGCTGCTGTCTGCTGTCGTCTGCTGCTGTCTGCTGCTGTCTGCTGCTGCTGCTGTCTGCTGTCTGCTGTCTGCTGCTGCTGTCTGCTGTCGTCTGCTGCTGTCTGCAGGTGTCCAACTATCTTACAACCCTTTTCCACCAGTGCGATGCAGAAATTCAGAGCAGCGATGCGAAAAATCCATATGCAATTTTTCTGCTCGACAACTATGCACACTGGGTCCGTTGCGAACTATAAGCAGTGTCCTGTTTCATTTTCGTCCCAGTCCCCTCGTTCACTGAGTCGTTAACGTCACCATCAGATTTGGTCATTTTTTTGTTCGTGAATGAGGTCCAGTTCATTTCCCCCTCGGACACCAAAAGCTCCTTTCTGTGGCCGGCATGATAAAGTGTCCATCAGCTACGTTACGTCTTCATTGGATTCCAGCTGCCGTGAGATCTCAAGCTATATATTGTCCTCGGTGTAGTGTTGGATGTTGTAAGACCAAACTGATCAGGTTTTCTCCCATTTGGACCGGGACATCAGCTGAAACTAAGGATTTCATCAGCTGACGTTAAATTTCCGTGACAATCCATCCAAGCGTGAAAGGGCTTTAGGAGTCTGCAGTTGTGCTATCAGCTGTGAGGCTGTACTGCCAACACCTCCTCATACCTAAACTACTGAATAGGATAATTGCTAATGACATATCACTGATCCCAGAACAACCTGACCACTGCAGTGTACCAGCGGCAGGCGTACCGGACTTCTGTCTTGTGCTCAGTTTGGTTTGGAAAACGTGGTTTTATTTTTGAAAATAAGTGTGATGATTTGGACTGAATGTGTGGTATTTTCTCGGTGCTTCGTGCTTTCCCTGTGTTCCTGTGTGCTCAGGTGCTCTGCAGGTGCTGGGCGTGGCCTCTCACACCTGCAGCTCATCGAACCATCAGCACCAGCTTCTTCTCTGCACTTGTTGTCGTGGTATTTATGGCAATACAACTCGCGCTGCCTCTGGTGACTTTTGCTCTTGTGTGACTTTGTTTCTCTGAAGACTGTTACTGCCCAGACTCCTGCACCTCTGCCACCAGCCAAGAGCCGCACTCACCTGGGCCTCCACCTAAGCCTCAGCCTCCCAGTACCGTGAGCCCGGGCTTTACCATCTGCTGTGCCACCAGCCTGAGCTGAGCCGTCCTCCTGGCCAACCTAAATAAATCCCTTTAACCCTTCCCCTGTCTTTGTGTCTGCTTTTGGGTCAAACATACATAAAACCTGCAAACTGTAACGGCAAGTTCTGTCATTTAATTTATATAACATGAGCAGCGCTCTCCCGGGTGAAGTCCTGTGCTTGTTTGACCCAGTAGAGGTCGGCAGCGAACAAGAAACATCCTTATCTCAAACTATGAAGCAGTCGGAGCGGACGCAAACACATGTAAACATGACCCACTGTGTGTGTGTGTGTGTGTGTGTGTGTGTGTGTGTGTGTGTGTGTGTTGGATGGGTGTGTGTGTGTGTGTGTGTGTGTGTGTGTTACATGGACTGCTGACCCGTGTTAACATCACATACAATTCACCCCGATACTTCACTGATCTGAAATGAATCTTAATGTGCTGTACGTGGCATTTTTAATGATCCATTAATCACTGTCAGACTAACTGATACCTTAATGACCATAAACAAATGAAAGCGAGGCTGAATGACTGATGGCTTCTGTCTCACACCACTGAGACCGTTACTGTTCCTTAAAGACCACATTTGACATAAATCATTTCAGGATGTGAGAACAGGAGACGACAGCAACAGCACAACTTTAACAATTAAAACAAAAGACCTGTTTTCTTCTCTAAAGTTCAACATGTTTGACAAAACCACCTGTCCAACATGTTGGAGGGAGAAGTTTTTTTGTTCACCAAAGAGACTAAAAACTTACTTGATGACTGCAGTTTTGCAGTTTTCAAAGATCTTTTAATGAACTGAGAGTTTAACAGACCCACAGTGCTCATGAGAACGAGGACTGGCGACATGTAGACGACAACTTCAGGATGTTGTTCTGTAAAAATGTACTTAATGCAGTAATGTAGAGGCTTAATGCAGACGACCGTGATATCTGGCAGTGTGGGTCTCCATACATACATGAAGTACTTAGAAATAGTCAGAAGAAACAAGTGTTTGCATGTCTGTGTGGATTTTATGGTCAGCAGCGTGTTAATATATCACCCAGATGGACTCACGGCGCAGGTCAGCTGCTGAACAATCGCCCATTTATTTTCTCCGCTTCAGTAAATATAAAAGCAGCATCCGGCTGCGTCGCCGGTCCTGCTTTGGCTCAGTGTTCACTGGAAACCATTCAGAAGAGGAGCAGCTGTTCTGCAGCAAACATTTAGAAAAGAGTTTGGAGTTGTTTTGCCAACATATTCACCATCGTGCCAGCCGAGGCCGACTCATATAACGCTCTGCTGCTACAGTCAGAGACCTTTTCCAGGTCGTTCCAGACTCATGATGGTTTACAGGAGCCGGTGCAACACAGGCTGGACAGGAAATGACATCAGGACGGACCTTCCATACACATCCACAGGTTCTGCTCTAACAAGAACAGACCCGGACTGTGAAGATCCGGTCACAGACCCGGGTAGACATCGACACACTGGGTGGGATGTGAGCGTAAAGCCTCGTCAGCACTGGCTGCTACTCATTCCTCTTTAGCTCTCCAGCTGGACACAAGAAGTTTCTGGGTTTCAATCGAAGCGCTCGTGCTTTCTGACGTTTGCTCTCCAGCTCCGAGTCCAAGCTCAGGCTCTTTTATTCTCAACATCAGAGATACGGAGCGCTGTGGTATCCTGGTTCTGTCCAGAGGTCCTGTTCTGTTACAACATGGATCTTGCTACACCATCATTACTGTCATCAATGTTTTAGCATATTAAAAAATGATGTGCCTGCTATAACATGAAGTTACACATGAGAACTAAAGTTTCATCCAGTCATGAAATAATCACTGCTTTCCTCACGAACGCTGCAGAAACATGTGGCAGCTACACAAAGCACAGCGACGCGTCTGCTGTCACCACGCTACACAACGTCTTCATCTACTCCACCATCACCTTTTATTTCTGTAGCGATGACATTATACCGTCACCGCAAACAACAGAAAAAATAGTGATACGTCCGAACTCTGCGTTCATCTCGTCTGTATCTGTGCAGATTTTCCGAGAGCTCATGGATTCAGACAGAACACAGCATTACCAACAGAAAATGGTGGAGGGCAGTGTTAAAGGATAACTACTGTTTTTTACAACCTGGACCTTATTTCTAGCAAAATATATGATCATTTACTCACCCAGATAACTTTGAGTGCACTTTTTCTCCCGTCAACGCACTCTTACACGTTTCCCCACGTGGTGCAGAAGCAGACGTGTCGTCGAGGCTGACGCGGCCCTGAGCCGGTCCAGGTCTTCTGTTCTTTCCATTTTTAAAATCACTTACTTGGGAATTGAGAGTTTGGCTCAACTACAGGTGCAGCTTGGACGGCATGATCCTCTCCACCCTCCGCTGCATTTGTTTAACAAAGCTTGTGGATTCAGCTAAAGTGAGATGAGGTCTGAGGAGAGCGAGGAAGGATTTCTGTCATAAAGGATTAACAGTTAATGTTAAGCCTCCTCCAAACACCTTCAGCAAACAGATGGAGGAACGCTGTTATCGGTGTCTTTGGACTGCTGCCCCTGTGTGTGTGTGTGTGTGTGTGTGTGTGTGTGTGTGTGTGTGTGTGTGTGTGTGTGTGTGTGTGTGTGTGGTAGGGGGGTTGATGGTGTAGTTGTGTAGTCTTTGTCTCAGCCTTGACAAAAAATGGCGGTACAGTAACAGAATAACTACATTTTACACATTCAAACATCATTATTAAACACACTGTGGATCGTTTCTGACAGTGATCCCATAACTTCAGCTGATCTTAACTCTGCATTTACTGAACCTTGAAATGTGCTTTTCCTGTTCCTCTTTTCATGCCCAGTGCAGCGGGCATGCTGCAAAGGTCAGAGGAGAGCCAGAACCAGACAAGAGGTTCATACAGATGAGCTGGCACACGATGACGTGGAGGGACTCTGGTGAAAAATGTGTCTCTCTGCTGAGACTGAGTGCCAGAACAGGGTTAAACTTAAGACCTGGGGAAACGTCAGCTGCAGCGTTTGGTATGAGTGTGCAGAAATCAGGGTTCAGGACAAAACAACAGAAAAACTGTTAGGTCACGAATGTTGTCGTGACCTAACAGTGGTAAAATGTCACAAGACGAACCGGTTTCAGGCTGGTTTATGACGAGGAGGCGGCACAATCAGGTGAATTAGACATTAAAAAGAAAAAACACAGGAAAGTTTAAGATTTTGTGGAATTGGAAAAAGAAACATTTGGATTTTATGAGGACTGAAATTGCACCCAGAGGAGCAGAACGGAGAGAGACGCTGTGTGGGTGAACGGAGGCGAGTGGAATGAAAGCTGTCAGTTTCTGTCACATTCGCCAATAAATCAAATATTTTTTCAGTGCTGTCGTGATTTTTGGTCCATTAAGAGCGAGGAAAAAATGAAATGAATGTATAAGCTGTAAATGGCAGAGCCCCCTGGGGAATCCACTCATGATCTGTGTGCATACAGGGTAATAATACACATGCAGGGTGCTAATGAAACAAAAGGTTACGTTCAGCTGAAGGAGCGCTGAAAGCAGTAAGTGGATAAACATCATGCAGAGGGAAAAACTGAGGAGAAACTAAACAACTGAAAAACAAACTGCAGTTTACATCTCACTGAAATGATTTTCCTTTATTGTGAGTGAGTTTAAAGCAGCTGATGTCCTTCACCTCTGAACATTTGAGACAGACAGTGGATGGACAATACTTGAGGAAGTCTCTTACGTATTAACTATGTATAAAACCATCTCCAGCGATCCGTCACAGATCAGTTATAATGTGAAGCATGAGGGGACGTGAGGACGACTCCATCTGAGGACCGTGTGACGACCGGCACGCCGCTCTGACTCATCGGTCGTAAAATCCTTTGTATTACTGGAACGGTCCCGTCTGAAGGACTTCGGGCCCCCTGCTGGGTCTCCTGCAGTTCACCTCCCGGGAAAACAAATGAGTTGAAGCAGTCGTGTCAGACGGCACGACATCCTGCAAACACCTCGACTCTCCGGCACGCAGGGCTCCTGTTAGTGGGCAAATAAAAAGGCCGACACAGGAAAGACTGAACATGATGAGCTGTAACCAGAATAAAATCATCACCTGTTTCTCCCTCTCGTCCTTGCTGCCCAGTACCACCAGTACTCATTACACTGGCAGTGAATCCTCCACATCCCCCTTGTTTGAGGCAAAACAGCTCGTGCTCCTGCAGGAAATGAAGGCATAGATCAAAAAGCTGGTGGGGAACAACACGCCGTGGCAGCGCTGCAGACATCTCATTTGGGTTAACAGAAACTGCAATATGGTTCAGTAGCACCGCTAATGACTAGACTGATAGCGCTGAGTTTGATGGATGGGACCGAACTTGTGCTGATTGGATTGGTATGCAACAATGGCCTGGATTCCACCGGTGGGCCGAGCAGAGCAGGACGTCAGCTCGTCATTTCTGTGACACACTTTGTCCTCAAAACAAAATAACTGGAAATCATTGGACATCTTGTTGCTCACAGGACCATTCAGGAGCAGATCGAGCCGACGCGCTGCACGACCTCCTCAGCCTGAGTTTGTGTTTGTGTAGCTGCGTTTCCTTCTCGCCACCTGTCAGAGCATAAACGATAGTTCAGCAGTCGTTTAACAGGATTACTGAACATGTTTCAGGTTAAGTGTTTGGTCTCCCACGCTCACTGTAGCAGCGCCGGAGCTCGCAGGAAGTCAAAGTGTTTGATTTTTAGTGTGTGCAGACTTCGACAGTGCACCATCTTCTGACTCGCTGTTCTCTGGTAGCATAGCAACAGTTGCTGCACTCCAGAGAGGCGTACCAGCTCATCACACACACACGCACGCACGCACGCACGCACGCACGCACACACACACACACACACACGCACACACACACACACAGCTGTCTTCCAAGGTTTTCCTATAGTGGCTGTGTTATATACAGCAGCTTGGACGGCTGATGAGGAACACAGTGTGGCTGTGGGGCAGGATTACAGAGTTCTGACTGCATGTTCACCGGTCCTCATCACAACAATACATTCAGTGAAAACAGCTGGATCCCCCGTTTACATGAGGAGGCCAGCGGTGATGTGTCAAGTACTTAAGTACATTGAGTCAAGTACTGTACTTAAGTACACTTAAGTACTTCCATTTTATGCACCTGACATTGATACTTCACTACATTTCAGAGGACGATATTCTGCTTTTTGGGCCCGTGTCCACAAGACAGAACCAGCGTCTGTTGTGTTACCAATGAGGACGGAGCAGAGAGAAGGTGCAGCACCAGCATCAACTCTTCAGAAAGGCTCTGGTGACGTCACCGTGGCTCTTATTGTTGCCGTCTCCTGGTGATCCCAGCTCGCAGTGTGGACCGCTAGCTGCACGGCTAACTAAGCTAATGCCACGGATCTAACAGGGACGGTCTTGATCCAGTATCGGAGGCAGAACCTATGACGGCTGCTCAGTTGCACATAAAGCCAAAAAAGCTCGACTGGATTTTATTGAACCGACGCTGCAAAACTAAACCTCCTTCTTTCACAGTGTAATTACACGGTTTGTAACGCCCTGCTTTGTAAAACTGGCTTCAAAGCCTGGCGCTGTTCGTGGGGGGCCCGCTCTGACTGTCTCCATCAATATGCTACTACATAAAAATCACAAGTTAAAAGCAGCTCAGATGAGTATCAGCGTTTTTATCAGCGCCGCTCTTCTCTCGGTGCTGAGGACAGACAGACAGTCGGAGAGGACCGGAGAGGTTTCAGTCAGAAACTCTACTTGGAGTCAGGAACAAATCTGAGCGCAGGACTTTTACATGTGATGAAGTTCGTCTCCTCGCTGTTGTGACGTCGTTCTTATCAAATACCAACAAGCGGGCGCTCGAGGGGTCTCCGCTGCCATCACTGACAGCAACATGAAGCAGATCCCAGCAGACGTCCGGCCTCTGATCTGCAGCTGTAGGTCCGTGTGTTTCCTTCTCCGTCCATACTGTCGGCCACATGTACGCTGAGACATCCTGCAGGACGTCTGATGTTTTGTCTTCCTTCTTGTCGTGTTCACATCTTTTTGTCTCCTTCACGTCTCTCCTCCGTCTGTAGAAGTCACCAGCGTCTCCTTCATCCCTCAGGAACCTCCTCTCCTCCTCCTCCTCCTCTTCTTCCTCCTCCTCCTCCTCTCCCTCCTCCTCCTCCTCCTCCTCTCCCTCCTACATTCAAACTTTATTCAGTTTTTCTGTGAATAATTGTGGTTTTCATTCTCTGCATGTTTTACTGAATGTGCATATTGTTGGCCATAGAGGGCAGTGCTCCCTGCTGTAAGGGAAGCTCTCTGCTCCTCCTCCTCCTCCTCCTCCTCTCCTTCCTCCTCATCCTCCTCTTCTTCCTCCTCCTCCTCCTCCTCGTCCTCCTCCTCGTCCTCCTCATCCTCCTCGTCCTCTTCCTCCACCTCCTCCTCCTCCTCCTCCTCCTCCTCCTCTTCTTCCTCCTCCTCCTCCTCCTCCTCCTCGTCCTCTTCCTCCACCTCCTCCTCCTCCTCCTCCTCCTCTTCCTCCTCCTCCTCCTCCTCGTCCTCCTCCTCCTCGTCTCTTTCTGCCCTGCTCACATGACTTTATTTGTTTGTTCTGTATTCGGATCCTTTACTGAAGTAAAAATACTCTGTAACGTTTTGTAACAATTTAAATGCTGGACTTTAACTTGTAACTATAATCAGGTAAATGTACTCAGAGTATTCAAAGTACTCAGTTACTGATGTAACAGCAGGGTTTTACTGTTGCAGTTGGTTGAGCTGCAAATAAATGATTATTTTCATTCTGGATTCATCTGCTGATTATTTTCTCCATGAGCCTGATTGATTAATTAATTGATTAATTGATTAATTGATTGTTGAAATCACTATTAAAAATAAACTGAAGTTATGAAAATAATTCAAAGCTGCAGATCTTTACAGTGAAGACAATTAAAAATAACTTGTATATAACTTGATGTATTGACTGATAGTTTCAGATGTATTTTTACATGATGGTGTTCTGGTGGCAAAGAGCATCACTGTGAACAAACTGAAGCTGTGAAACATCCTCCTGAGTAAATATACTCAGTTACAGTCCATCACTGCTGTCTACACGTTGTCTGTAATGTTTTCTCCTCAGTCCCAACTCACTCAATGTTCATATATTTATTTTGTGTATGAAAAAATAAATAATGTAACGGCAATAAAACGTTTAATTTAGTGTCACGTCACACAAATTACGTGTGAACATCGTTTCTGTAAATCTGTGAGAATAAACTGATCTTTGACTCAAATGTTCATGAGGAACAAACGTTCACTGACTTTAATCAGCGTCAGCATATTAAAGTCTTTCAGCCGTTTGCTAATGAACTCTTACGATGTTTCCAGAGCGTCTTTATCCCAAGTTAGAAAAGACGGACTTTCATATCCACCATTGTGTGTTAACTTCACAAATGCTGAATACAATCACAGTGAGACACAGGACTGAGCTGCTGTTTGAAACAAATCAGGATAAATAACTGTGACACATATTAGATTCACAGTTGATTACTCGTCCTAAAGATCTCAATATCTGTAACTATTCATCCATAAATCAGCTGCTCGATGCTTCAGAACTTGTTTCTATGTTTTCATCAGTATCAAGATAAAACATCATCTGTACATCATGAATACACAGCGAACAGGAGCTAACAGCTAATTCTGCACACGTTTAAATGTGCTGAACGTATAAATACGACAATATGGGCTCAAGCTGTAGCCAAACTGACACTGACTTCCTGTTTACGTCCCCAAATCCTCCACAACATCATTTTAGCATCAGTTTCATGTATTTTCAGAGGCATTGCTCACGCTGCAGTGCTGGAGGACGTGTTAAAATGACATAAAATGATTTATCTATGTGTTATTAATTATGTACTGCAGCAGTCAACGCAGCCAGCCCCCACATTAATAATGTAAATGTCTTTATTTGTGTTGACTTACAAAGTGTTTGAGAGAAAATACAGATGCAAATGAAAAGACTCCATTAAACACGTGAAGAAATCCGATGGAAAAGGGAAATCCCTTCAGCTGCGTCGCATTAATAAAATGTGACGCAGCCTTTTATTAATAATGTCGAGATTATTAAGTTGCAGTAAACTTTAAATGTGCTGAGAGTCGGTGTGTTGTCCCTGGTGTCATCTTCTCTCACCTCCACTGTCTCCTCTTCATTCCTGCCTCTGTCACCACAACTGTGTTTCACTTGATTTCCATTTTTCCATTTCCAGTCCATCCCTTTCTTTCCTGCAGTCGATCCCTCCCCCGGTGTCAGATCAGCGATGTAGGTCAGACGAAAGGAGGACAGGAGCCTCAAGACAGACACATTAACACGGTGAATTGGGTTAACCCACGTGATCCATCGTGACGGGCCGAACCACAGCTCATCTTCTCTCGACACATATTGAAATGTCCTCAGACGCAGACAAAAAAATACAAATACAATAAATCTACTAGCAAGTAGCTGGAACATCTGCAGCCCAGCTCAGCAGGATGAAATGTTTCAGGCTAAAGTTTCTGAAAAACACGTTGACGCAGTGCGAGTCTGCGTTTCAGCTCAACACATCTGGACACTGAGACCATCCGCCATGTTGGTGGTATTTTAGGCCAAAACTTGACGTCCTCCAAACCCGAGTGGCTTTTGTGCAGAAACGTACTCGACCAGCCGTTTACTCTGTTGCCCTGGTTGATGTTTGCTTCAGCAGCCAAACACTGACTTCACTCACCTGCCTCCTCCACTGCTGATGTCTCGTCAACCCTCTGGACTCTTATATTCTCAGGTCCCGCCTCACATCTTTCCTGAAATAAACTGTGAAACACTGATCACTGTGGAACGATGTGAACACAGGTACCATTTGATACGTTAGCCTGTAATGAAATATGTGATTATGCTGCAGCCTGAATTTGTTTTCATGAAACTGCTCTCTGGTACGGATCGAAGCTCGGCCCGACGTGGTCGGTGAAGAGGAGCTCGGGGTCGGCAGGTGGAGTCTGGGTGGGCTCCAGAGAGGGAAAAGATCAAATGGGACTCTCTTTCCTCATTAGAAGCTGCAGAGTTTCCAAATGGGTCAGGAAGAGAGTCCAGCCTGGCTCGTCCTCAGAGAAACTGCTCCGGTCCAGAACGTCAACTTCCAAACTGCTTCCAAAATATATACAGCACCCGAAATATGTGAGCGGGCCGCTGACTGCTGCTGACGCTTTGAAGTGAAGAGACTGAAATCTGTCAGTGTGATATCATACGAGTTATGATGTAAAACCACAGCGGGATGTAGATTAATATACGGTTACTAAATAAGTCACAACTTGTGATTTCCTTCGTGCACTTTCATTAGTTTTGGATATTGTTGGAGGCACAAAGGCTGCAGGCTTCGATCACTTATCAATAACACCAATCAGTCCATGATGGAGCTTTCACACCTGTGATTTCAATTCATTTCATCAAAGGGAGGAAAAAAAAGATCAAGTTCTGGTTTTGGTTCTGGTCCAGTTTTTGTTCAGACTGATTTTTTTACAACCAAACTGAGAGAAGCAAACACGATGTCTTCTCTTCACACTGTGACCGGACCGGTTACACAGCTGTTCCACTGGATCTGTTACAGTGGGATTATATTTCTGTGTTTATACGTATCAATAAGCTGCTTTTCATCCAGATGTTCAAGATCGAGTATGGACAGCTTCTGCACTAAGATGTCTTCACACCGCTTCACCTCTGTTCTGTGTTCTGTTGTGTATTTCAGTTATTCACATGTTAACTCGGCATCGGTGCGTTTGAGGAGTCAGAGGGAGGAAGGAAGTCAGCGGACGAGACTAAGCTTTAAAACATTACCTCTTCTGTCAGCGTCTGAGCGTGTGAGCCCGTCTTCATCGAGAAAGCAACCGCATCGGTCGACTGTGACTGATCTCATCCAGTAACTGTTTCTTGTAACGCAGCGTCCTCTCATGACTGTAGTAATTATTACTGCTGCTCAGAGGAAGTCAGGTGAAGTAGTATCAAGTTCAGATGAGGCTGTGAGGAGGACCTGACTTTCACCCTGATGTTCATGTTTGGTGTGAAACCAAATGTCAGCGGTGACTTATTTTATTTTAACTTACTGATGTAGTGACGTAACGTATGTTAACACAACTAAACCTAACTCACCTGTGACCAGACGACGAGGTAAAGTCCTCCTGCCTGCAGCAGTCGGGTTGTTTCAGGACTCACGACGTATTCAGTCTTTTATTAAACACTGAAGGTTTTGACATTCAGCAGGTTAAAGACAGTTAAAGATGTTTATTACAATCAAATGAACCAAATATCTCATTTAAATACTCATGTTGAGGTTTTCATCAGCGATGGTTGTTGGACGCGGGATCATTTCATTTATTCGTGTTACTTGTCGAGTGTTTGTTCTCTCCAAACAGCCGGATGACTTTAGCGTGCAGTGGCTGCAAGCTAGCGAGCGCCGTCTGTGTTTGAATTCAGGTCGGGACTCGCTGGTGCTCTGAATGATGTTTGCATCAATTCAAATCAAATTCAAGGACACTTCATTGTATTTTGTTCATGTCCTACTTGCCATGTTAAATAAAAATGCATTTTACTTTGTTACACCTGTCCGTCACACGTATTTTCTGTCACATTCAGTGTTTCTGAGTGACATTTTCTGAGCGACCTTGTGACAGTGCAGTCAACCCGCCTTTCCTTCTCCCTCTCCTCCATCATCAGACAGTCCTTCAGGTCAGGCTGTGGTAATTGGCCCATTGATTGGTGACAAGCCTGATTGAAACCGGCGCCGTTCAGACAAACAGGGAGGTGACAGGTGGTTAAGATGATGCATACCTACATCAACCTGTGGGTATAACAGCATAAACAGACTCACAGGCGGCTGAATACAAGAAAGACAGACAATGTGACGAGACGGAGACAGTGACGGAAATAACAGTGACAAATGAAAAGTGTAAACCTCAGGAAGGATGTTTTCCTCCTTTGGCTGCAACGTTTCTGGAATATAAATGAACAACTAACAGACAGGAAGTCAGACGGAGTGTAAAATATATAAAAATAAAACGTTTTAATATATTTTTGAGGGCCGACATACAGCGATGAACATCAGTGTGACGTAACATCACAGTTCAGACAGAACTGCCTGGACAGATTTAGTTAAAAGATGATGTGTTAGTTAAATACGTTACATCATGTAACTTATGGATGTAAGTTTAAACAAATCAACATTGACTTTTGGTTTCACAGCGGTCTCCTGCATGAAAGTCATACGTTTGTTTTACTCAAGCCTCCTCCCTATCTGGACTTTATACCACGTATGTCTGACGTCCCGTCACTATTACAGCCACCAGAGGTCGGCGCCTAACAAGAAACATAAATATCAGTTGTAAAGCTGCTGCACGGTTGATTTATACGGTTGTTTTTCTGCAGACCGCTGAATACACAGATTTATTTCACATTAAGATGCAGACAGCAATTATTTACAATCACCATGTTCAGATAGCTTTAACACAGGCTGTTTACTCTGTGGTATTGTAATATTTTCATTTTACTCCACTTGGACAAAAAGTCATACCACTGTTGCAAAGACTGCAGGAGCACATCTGTTTTTGAGTTTTCAATATGTCAGAGCTGCTGTTTTCTCCACATGCTTTCTTCTTCTGTTGTCGCACCATCTGAATGATTTCTGCTCGCTTCTTTACATCCTGTGATTCAAACACAGGAAGTACAAACTGCGTCTCCCTCTTCCTTCGCTGCCTCTCTACACACGAGTTGTGTGATGTTGCGAGGGGCCCCAGAGATTCAACAGAGGATGCAAAGAGGATATATTTTTGGACCGGTTCTTTGAATTTCAAATGCTGCAACCATCTGGTGTCTGGCTGATGATGATCAGCCTCGTGAGTCGACTGATTTAGAGGCTGGACGCGGCTTTGAGCTGACAGGGCCTGGACGTGTCACAGTTTCTTGAAGCTCGTCAGCAGACGCCACAGTTCTGCTTCCAAATGGACTTAGATGTCTCAGATACTACAGAAGTGTAGTAGTGTGCAATCTGCCTTAATGTCCCGCCTTTTCCTTTATGTCAAATTAATGAAGTGGATTCTGACAGCTGCAGATATCGTCACCTGCAGCTGGTGGAGGAAGCGCCCGAGTGCACGGGGAATGTAAAGTTCAATGAAAGCAGTTACAGCAGTCCTCCATGATCTGAGACCCAGTTAGCAGCCATTTATCTCTTAAAGGACGAGGTGAGCCGCGATGAATCATTCTCAATATCACATTTAACCTGAAGTGAAAGGTTTCAATCTTGTCTGAAACAGCAGAGATTTATTCTGACTATTCCTCTGATGAGCATCAAAAAATGAAAATGAAATCAAACCAGCTCTGTAATCTTTTAGTGAAGCACCACAATCACGTCAGCTAACACTCAGGAGAGGTTCAGGAGAACACCTGTGATTTACTGCTCATCATAAGGTTTCAGGACAGGAAAAGAGAGAAGCTTGTTAATTATTTCCGTCCCTCCAGTGAGGACACTGAATTAACGTTAGACTCTCACCTGTGAGTTGTTTGTGAGTCCTGATTGTACGTTCTCTGTCTTTGTTCAGGGTCTTTCAGTCAGTGTGTCGATACGTGTGCTGCTTGTGGAGCTTTGACCCGCTCTGGAGAAAGTCGTTCTCTGGTGCAACTCAGCAGAACTCACCGGGTTTAAACTGGTGCCGTGCAGCCAAAAACAGAAAAGCCAAGTTATTCTCCATCAAGAAATATCACAACAGCTGAAGACTCTCAGAGTGAAGCCACAGTTAAATCATTGTCTTCTCTTAAATCACTTATTAACATTTTTAACAATTAATAGAAGTGTATTTTATTATGTTGTGTATCAACATATCAATATGTTGTATGTTAGACATGTCTCTTCTGTCTGTGGTGCCGGTGTCAGTGTGGCTGATTTTATTTGTGCATCTTGTGCAGGTCCAGTCTTTATTCTTCTGAGAGAAATATCAGACTGTTAAATCTCACGGCGACATATTGAGAAGTTTGGAGCAGTAATGAAACATCAGGTGTGATGAGTAACAAGCGACATGTTCTTCACATCTAGACTTGAGTGCTCGTCACAGGGACTCCCTACGTACCGTGAGTCATAAAGACGACTGCCTCCATATAACAGGCCTCTATGACGCATTGAAAGACGAGCATCTAATGAACGTACTATGGAGGAGGTCGCCGAGCAGCAGCAGAGACGGAGGCTCAGCACTGTGGGGAGAGCAGGTGTGAGTCAGCAGAAACTTCTGATCCAAGGTAATGTCACGAAGTCACGAAGGCGGTGGAGGAAGGAGCACCAGCTGAGCTGACAGAATGGTGAGCAAGGAGCCCACATCTGGTCAAAGTGTCACTGTTGGTTGGATAACGAGGCCAAAGGCAGAAAGAAATGTGGGTCTGGAAAACTTTCTGTGCAAAGCATCGTGGTGCAAGTTCATGAACTTTGTTCTAAAACTTTTAAAAGAAAATCACCTTCAAACTCATCAGTGAAAAATCTGTCTGCTGCTGAAATGTTTTATTTTAACTGCTCACCAAAAAACATCGACAGTACTGACGGCTGTAATTAAATCAGTGCTGCACCAGTTTAGCTTTGCACTTGAAAAGAGGATTTAAACTGAGGCAGCAGAACCACTTTGTAATGGTCAGAACTCTGCCTACACTACCCACGATGCAATGCGACCTCAGACGATTTCGACGAATGACCATTTGGATTTATTGTTTGAAAATGGAATAAGGTCACTTCAACACACAATATGTCATTTCTCCATCAAAACTATAGACATCTGCTGAGTACTGAGTGGTCAGAGCCTCCAGCCGGTTCAGATCCAGACCCGCTGGAGGAATAAACACCTGGAGTCACGTCAGATTCTGTTCTGATTCAGACGTTCACCGACAGGAGGAGAGCTCACAGATTAGTTTTTAACTTGTGGGACTAAAAAGTGGATTTATCTTCACTCCTGTTGATCAGCCTGACTGCAGCAGTGATCCGGAGGTGACCTCCAGGTTCTGTACTGTTGACTGCTGACTGGAGCTGGAGGGGAAATGGACTTTACTTGGTGACCAGATGAAACTCACCGTTATCTCGAGGATTTCTCTGGTTTGAACATTGCTGGAAACATTTGGGATAATTTAAGCACACGACTCAACAGCTTATAGAACAAAGGTCTGATCGATTTCAGACATTATTTAATGTTTAATATCTTTGATTCAAACTACATCAAAACGCTGAAGCCTTTTATCAGCTTCTGCTTTGAAATGCAGCTCTGCAGCCAACATGGACACCAGGACTCAGTACATCAACCAGTAACTCTGGATGTCTGAGTGGGAATGTGACGTTTGTTCAGAGGGGAAAGAAAACTCAGAATAAACTGCTCTCATATCCTTTCTTTCTCGAAAAATTATTTTTGGCTGCGATTTAGTTCAGGAGGGGAAGCAACTTCTCCTCAGTGTGTACCGGTGCAATGAAGGAAGGGATGAGAAAGAAAGTCACGACACAGAGTGAAACATGAAGCTTTGTTGTCGCTCTGTGAGGTTGTTGAACTTAGTGAAGCTGCTCTGTTGTTCAGCAGCAACATCATCAGCCGGATTACACACAACGAGTCGTCATATCAGGAGCAGCTCGACGTCCTAAACCATCCAGTCCTGCAAAACCAAGGAGCTGACTGCTGATCTTAGAACAAAGTCAGCAGACACTCGAGCCTGTGGACCTCAGAGGAGGTGCAGCAGCTGAACGCTGGGAGATTTCTGAGAGGGCTGAAGAAACTGTGAACCTGTGATCAACCAGTCGCTCCACTTTCTTTGCACTCTGCAGCCTAACCTGTTATTTTATTACTCCTTAATATTCACGTCTCTCTCACTCCCACACACACACACTCACTCACACACACACACACACACACACACACACACACACACACACACACTCACAGCACATTGTCTGCTATAATTATACTGAATTATCGTCACAATCAAAGGCTCCATTATCACTGTTGTGACTTTGGCCTCTTAATTTCTCCCTCTCTCTCTCTTCACCTCTCGTCGTGCCGCCTTCCCTCGCTCGCTCAGCTATTATCAGCTCAGAGTGATGCTGCTGGTGGGAAAGATGGACGGATACAAAGACGGAGGGAGGAGGACCAGAGCCCCTGCCTCCCCCTGCCTCCCCCTGCCTCCCCTCTCCTCCCTCCGCCGTGTCCTTGCCTGGCAGCTTGTGGCAGTAATGAATGTGTGTGATTCCACAGCACTCGGCTCTCCTGGCATTTTAATTGAATTTTTTATTTCTGTGCTTCGACGAGGCTGGGAGGGACGAGGATGAGTCAGAGTGTGTGTGTGTGTGTGTGTGTGTGTGTGTGTGTGTGTGCGTGCAGTTTTGTTTCTCCTTCTGTTAAATATAAAAAGTGTGAATGACCGATGAGTCACTGTGTTTGTACTGTACACGACTCTACACATCTGCTAAGCTCCTCCCCTGAGAGGCGATCGTCCAATCATAGCTCGGCAGAGCTGTTGGTGTTGACTGTCACGACACTTCCTCATATTAATATTTCATACTCTAACGAGAGTTCAACCTGGCATCTAGATTATGAAGGTTGATGTAGCTTCCACTAGACTCCAGAACCAAAAGAGCAAAAGTGAAGAGGAGGTTAAATAATGTCTTTATCTGCTGTAATGTCTCCTGCAACTGTCATTAAGGTTTTATTTTGTATTGCTATTAAACTGCAGAGACCTCCGACTCTGCAGTTACACCCAGTCGAGTGAGAGAGGCTGTTTTCACCCTAAGAAGGGGCGAAGGCCAAACACAGGTGAAGCACCTGCGTGGGCGGATCTCACCTGTGCAACTGACCGTTCACTTCAAACACTAAGATAAACTCTGAACCAACTGAAATGATTTTTCATATTTTCATATGTTTTCACTTTAAACGTTAACAGAGAAAAGGAGGACTAACTGATAAACCTCTATCTCATGTAACTCTGCAGCAGTCGGAGGGTTAACTTACCCAAGTCCAGAAAAGATGAGCGCTCCGAAGCTTTAATCTTACCTGGCCAACGACTGGTTGTAACCAGCTGGCGATCCATTCAGCCCGGCACCGTTTCTATCTGCTCTCTCTCTGTAATAGACTGAATGAATGAATGAAGTCACACTTTGTCTGTGTTGTCTGTGGCTGTTACTCTGAGGAACATGGAAACAGATCTGGATGTCTCTGCCACAGCGGTGCGACAATAATTAAATGAATTGTGTGGTGATAAAGTGATGTGAGTTGAAGGCTGACATTCAGAGTTGACCTCATCTTTTTTGGTTCTGAGGAGGGAGGAAGTCATAGCAGCGCTACGGAAGATAAAGCTGCAGGGATGACGTATTTCTGTAGGCTAACCCTGATTAGCATCGCCCTGGTTCCCTCGACAGAAAGCCTGAAGGATTTTTGACTTTGGATTATTGTAGAAAATAATCTCTGTGGCAAACAAAGGTGTACGAATCCTGCTCCGTTCATCCAGATCATCTCCACAGATGAACTCCACTGTGATGTTTGAAGAGTAAATTAAATGTGTAGCAGTAAAAAGCTAATGCTAGGCTACAAACAGACGACGTCACGGTCACATGACTTAAACGTCACCACCACTGAGCGTCTTACTGCACAATATAAAAATTTGAATTTACTGTATCAGCCATGAAAAACAGGCAATGATCTCTGTATAATATAACATATCTTTGCTGGAGAGGCTTGAGGTGAAGCTCTGAGCAGTGCAGTAACTCCCAGCTTTGATTTCCATCTTCATGTCTGTTTATTAATGTTGTGAGAGCCTTCAGACTGATGTGATGTGTGTTGGAGGGAGGGAGAGGTTGAACAGGTGCACGCCTTCATTTTATACACTTTCATCTGATTCAGTCTTCAGACGTGGAGATAAACAGAGTCGAATCGCACTTTCATAGCACAGCAGGTGTTTCCATGTTTACTGTGCCTGTACCTTTATGTTCCTACGTGCACTGACACATGGTAAATTAATCTGTGTGTGTGTGTGTGTGTGTGTGTGTGTGTGTGTGTGTGTGTGTGTGTGTGTGTGTGATAGTCTACACACCTGATCAATTGGACTTATTCATCTCTCCCTTCGCAGCACGTCGTACACACAGAATTACAGATGCACCCCCGTGTGAGAGCGTGCACACTGGCACCCCCTGGTATGAATATGATTTGTGGTGTAGATAAACATGCATGTGGCGAACAGAGTGTGTTATTTGTTTTATAAGCCAGAAGAAGAATACAGACCAGGAAACTCTGCATGTTTACCGCCTTATTTCCTTTACTACAAATAACAAGGAGGAGGTGAAGAGGAGAATGTGTGTGTGTGTGTGTGTGTGTGTGTGTGTGTGTGTGTGTGTGTGTGTACAGTACGAGGTGTGTGAGGAGCTTTAGTGGTCAAACACAGTTGTGCAACAGAAACATCTCCACACTGGACTTTAAAAAAGTGGCTGCACAACCTGACATAACTGAGACGAGGTGGTGGAGACCAAACACAGAGGTAGAAGAGACAGAATCCTGGACACATCGGAGGACAACATGTCGGCTTCCTCTCCGTCACCTCAGTTTCATGTTGTGTTGTTTTGTGGTGTCTCTTGCTCCTGTGTTCATCACCAGCCTGGTTTTCCCTCCACACCTGCACTGCCTCTCCTCCATGATCCCTGTTCCCTGTGTTACTTCCAGCCGATCAGCTCCTCCCCTTCTCTTGGATCCTCCCCTCGTTCCCCTCACCTGTGTTTCTCCACCTGCACCTCATCCCCTCGTTAGTTCAGTCTGTATTTAAGTCCAGTCATTAGTTCAGTCTTTGTCGAGTCTGTTGTGTTCGCCTGTTCCTGAATAAAACTTCCTCTACTGACCTCCGACCTCCTCCCTCCTCTCTGTTGTGTCCTTATTCTGCTCCAGTTTGACTCCCTCAGGTTGAATTGTAAAAACTTAGTGATCTTCTTGACTTTTCATCTAGCGCCACCATCAATGTCCATTATGTTGGCTTATGACCAAATACCTGCAGAACTAATGACGTTCTCATGAGCCTCAGCTTTGTGCTCGCTGCCACACATCCTCACACCTCAGCGACTAAATAGCTCGACAGCCTGTTTGACTCCCAACACAACATGACTGGTGCAGCATGTAGCGAGAGGAGCAGAGCTTCGTTGTACGCTCGCAGTTTGAGTAGATTTAGGAAAAATAATGACCTGACCTGATGAACATGACGTAAATGACTTCTGTTACGTTATTTAAGCGATGTAACTTCACTATGTTAGTAACTTAAATAACCCTCCACCATCTGAGGCTTTTCTACTCTTTATGCTCCTTCATCTTGTGTCCTTCTCTGCAGCCATAACAATCACTTCAGCCGCTGGAGGTCGCAGCCTAACAACAAATGTAAATATGGGTGGAAACAGGCTGATTTCACAGTCGAGCTGTACTGTCATCTTTCTGATAAGGACGGGTTATTGGCTGCAAATCAACAAATGCTAGACTAAGATGATTCACCTGGTCAACTTTACACCTGGTACACCGCTCATACCTGATTTATGGTAAGGCGCTTGATGCTTTTGATGGCTGTCCCTTTAAATACATTTAACAGCCCGGTTTTCATTTACGCTTCAGTGAAAGGTTAAGTTATCTCCATGGTAACCAGACACTATCCTCCAGCAGGGGATGCCGTGTGATGTGACATGTGATGTGACGTGACGTGATGTGACATGTGATGTGATGTGACATGTGATGTGACATGTGATGTGACGTGTGATGTGACATGTGATGTGATGTGATGTGACGTGTGATGTGACGTGATGTGACGTGTGATGTGATGTGATGTGACGTGACATGTGATGTGACATGTGATGTGACATGTGATGTGATGTGATGTGACATGTGATGTGACATGTGATGTGATGTGACATGTGATGTGATGTGACATGTGATGTGACATGTGATGTGATGTGACATGTGATGTGACATGTGATGTGACGTGACATGTGATGTGACATGTGATGTGATGTGACATGTGATGTGACATGTGATGTGACATGTGATGTGATGTGACATGTGATGTGACGTGTGATGTGATGTGATGTGACGTGACATGTGATGTGACATGTGATGTGACATGTGATGTGACATGTGATGTGACGTGACGTGATGTGACATGTGATGTGACATGTGATGTGATGTGACATGTGATGTGACATGTGATGTGACATGTGATGTGATGTGACATGTGATGTGATGTGACATGTGATGTGACATGTGATGTGACGTGTGATGTGACGTGACGTGATGTGACATGTGATGTGACATGTGATGTGATGTGACATGATGTGACATGTGATGTGACATGTGATGTGACGTGTGATGTGACATGTGATGTGACGTGTGATGTGACGTGTGATGTGACATGTGATGTGACGTGTGATGTGACGTGACGTGATGTGACATGTGATGTGACATGTGATGTGACATGTGATGTGATGTGACATGTGATGTGACGTGTGATGTGACATGTGACCGCGCAATGACAGTTATCACAACATAAGAAAAGTCTCCGGGGACGAGACGAGGCAAACGTCACGCGACACTTTATTTCCATCGGAAAAAAAAAAAGAACAAAAATGTCAAATCAGGCTTCGGATTGTAACTAGAACATTTACGTTACCTGAAGAAGATGCACGTGATTGTTGCATCTGCACTCATGAAGCTTTGCTAGCACAGTCGGTCAGATTTAAATTTGTAGTCGCGTCACCTGGAGCTGAACGACAACAGTGTCATTGAATAAGCCGATCAGCTGCTACTGACCAGCTACATGTTTTACATCAACAGTCTGTGACTCACTATAATATATGTTAAACGTGCGACTGGTCCGTGGTTCAGGGTGAGGGCAGCTTGTGTGACATCATCTGAACCTACAAACCATCCAGATGATCTCAGGGAGGAGCGTCAGTCTGGAGAGGAGGGGAGCGAGAGAGAAGGGAAGCTGGAGATACCCGGAGGAGGAGTAAAAACAGAGGAGAGGAGGAGGAGAAGAAACGACCCCACAGAGCGAGAAGGAGCCGAGAGGTAAGATATGTGCGAGGAGACGGAGAGAGATTAGTGTTTGCAGGGGTTTTAAAATTCCTCTCTGTTCGGGGCCTCAGCGGATCAGAACTGCACCCAGGTGAAACTTCACTGGGTTGATTCTCAAACCCTGAAGACGGCCGAACATCAAGGAGGTTTTTTCCAGGATATTAAATTGAATTGCATCTCTAAATGACTCCTGCTGGGAAATCCCATGAACTCAAACCACAGTGTTAGAAGTGTGGTGAGAGCATCAGAGCCGTGTGTTTATGTCCATGTTTATCTGCATACGTAGGATTATCTGTTCCCGTCTGAGGACACACGAAGCAGCAGCAACGTTCATTTAGTATTTTGAAATGCTGAAAGAAGAACACGTGTTCCTGCGTGGAGCGAGTGCATGTTGAAGAAATGAATCAGAAATGCTGCGACATGTTTCAGCGTTGTGGTCTCTTTATGGCTGCTACCTACAGGGTGGTGACAGTAACAACATACACAACAGTGTGAGTCAGCCTGTCCTCTGCGTTGGACCGTCAGCTCCCATCACACCTCATGTCCTCTGCTGAAGTTCACCTGGGAGTCTTTGCATGCATGATCCATCCTCAGCGATCCTCAGCGAGAGTGTTTGTTTTCTCTCTGTGAGTTTAACCTTGAGCTGCTGCAGCTTCACGTTAAGATAATCCAGCGGCATTAAATTCAGGCCGGTGCTGAAAGCGTTCGGAGACGTTACATCTCCGACCTTCTCACACTGACGTCAGGACTTTTATGTAGAATCGACTCTGACGCTTATTTAGACCCGAAACCACGAGATAAAATGGACTTCACATTTATGTAGCGAGGTACGAATCAGAGCGGAGCTGCAGTGTGTGTGTGTGTGTGTGTGTGTGTGTGTGAGTGAGTGTGTGTGTGAGTGTGTGTGAGTGTTTATACTAGGGCATTAGTGACTTCAGATTTTTTCAAGTCGACTTATCCGTCAATAAAGTCGAGTCGACACGTCGTTTGATGACATCATCACACTGACACAGCGGAGGAACACCTCCATACATGGGATGTGTGTCTGGCCCACAGCCGGAGAGTTTTAAAACCAGGAAACAGCTGATCACAGCGATCAGTCCATCACTTCAGCCGCGGACGTCAAGATGAGCAACCGGAAAGCCGCTGAGATCCGGGAGATGTTGGCGTCTCCTCGGTCTCTGTAGCTGACAGCTAGCGGACACAACCAAATAGCTAGGAGCTGCTGTCAGCTTGTTGTGTAGCGGCAAGCTACGAACGGTCGCTACTTTCAAATTAAAAGCCCCCCGCTAAGAACCCAGCTCTAAAATCCAATGGGAGGCAATGTAAAGCTCTTATTTTGAAGACAAATTCGTTGTCACTGTTCACTGCCCAAAAACAAAAAAAACCACGACTGGTCGACCACTCTCAGGGGTCGACGACTTGCGCCACTGACGTCGACGCGTCGACAAATCGGCTTTTCTGTTAATGCCCTAGTTTGTACTTACTTAAACTACGTGAGTGTCATATTTTGACCTCTGTTGAATCCACACGTGTTTTTAATTCTGCGTGAGGTTTTGTGTCTGAAGAGAACGTGTGACACGACTACACACCAACGCTCGGCGGACATTTTGGAGTTAGCTTATCTTCACCGAAAACTCATCCTACGGTCTGAAAACTCTCTTAGTGTGTTCAGAAGCGATTTAGGAAACAATGTGAGGATGAAATATGTTTCTATGAATAATTAAAGCAGAGCAGCTCAGAAAACAAGGGCTACTTTTCATCTGTTGAACTTTTAGGAGCGATTAAACTCCTCATGTAGTTTTGAGGGAGAAATTTTAATCAGCAGAGAAAAAATCTTCATGATTGATCGTCGTGACTGAAAAGTCAAAATGTCCTCAAAGAGCACAGCGTGTTCATGCTGCTCTACGTCGCACTGTGTTCTGGGGACATCGTGCTCCTCTGAGAACATCTCGGAAAAAACTAATATTTCTGACCTTCTTTTAATGTGATTAATTTGCATGTCAGTACTTTTTAACTGTTGTTTTTGTCACGAGAACAAAGGGTGGCAAAACATTTAAATAATTGATTTTTTCAGGATGAGATTTTTCTGATTTTCACAAAGTAAACAAAGGTGTCGACCATCATGCTGTCACACGAGCCTGATGTGTGATGTTCTTCACACACTGAGAAATGATCCTTCCTGTCACTTTTACAGTTACATGTTAACTCTGGATTATTGTTCACAACATGTTGTAAACTTTTGTTAAGTCTCTGTTAAAATGGATCCTGGGAGGAAACTAAAACTGCCGTGGTCTCCAGCAGAGGTCACAGCTCGTGACGACATTTTAATGAACACATCGCCGAGGGGAGGCGAGCCGGAGCGGCCGAATGTCAACAGAGCAGCACTGCCGGTCGTCCTCCTCCGGCTGGTCTCACCGAACAGCTGCCTGTCGGACACGGTGGAGAACTGTTGCAGACTGTTGTTGTTAAAGATTTGAAACATGTCCGACTGTTTACAGCAGACTGAAGCCAGTCATACACAGCTGAGAGCTGGTCTTTGTTCTTTGACAAACAGACATCTGATATCAGAAGGTTGTTTTATTTTTAGGTTGTGTCAAAACCCTCCCAGCTCACTGACTGTGCACGATGTAACATGTCACGTATCAGCTGTCTTCATACAGTCGGACTGGATGAAGATGGACAGTGTGTGTCAGCATTACACCAGTTTGTCACTGTGCCACGAGATGCTCCTCCTGACATCACGGTTCTGACCCACGCTGCAGGAACACTGAGCTGTGTCCCGCCTGTGTTAATGAGTCTGACGTTGGCTTCATCGCTGTTTTTGTGCTACAAAAAGATGAGACACAATACAGGAAGTCCCTGAATGCATGAAATAGGAAATAAAAACACATCTGGTCCGGCAGCTCGGTCGGTCCTGAAGGTTGGCCGGGATGATCTGTTCATGTGAGGGCTGTACTGATCCAGTCTGAAACCTGAACTGCTCACAGACTCATCGGACCGCCCCGATAAATAAACATGTTTGATTTCTAGGATTCAAAATCTGGACGCTCGTGTTCGTCAGTACTTTCACAACAGCCAATGAGAGGGAGATCCTGGAGCAGCTGACAGTGTTGCCAAGCAACAGCAAACAACCCTAGCCTTCAAGGCTAATGTTAGCGAGCATAGCACTGTTGACAGATGATAAAACTGAGTTTAAACCTCACCTGCTCTCCTCACTGGAGAACAGACAGCCGTGCTGACCGCGTCTTGGCGTCGGTCGTCTCCATTTGTTTACGTTCAGATCAGCTGGGCTGCTGCGCCGCCGCCTCTGACACCATCGTTTTAATAAAGTCCTGCAGTGTGTGAGGGGCCGTTATCCTCTAGTCTCTGTTCAAGAGAGAAAAACAAGATGCTCTTTATGCACCTGATGCAGCGGATTCACAGTCAGTCAGGATGTATAAGCTGCTGCTCTGCTTCAGTCCTCATCACTTCCATTTGTGTCGTGAAATTGTTGTTGCGTGACTCTTAACAGTTTGTTTTCTTTGACATCCAGCACATCCTGTTAGTCGTGTTAGCACACAAACTGTACGTGTGTGTGTTTGTATTGTACATGCCTCTGGGTGTGTGTGTGTGTGTGTGTGTGTGTGTGTGAACAAGCAGTAATAAAACCCCGACCAGAACTCTGGCGCTGCGCTCCACTGTAGCCATAGCAACATGGGTTAAGGTGAATCTCATTGTTGCCGCGGTAATGATTTGAATAGCTCAGAGAGTCGGCCGGCGCTGCATCCATCAGGGAATACGGGACGTATTGATGTTTACACGCAGTAATAGATCTCAGATTGTTGTGTAGGCAGCGGGGAGCGGCGGGCTCAAGTGTTCAAGGAGGAATTTTAATGGAAAAGTTTGGCCTTTCACTGTAAAACCACTCAGCTCTGCAGCGTCGACGCTCTGCTCGCACACAGATGAAGCCTCAAGTTTTGTGACGAGACAGAATAATAAACATGTTTTTGTGTTAAATAACCCTCATTGGTTTTTATCTTCTATGATTATTGGTATTAGCTTGTGTTGTTATGTTGTTATTATTTAATTTCTTTCTTTGCTGTGCTGTAGTGCTTCTCTCCGTGTCAGCTGATCGAGTCTGAACCACAGGGACCAAAACAAAATCAATATTCCAGCACTGGAGAACTATTTCATAATGTTTCTACCTTTGCTACATGTGTTTAATATGTGTCTCAAGAGGAAATTTAAATACAGCTGCTTGGTCTGTGGCCTTAAGCTTCAAAATCTGACGCTTACCTGCCTCTCTAGCGTCCAAGGACTCCGCGGTCAAGGTAGCAATAATACATCGTATGCAACATTTGGTTAGACTTTAGAAGTAAAGCTCGCTGACAAACAGTTCACATGTTATATATATATATTTGGACCGTTTGGTAAAGTTCATACATTAACTTACTGACAGAACTTGAAAACGAATCAGTCTTGACTTTTGGTCACAAACAGGAAGTGGATTGTGGCTCCAACCGCTGCAAACATCTCCTTCGATGGAGCTCTTCTGGCTCTTTACACGACTGACGTTGGAGAGGTAACTACACCATCACACTCCGGCAGCTGGAGCCGATCACTTGTTCTAGACAATCGTCCACCTGCTGCACAGCGACACGTCTCTGCAGGGAATCAGCATCCAGTTTTCTTGTGACAGACTCTGCACAGTGCAGATGGAGCCAGGCGGGAAGTCAGACAGCACAGTGCATCCAGTCAATTCTGAAAATGAAACACTCCTGCAGACTCAGCATCTACCGCACAACGAAGACAGAAATATTAACAATAAACACACTAAAATCAGACAAATAATGAAGCGATTGAACTCTGACGCTCCTCAACCACACGAGACGCACCAACATGAATCTGAGCAAGTCAACAACATCAACATCCTGCTCGTCCTTTGCAGTACTGCCGATGGATCAGCCAGATTTTTACTCTGTTAGTTTTTGTACCTCCCCAGTGAGCAAAAAATGGTGTAGATCACGTCTTTTAGACGTCATTTATGGACATCCAAGACGTCTCAAAGACGTCCTCTGGGGAGCCAGAATGAAAGTTTTTTATATGTCTTTTTTGGACGTTGTATAGACGTTTATATGTCATTTGTTGACTAATTCTGGCTGTCAGTGGACGTCCAGATCACGGCCTGGCCCGACGGACATGACATCAACCTGTTTTGGACGTCCACAGACGTTGCCTGCTCAGTGGGTCATGATCTCATAGAAATGTATGTTACAGTTATGAACAGTGTTTGCTAGTTCACATTGTTGGAGTGTGTGTGTTGGGGATGTGATGTTGCTAATCGTCTGACTTAAAGAAACACTTGATGGTAATGAAGCACACAGTTCACTGATGTTTGTAATATCATGTTAATAAAATAGTATCGGTAGTTTCCTGCTGCGAACTGGAATGTAAATCTTTTGCTCCACTTTGTGACTTTGTGCTGCCTGAATAAACTTTTCTCTCTCAGGTCTCAGTCACACCTGCTCTGTTCATTAGATACAGACCCAGGAAAGAAGATGTGTTTTAGCTCCGGTCTGATTCAGACTCACTCACCAAACTGAGAGGAGTCAACATCAGGTCACAAAGACCGAAAGGTGAAGGAACTAATTGATTGGACAGTTTTGATGACGTCATCCTGCATCATCAGGGAAAGGAAATCATATTCTGGTGGCTGAAAGCAGGTCAGTGTGTACTTTACTGAAGCTGACTCCTTTTAACACACACACACACACACACACACACACACACACACCAGAAATAATCAGGTTTTTAATAAGATGACTTTATGTTCCCATCAAATGTTTGTGCAAGAAAATACTGAACTTCACATAAACAGGACTCTCTTGTGACAAGTGCAGGAGAAATTTTACTTCAGGTCATGAAAAGTTGAGAGATGAGCCATCAACATGATTTCACCTTGTTTACTTTGATTGTAATGAAGAAGTCGGACTGTGGAGGAGAAGAGCCGACACAGAGGAAATACAATGAGAAGGTGAGATGGAGAGTTCATTGGTCTGAATCGATGATGGACACAACGCATCTTTTGTTTAACTTGAGCTGCTGAGAAAGAAGAAACTGGAGGAGGAGAGAAGAAGAAACACTGAGGACAGAAGACGGGATAGAGATTTAATGAACGAGAGAGAGAGGGAGAGAGAGAGAGAGAGAGCATGCAGAACAAGTGGAAGAGAAAGAGCATTGATGTGAGGCTCTAATAGGTTTTCCATCTCAGGGGAGCCAGTCGTGCATCCAGCTGCTTCGCCGGTGGAAAGCTTTTAATGTGACGCAGCGACAGCAGGAAGGACTCGCTTTGCATCAGCTGTAACTTAACGCAGCTCTAATTTGCCTGAAAGCGATCAGTAAACAGAAAAATGAGGCTGATATCTGACGGGAGGAACGCCGGCGTGAAACTGAACTCCATCACACAGTGCTGCGAGGCTGCAGAGGAGACACCTGACGGCAGCTGTTGCTACACAGCACTGTGGCTGAAGTGGACCGACCCGGACCGATGGGGAACCGGCTGCTATTAGTTTGCTGCAGATCCTCTTTTTTCTTTGCTCCTCCGGACAGACTTCTGCACTCATTGTGCATGACTTGATCCTCCACAAGGCTACGCAGGTGTACTGAAAAAGCTATTGGCAAGTTAGTCTCAATGCTAACGAGCTAGCTTGACAGCAGTGGGTTCTTACAATAGCCGTGTTTGTTGTGTACGTTCATTACGATAATGTTCGTTTTCTCACGTGAGTGAGACGTGTGGTAGCTGGATCCAAAGAACAAAGCTGCTGCGTTAGCGACACACTCATTTAGCTGCTAATGTTAGCACAAAGCACAAAAGCACAAAGCAAAGAGCGTTTTAATGTCCCCGACAACATTTCTCATGTAAAGACACGTAAACACTTTATAATTCAAATGTGGAGAACAAACATGGAAACATTATTTCAGGCATTTAAACAGAAGCTTATGACTTCAGGATGTGACCGACTGTTTCTGGGCTCATTCCTGCAGCACTCGGTTTGACTAACAAGCTAAGCGAGCTTGTTGAACGAAGTGAACTACACCAACACATGTGCCAGCTGGCCAGCGACACGTCTGAGGCAGTGCAGTCGGGTCAAGTCCAACTTGGCCTCTCCAATCTCACCAAACCAGTCTTAAGTTTGTTACCGGACCCCTGTCAGAGGACAAGTCAAATATTTTAGGACATGATGGATGATGGATAAACAACCGAACAGTTTGAACACCTGGGGCCTCATTTTCAGTGTTGACTGTGAAATCCTCTCCGCCGTCTGTCTGTGTGGTGTTTTGGTCCACGGGAGGGAGGTTCATGGCTGGTGGACATGAGTGCTGGTGTACTGATAGTTCAGCTGCAGGCTCTTCTGCTGCGCTGCTGTTTGTGTGCAGACTCGTTAATCTGAGCTTCACGGCCGCGTTTCCACTTTCATTTAAATTCTTCAAATGAACGATGGAACAAACGTTGTTTGTCACATCAGCTGTGATGATTTAACATGTGAAACGTGCGTTGGATCAATGAGATCATATAAAGAGCTGTTGTAGTAATTACCTGTTAAACACACGGCAGATTCAGCTCACCTGTAACCTCCTCGTTACGATGTTTGTTGGTTTCTTCTTCCCCTCGGTGTGTTTCT